>NC_074710.1:15443789-15801734 GCF_024334085.1 Lutzomyia longipalpis | reverse complement strand
GAGCAGCAAAAGTTGAGAGCTCGTAGAAGCAGCAAAGAAAGAAGAAGAAAAAAGACAAACGTCCATGGATGACGGAAAAAATGTGACTTCATTGCTTATATTGACAAAAAGCGGATGTTGCACGAAATTCCCAGAAAAAGGCTAACATAAATTCGCTAAAATTGACTTTTCTTTGCGTGTGAAAAATGCATTTGCAATGAGAAAAAGCGGGAAGAGGAAATTTTTGTTTTAAAAGGATTTTAGAAATATAAGTTATTTGAAAGTTTCGTTTGCTCGTTTTGTAAAGCTTCCGTGTAATAAGAATTGATAGAAAAATTAAAAAGATTTTTTTTATTTTCAATTTTTCTAAATTCTTCCTTTAACCGAATCGTTTTTTGTGAAAATAAAACATTTTCATAATTTTTATGTGTTTTTGACCGAATAAAATAAATCATTTGAAAGAATAAATTTATTTTGCTTACAGAATAATATAAATTTCTAACAGAATATTCTTTTCTGACTGAATAGTATATTAATTTGTTGAAAGAATAAAAATATTTTCTGGAAAAAAAATTTAAATAAATTAATTTGTTAACAGAATAAATTTATTCGCTTACAGAATCGAATAATTTTTTAACAGAATAAAACAATTTCCCAACAGAATAAACTAATTTCTTCACAGAATACGAATGCTTCCCACAAAATAAAGCAATTTGGCCATCGAAATATGTATAATAAAAGCCAGCAGATAAAACCCTCCTTCCCTCCCTCAAGAAAAAAAAGAAAGAAAGGCCAAACATTGGAAATCCTTGTACATAAGTCATAAAAAGGCATGAGTGAGATGCAATTAAATCGTTACGATGGGTAACAAATTTCTTTGTCACATGTCACATTGATTGTGATGTTTAGACGACGACTAAATGGCAATTAAGTCGCTCCTTCTCGATATAAGAGGGGTCGTCGTTTGGAAAGAAGCAAAAAAAAGTGAAGAAGAAGCCAAATGGGGGGAACCTCTGCAAGGAGATGCTTCATCGGAGGTGTCACCGATTTTTTTTCTAAAGCATGAGACGAAGAAGAAGGCAAAAAATCATAAATAGGTGAAAAATGAATTGAAGAAGAATGATCGATGAGGTGGGCAATTTGTTCTCTCCTTTGACCTCTCCGCGACATGGATGGGGGTGGATGGTGCATGTGTAGCGTACAGCAGCACCTACAACAGCCGATGGGCAAAAAGGGGTTTTCATGGTGAAAATTAACATCGAACAGTACCATTAATTGCAATTGAGGTGTTTGCATTGAGT
Organism: Lutzomyia longipalpis; assembly: GCF_024334085.1. NCBI lineage: Eukaryota > Metazoa > Arthropoda > Insecta > Diptera > Psychodidae > Lutzomyia > Lutzomyia longipalpis. The sequence goes on along the minus strand of NC_074710.1, from coordinate 15,800,454 downwards.
TCCGCATGAATACCTTCCTTCATGCGAACATTCGCGCTCCGACAAAGCCACATTTCCCAATGCGTGGAATGGAATGGACTGAATTGTACAAGCGTAGGTGGAGGACAAAATGAGGTGAAGCTGCGACAAATATCACCATCGCGGTGGAGACCAAATAGGAAGTATTTCCGCGTTGAAATTGATTTTCAAAAACAGCCACGATGCAGGTCAAAAGTTCTCTTTGTGGAGTCACAAAAATCTGTTCGTCTGTGAGGCTTCTGTCATTGCAGAACTGAACACTTGTGCACTCACGAGTTAATCTTGATTTGTTCATTGCGTTGACTGACGACGAAGATGACACAATAAAAGGGAATAGACAATCGTATGGCTTTAGTGGAAGCAAAAGAAATGAGGCACTAAGAAAAATCTCCTTAAATCCTTTAAATACTTTAAATATGGCAAAAATTAAATTTTTTATTAAGAGATTTATCTAAAAACGTTAAAAATTTAAAATGTCTAACGTCGAGTATGTCTAGACATCAAATTGCTGATAATTTGTCTTTAAACGTGCGAAAGTTAGACGAACGATCAAAATCGGAACAAACCAGATAATAAAGAAAACGTTAAGAATTTTTAAAATAACATTTTCAGTTTTCCTCAATGATTAAAAGTTTAAAATTAGATCTATTTGAATTAATAATTAGAATTAGACTTATTTCTTTAATTCTTAAATTTATATTTTCAATCTTAATACAAAATTTTTTTAAAATTTCTAGTAAATTCAAAAATATCATTGCAGTAACTTAAGAGAAGAAAAAAAATCTAAATAAAATCTTTTTAATACTTCCAATAAGCAGATAAAACAGATTTAGACTAATAAAAGTAATTTTATTCTTTAGAAAATAGAATATGTGAGCTCCAAAAAGAGCTTTCAGGAAAGAAAAAAGATTTTTTTTTTACTACATTCTAGATTTTTAGCAATAATATTTTGAAAACTTTTCAAGCTGCTTTTTATTTTTTTGCTTGGGGAATCAACAAAAAATAAAATCAATTTATATTCAGAAACTTTTTGTGAATGAAAATTGCGTTAAAAGCTGCCAAAAAGTGCTTCTGAACTGCTCATCCAATAAGAGTTTCAAAGTATTTTTGAACGTTATGCTAAAACTTTAATTCAACTCAAAGTTCGTTTTATTTCCAACTAAATTCTGATTTTATAGCTTTTATTATTTTTTATTTTCTCAATCTGCAAAATACGTAAATTGCATTCTAAATTCTTTAAATTCTTTTTTTTACTAAAATTTTCTTCTTGGCTGTTTAAATTTTTAAAATTAGTAGGGGAAGACGGGGTAATTTGGCCACTTTGGCAAAGTCATTAATGGGAATATCTCAAGTATGGTAAATGCTAGAAAATCCATTTCTCCACAGTTTATACTCCCCATAGAGATAATCAATCGTACCAAGTTTGAGGAAAATTCGATCATTAGATTTTCTTTTATTTGATAAAAATCATTTTTTCACTTTTTCAAGTGCTTTTGGCATTTTGAATGTACGTCATTTTCGATATATTTTTTTAAGTTTAAAAATTAGATTATACGTCACAAAGGGCCATTGACCCCTCATAAACATGATAGTGGCATTCATTTCCCGATATCTCAAACAGATTTTCCTGTGGAAATGGTTTTATCCGGAAAATTGGAGTGGGGTAATTTGGCCACTTGAGTTTTTCCGACACATTTTCCAACGCACATTTAAGATACATATTTATTGTGGTTGTGCCTTTTAATGTTTTCTTACAGATTATAAGCAAAGTAGGATAAAAAATTTTATCTAAAAAAAGAAATTTACGATAATTTGAAAAATGGCCTTTTTTAGACTTTGCCCGTTTATGGTTCAGAGGGTTCAGAAAATGTTAAAGTTTGAGGCTCTGTTAAATATTTTTATCTGGCAAATTACTGGAAATGAATCTTAGATAAATATTCTATCTTCCAAAAAAATAATCGAAAAAAATTTTTTTTTGTCCAAAAATTTTCATGTTTAATAATTTGTGCGCCAAAGTGGCCAAATTACCCCGTCCTCCCCTATATTGTAGTGTGCAGTTTGATCTGATGTAGCAAATAGTTCAATCTCTTGAATTTGAATAATTTTCAATGAAAAGAACCTGAAGAAAATGAAAAAGTGCTGCCCTTTAATTTCCCTTTCATTGGCCTCTCTGAATTTTCTCTTAAAAATAAATTTCCCCGAACATTCTAAAAGAATTTTTTGATCATTATTAGGTCATTGGAAGTTTCTTTAGTTTTCGAAATATCGTCTTAGTATTCAAAGTAATTGAATTTACGCACATTTAACTTTATTTCCTCTTCAATTTATCTCAATTCAATCAAATGGTTATTTCTTTCAAATCAATCTCTCTCCACTTGTCCACTTAACATGACCACTCATGCCTCTTTTTTCTCTCATTTTTAAAGAAAAGAAAAAAATAAGAAATGATTATCCCCCTCGAGGAAGAAGGTAGGTATATAGTTAGGAGGTTAACAAGTGCAGAGACAAACCACAAAATTGTGTCGTCGTCATGAAGCACCAAATGACGATGCCGGGAATTATCTTCACGCATTTTCCTCACATCAACTCCGACAGCTCAACAGCATTTTCCATGACAACTAATTACTGAAGATGTCATTTGCCATTGAGAATGGAAGACGAGCAACGCGGAGAAGAAGAAAAAAAAGTCCTCAACACCCATCTTATTATTAGATTGAGAACTGAAGAAAAAAAAGTTGCTGCTGCTGCAGTAAAATTAACTCTCGAGAGATTTTTTTGCTGTTGGGAAGTCCCTCGATGAGTGATTGAATTTTTATTCTCGGGTTTTGTTCTTCGTGACACGACAGATTTGTTTGTATGCTGAGAATCATTAAAGCTCTCATGGAATGTTGATTATGCGTGAGATTCCCTTCTCACAAAAAAATCATATTTGTCAAATTAGAAACAAGAAAGTAGAAAACATTCAAAATCAACAATTTGCAAGAGAAATTCATCAATTTTCCACCTTTCAGTTAAACATAATTCTTTTGAGGAATTTTCCTTTAGAGAAAAACCTTTTCTTAACACTTGAAACTCACAAAAACACAGAATTTTTCACTCTTTACAACACCATGTCACGGATTTTGCAGTACGTTCGACGGGAAATTTATTTTTTTTATCCCACCACGCACGCACGTAGTGCTTCTGTGGCAACAAACGAGCTTCAACTGGCAAAAATTACCCCTAAATAGTGCGCAGGGTGCAAATCGGAAAAGCTCCGTGTGAAGGAGATGGCAAGAACTTTCGGAAAATCCCCACTAGAATGCGCAAAACTCTCCTCTTTACCACCCACCCCCACCCAGTATCAAACCGGCAGTGTGTGTGTGTGTGGAAAACCTTGAGGAAAGTTTTCCTTCAATGTGCTTTTGATGTAGTCTCCTTCACTCAGTCAACCACCCACCCACAACCACCTCCCGAAGCATCGTCGTCGTGTAACTTTATTAACACATTACACACATTGATTATCGCCCCACACCCCCACCAGCTTCCTGAACTATTGACTTACCCCCGCAGCGAAGTTTGCTGGAAGAAGAGAAAATTCGCAAGAACAACACCTTGCCGTACAAGCCCCAAAACATTATGCCGATGAACCCCATCATTAGCAGCATAGATATCAATTATGTATGCGCCATCTTTCTTCCACATAGCACGCGGATGGAGGGCATGTTTGACGACACAGAGAAGGAGGGGGTCTTGTGAATAAATTTATGAGATACAAAGTTGGCAAAGAAGAGGAAAACAAACGATGGGAATTGAAAGAAATTTCTTTTATTGGGAGATTTTTTAGAGGATTTTTTTTAGTTATTTAATTTTACTGAAAACGTTTTTGATAATCCGGTCTTCGTCAGTAGGGGCTTTTCTTTTTTTAACCAGGATTTAAAAGGAAAACTCAAATTCTTCTTCCAGAGCTTTCGGCTCCCTCAAAGCCTTTCTCAATGGCTGTGGAGAGAGTTTTTTTTTATTGATATTTTTCGAGATTTACAATATTTTTTCTTACATCAAATTGTACATTCCTTATGAAAACTCCTGGAAACGTCCAAGACTATCAAAGAACGGAACTACATAGCACGAGGAAAACGCTACTAAATTACATAACATGAAACTTTTTGAGAAAAAGGCAAAAATATAATATTTAGAGAAAAACTGAAAATCTCTTTGTCTAAATTGAATCGGGTTGGGCAACGGATTATTTTTCTACCTCCACACGAAACAAGCATTTCGGAGGGATCCGAAAGCTCTGGAAGAAGAATTTGAGTTTTCCTTTTAACTCCTGGTTAAAAAGAAAAGCCCCTACTGACGAAGACCGGATTATCAAAAACATTAAACACCCACGTCAGAATTCAAAATATTTACTGAAAACAAATTAGAGGGGAACGGGGAGGAGTTGGACAGATGGATAGAAACGATAGAAATTTAAAAATTAATAATTCAAATCAACTTTGCAAAAAAGTATGGCCCACAATTTAAAAATTCTAAAAAAGGAATAACCAATGAAAACTCTTCTGGAGTTTATCAACCAATAGAAGAATTTTTCAATTCTCTTTATTTATTTACATTTCAAACAGCAATATAGTTGGTTTTAACTGTGATTTCATTTTATTATCCAATTTAAAATAACGTACAAATTGTTATTTCTTCTCTCCATCTCTTTCTTTCTTCTTTTGAAGAATCCTATTTATTTTTCCTTTTAGAAAAAATTCCAGCCAAGTCAATAACATAAAAAAGAGAATTTTGGTATTAAATTTCCTCTGCTGAAGCTGAAAGAAAATTCAATGTATTTTAGATTCCGCAGAACAAACACATTCATGCCGCTGTTTTGACGCCGAAAAATTCAATCTTCAGATAATTTCTTGGTGTGACAAAAATAACAAAAACTTCTCTCTTTTTGGCACTAAAAAGATGCTGTGAGAATGCTCCCAATGCCACGCTGCAATATTTATTTATGGATGTGCAGATAAAAAGTCAAAATGAGAATTTTTTATTAACTTTAAATACTTGTTTTTTGCTTTCTTTTAGTGTTGTTTTTCACAACAAAATCCTTGAAGAAAGTTTTTTTTTTAAGAGAGAGAGAGCGGAATGAGAAATATTGCAAAGGAAGGTCATTAGGCTGATGAAGATTTTCTTATTTTCTATGAATTAAAGCGAGAAGAATCTCTCAAAGAATGTAGGCCAGGAAAATTAGCCAAAAATGGCGGAAAAGCTTATACAAATTCGTAGACGGCTAAATTTTGCACCATTCAATAGCAAAAATTCAAAGAAATCTTGTTTGTTAGGACGAAAATTGCGCTTATGTGATTGCTTTTTCCTCAAAATGCGATTTAATATTTTCCATACAATTTTCTATAGAAGCCATTGAATAAACAGGTGGCGCCGCGAGTAGTTCAACTAAGAAATTCAATTTGGCATTTGAAACGCAAACAAAATATTTTTGTTTTCATAAATATTAAATCGCATTTGGTGGAAAAAGCAATTACATAAGCGCAGTTTTCGTCCTAACAAACAAGATTTCTTTGAATTTTTGCTATCGAATGGTGTAAAATTTAGCCGTCTACGAATTTGTGTAAGCCCAAAAATTAACTTTATGGGCTAATGGTTGATGGTGTCTCTATTGCCAGAAGGTATATTTTTGCATAAGAAATTACCTTTATTTTCTCACAGAAAATTATTAAAAAAAAGCCCCAAGAGAAATTATTGAGTAACTTGTTCAAAGCTCCGTCAAATTGAGAGTCAAAATAACCAAATGAAAGCTCCATAAAATCAATTTAAGCTCAACAAGCAATCAAATAATGTCAATAAAGTATTAATTAGCAATGTTATTCATCAATATTGGGAGAAACTTTTGGAATTTCTGACTTGTATGGAGAGAAATGGGATGAAGGAGAAATATATATAACAGAAGGAAAAGCTTAGAAGCTACACGAAGAGATAACTTTAGTGGGCGGGGGGTGGGAGAGAGGTGTATGTAATGCAATCTTCTTTTGGAGATTTCCACTTCCTCTATAGTATATGTTTACAATTCCGGTAAATTATGTTTCCCACCCACCCTCAGCAACCCCCTCTCAACCCTCATAAAAATCCTCCATTTGATCTCCCCTGAAAATGGGGAAATTCTCATCTTCTTCAACAATTTATACTGTCTTTGTTTAACGCAAAAGAACAGGGAACATTCATCTCACATGGGGTAGTTGAAAGAACTCCCCTCATTGTGTCATACAGATGAGAATCCCACTGCTGAGGTTGCGCAGATGGGGGTAGCTCTCTCCGGAAAAGCCACACTCTCCCTCTCTCTTGGCCTTACAGAGAGAGTAAGAGAAAATGAATTTTCCGGCAGTCACACACCCATAAAGAAGAAAAAAAAAGAATAAAAAACACGACTTGTTATCTCACGAAGGCTCCACTTTAACGCAAATTGAGTGGGAGCGGTATCAATATCGCAACGACACAACTTCCAAAGCTCTCAAAGCCATTTCCTTCACTTTTCCGGTGCTTGTTGGTTGTAGGAAAATTCCTTCCATGAAGCTTTCTAGGAAAATTCCTGAAAGTTCTGCTGAGGAAGAGCAAAGGGACAGACAGGGGAGACTTCAAGTTAAAGCCAATGGGAATTGTATTAATAAAATGAAAGGACTTTTTGCTCTCTGCACAAGGGATGGTTTCTGGCATAAAAGGGGTTTGTCATTTTGAAATCTTTTGTACTTTTTTTTCCTTGCAATTTATCGTATTTTCAACGATTTTATCGGATTTTTGAATTCTTTTCTCTTCTGTTTTTGACGAATTGATAAAAATATCAGTTCTATCTATTTTTTTTATCTTTAAGATTGCGTGGGATCGTCAACACCTCCCACATATTTCTTTCTTTCTTTCTGAGCACATGGGTTGACCTTTCTTTTACTTAAAGTTCGTCCTAAAAAAAAAAAGAAGAAAAATCCTTTAAGCTCTTCTTGGACGTCCTTATAAGAGATGCAATTCATGGGATTAAGTGCAACATATGGAAGTCCTTTTGTGACATTGCTGCTGCTGAGTACTTCCTTTTGGGGAATCTCTCTCATAATCCATTCCATAAGGAGTTGAAATTTACGACTTGAGAGAGAGAAATTCGACACATTTTGCATTGAGGAGAAAAAAAATCATCAGTAGTGTCACGAAACCACATGAAACATGCTGAAAATCTCATAATATGTAATGCCCTGAAAATGCCATGATTTTCATATCTTCGGACCATATGGTTGTGCTACATATCAAAAGGTCCTCCATGGTTGTTTTGTCCTACCGTCTCACTAAAATCTAACATCGTCCCATCTGGTTCTCATACACACATTTCGGGGTTTTTCTTCCTTCTCCAGGGGTTGTTGTGAGTGTGTGGAAATTCCAGAGAGTAAAAAGACCTCCCACACACCCCGTCATATGAATGAGCTATTAATTAAAACAAAGGCCAACACAAACATTTCACCTCTGAACCCTTCTTTGCACGATGTCACTTTGTGAGGATCTCCCTTTTTACTTCTTCAACCTCTGGCATGCAAATAGGGGTGGTTTTGGGGGGTGGCTAAGGGGTTGCAACTGGGACAGAAGACCCTTCACTGCACCCAGAAATAGCTCCCAAATACCCACCGTAAAAGCATAGTTGAACGTTCCTCCTTTTTGCTGCAGGAACATGTAGAAGAGAGAGTTCTTCTTCACACAAAATACTCCCGCATTGACCATCTGGTGCACCCAGCAGAATGTCACTCCTCATGACCCATTGAGCATGTGACAAACCACACGGAGAATATTTATGATACTTACAAGTGTAATCGACCACTTCGACAGCAAACATCCCTCTTTTTTTCATGCTCAGCAGCTGCTTAACCACACATAGATAGTAAAAAGCATTGCGCGGTGATCAAGTGAAATTGATATCTCCCTGCTGCTGCTGCGGAGATTTATTCTTCTTCAAACAACGAAAAATTGACCAAATGTTGAGTTCTTTGAGTTCATTTAGTCGAATACAAAGCTGGAAAAATTTAATTGACTGGCCTTGCATTACAGACCATTTGTAAATTGTCTTTAAAAATAAAAAGTTTGAGAATGTTGATTAATTTTTCTTAACCCTTTCAGGTTCATTGGATCATACGCTGACCCAGAGGCTCTATTTTTAGAAAAAAGTTTCATTTTATATAGTTATTTTATGAATATTGAGTCCAAATTAATACAAGACTATGTTTTTACAATCCTTGATCATTTTATTACCACAAAAAGACATCCTTAAGGACTCACAGGATCAGGAAGGACGAAAAACCGAAAATTTTTTATTTGGAATTTTTTGCTGAAAATGTCTTATTTGAACTCAAAGGAACCCTTAAAAATTATTTTTAGTTCAACCAGCTCGCTAGATTGATTGTGGACCTGAAAGAGTTAAATTGATTTCTGACAGATTTTGAATGAAATTGCAAAACTGGGTGAATAGGATCAGAAGAAGAAAGAAAAATCCATGCCTTTTTAAAGATTTTTTATGATCAATACAATTTTTTTAACAGGAAATATAGCATTTATTTGATTTTTCTTTTTTGATAAGATTTTTTTTTAAGAAGCTGCAGCTAGAATTCATTAAAAATCAACATCAAACGTTAAAAAAATATCATACGGTTGAAAATCAATGTCAATTAATTGTTCAAATTTATTTTCAAATACTTTAAATTATTAAAAAAAATCAAAACATTTTGAATTATAGATTTGTTGCTTTCCTAAGACAATGAAAAACTGTCCTACTTTGAATTACTTAGTAACGAAACAATCAGAACTTTTGACCCACTGTTAAGTTTTTATTTTTTTAGTATCACTTGTTTAACGTTTCAATAAAAAAAAATCACAAACTTTACATCATAAAATAAAAACTCAACACAATTACTTAAATAAGTCGTTGAATCATTGACATAGTTTCCCTTTTATTACCACAAGTTAATGTTTTATTTTAATTGTTAACATCATTTACGATCATTAAGTGACAAATACAAGCTATGTATGATCTTATAATTTCCTGGTTTTTCGTCGGATCGGTATATTTTGAGATTTGTTTAAATCTCAAAATATACCGATCCGACGAAAAACCAGGAAATTAAGATCATACATTTCACGTCGGTTAAAACAACAGCTACAAGCTATGTATTTCAATGAAAACTCCGTCATGTGCTTGCAATTTAATTAGTTTTACTTTTTCTTCGTGTAAATTACTCTGAAATATAAAAGAGAAAAGAGAATCTTTTATTTTAGTTGTTAAAGTGACTTCAATTGGGTTAGACTTCCACTGTTAAAGAATGTTGACAACAAAGTATGATAATTTGAATAAAATCTGGAGCGGAGATGACTTCTATAGTCCTTTCTTCCATCCAAGCGTCTCAGCTGGACGAGCTCTTCTGTATCATTTGAATTTGAATCCTGAGAAGGTTTGTCAAATTTCCGTTGATGATGGAACAACACGAACCAACGGAGAGATCTACAAGGCTTCGCTTCAGATTGCGAATAGTTTGAGGAAACTTGGTTGTTCAAAGGGTGACGTAGTTACTTTTGTCTGCAGGAATACGCACGATTTGACACCTGCTATCTTGGCTGCTTTATTTCTCGGTGCTCCTGTAAATGTTCTTGATACTCAGTTCACTAAAGGTTAGCTCCTTACTCTGGCTTATTACAAAGCCTTTTTTTTCTTCAATTCCATTACTCTGGTTTATTACAGAAGAAATAGTTCACATGTTCAACATTGTTAAGCCAAAGTTTGTCTTCTGTGACGATGAAGTTGTGGAAAAAGTTGAAGCGGCTCTGAAAAAGTATGGAAGCAGTACTGAAATCTGCGTTCTAGGACAGAAAGTTCCCAATTTTCTCCACATAAACGATCTCATGGATGCTAAGGATGACAGGAACACTAAGGCAGATATTCAGTAAGTTGATGCTTCTCTCAGAAACTACTTGAAGTCCTAGCTTAGATAAACAAAAATATTTTCAGAAAACTCATCCTGCATCCCCCAGAAGTTGACAAAGACTCATGTGCACTCATAGTTTGTTCGTCTGGTACAACTGGCTTTCCCAAAGGCGTTGCCATATCGCATGAGTGCTTCATGAAACATTTTTACAGGCCTCATTTGTATAGCTTTCCCAGTATGGATGATAAAGTATTCATTTTTTCTTCTTTCTTTTGGCTATCTGGATATACATGTTTAATGATGAGCATTTCTTTGGGTATACCTCGTCTGATAACAAAGGATTCATTCAGTCCAGAGCGATGGATTGAAATTGTAACGAAGCATCGTGTGAGCGTTGTCTTAATGGGTGCACCTCACATAGCGCAGCTAGTTAAAAGCAGACTTCTACAAAATCATACAATGACTTTTGTAAAGCGCCTTATCTCTATGGGAAACATTCTACAAGTTGATATGGTCGAAACAATTACATCCTACATACCAAGTGGGAAAATCTCCAATGTCTACGCATTGACGGAAACTGGAAAAATCGCATCTGAAACGGAAAATGCATCCAATTTATCTGTTGGAAAACTCAATCCAGGTGTTCATGCAAAGATTGTCAATGAAGCTGGTGAGAAGCTTGGAGTTGGGGATGTAGGAGAGCTTTGTGTTAAAACCCAAACGGAATTTATGGTAACAAACTTCCTTGAAATCTGTTGTTCAGTGTTGATTTAATCCTTCCTGTAAATGCCTCAATTTTAGGAATATTTCAACAATCCTAAAGCCACAGCAGCTGCCAGAGACAGCGACGGTTGGATCCGTACAGGAGATCTTGCAAATTTTGACGACAACGGACACTTAATAATCAGGGGACGTAAGAAATTTATTCTCAAGCACAACAATTTCCACGTAAGCCCTGTAGAACTGGAGGAAATTCTCTGTAGACATCCTGATGTGCTTCAAGTAGCTGTTGTTGGTGTACCTGATCCCCTGTTCAATGATCTTCCAGCTGCAGTTGTTGTACGACGAGAAAACTCCACCATAGATGAAGAAGAATTTTTGAAGTTTCTTGAGGGGAAAATTGTGGATTTTAAGAAGCTCAGGGGAGGAATTTATTTTGTGAAAGAGCTTCCTACAACACCATCAGGGAAGATAAAAAGTGGTCTTGTTAAAGAAATGGCTGCAAAATTTTATAAAGAGAGACAAACTACTTAAAAATTTAGAAAATTTAAGAATATCCTTCAAGTATTTTAATTATAATCAAATAAAGTTAAGATAAATTGAAATCTAGGATGAAATTCATTACTAAATAAGTGAGGATTAAGTTTCTTCAAGTCAAGCATCAGTTCCCTAAGTCAGGCTGAAGTTTTCTTAAATCTGGATTCAGTTTTTTAAGTCAGAATTAAGCTTTCTGAGCTAGGCTTTGTTTTCAATTGAGGCTTAATCTTTTCAAGTCAGGCTTAAGTTTTCTTGAATCAGGCTCTAGTTTCTTAGTCTAGATTTTTTTTGGGCTAAACTTAAGTTAGGCTTAGTTTTTTGTTAAATACTTAACTAGGGTTGAGTGAGTTTAATGATGATTTTTACAAATTTCTGGCATCGGAATTCATAACAAAAGTCTGATAAAGCCAGATCTTACCTTAAAACTTTAAAGACCTGTCTTAAAAAAAATCATCAACTCAGACTAATAAACTAAAATCTAGTTTAAGAGAATTCAAGCCTGACTCAGTAAAGAGTTTTAGCTCTAGACTCCTTAGCTCTAGACTCCTATAGGAATACGGGGCAAACATTTATTTCACAGCTTTCCACACAAAAACAACAGTGATTGTCAATAAGACAACTCCACAGAGACTTATGAGTATTGTAAGTTCAAGACTGCACACACTTCCTCCGGCTGTTACACTCAACATATTCTCCGTCTTAAGAAGATCTTCTTTGCCACTGAAAAAGTCCCTGCAGGTAATTTCCTTCTTCTTACCACAAGTTATATTTCTCTTGCATTGATCGAAACTTGGATAGAAGTCCTCCACAACGATGATATCTGAAGGATCAGTTCCTGTGAAGCTTAGAAAATTTTCATGAATAAGTTTAGCTAATTTGTCTTTGAGAATAATATCGTTTCTTTCGGTGAAAATTATTGCTCCCTGGTTGTGTGTAAGGTTATCCATATTCCGGCATCCCCAAATGATTAAGTAGTTTTCATGAAGAAATTTAGGAGTTGACAGAAACCACTCCGTCCACATAGTCTCCTTGTGGCAACTGTAGAAGATTCTATTAGCTGTTATGGAGAGATTTCTGTCCAATTCATTGAGATGGTCGAATTTGAAATCTTCATTCACCGTATATATACAGAATCGCATAAAAAGTTGACTACAATGACTATTTTTGTACATCATTGAAAAATATCGGCATACATCATCATTTTCCTGATACTTATTGAGGTCCCAACACCCCAAGTCTGAGTACATTGATGACCCATTGAGGAATTCCGGGAGAACAGCAAAAGGGAACCAATTTCGTAGAAATTCATCATCATTCAGAAAAAAATCTATTTTCGGGGAATTTGGGCATTTTCCGGGAAAACTCTTTGTTGAGCCCCAATGAAAATTATTAGCCACAATGATGAGGGAAAGGAAAATCCAAACACTTGAACTAATCATCGCGTAGAACGAACACTATTTGGTTCCCCATGAGCTTCACTTTCCCCTTTTATATGAAGAGCTCTTAATGAAATTGGATTCAATAGAAGTTAAATTTATTTAATGAAGAATATTTGGTAAGAAGTAATATTATTTATTGATAAAATTTCATAATACTCCGGAAGGGATTTAAGAGCAAATTATAATAATTTAACACATCCAGGACGGCTTGACGCACATCGGCGTCCACTGACAGTTCTCAATTCTATACGCTGTAACAATTTGCCACTCTTTTTGCGTTTGACATTTACCCGGTAGGAACACTTCTCCAACATTTTTTCAGCCAATTTTGATTGCTGACTCGTGAGGTGTTCATATATGATTAATAAATTTTTATTTATTAAATTTTTGAAATGATTTGGAATCAGCATTTAAAAGATTTCAAATTAGTTGTGACAAGAAAATGGAATTATCTAGAATATTCTATTCTATTAATCTTGACATTGACAATAGAACGAATAGAACATTCTTTAACGTGCAGGCCGCCAAGACCTTGGAACTTCCTTAGAGCGCCAAGGTGGGGTCGTTGAACGACCCCAAGAAGGAAGTCGATTTTCTCATAAACCATACAACCGGGAACTGTCGGGTCGCTACCTTTAGACTCCTTATATAGTCCTCTTGCCCCTTGCGTCACAAATTTTCCACCACAAAACACGTAGAAGAAGATATTAGGGAAAAACTTTTTTCACTCATTTTTCACAATTTCTTCGTGAGAAATTTGCCATGAAGTTGACCGCAACTGCTATTTTTTTCACTATTTCCCCACATTCCCCTCACTTCCCGCACCGTGATAAATGGCAATATTTCTCGAATATTCTTTGCTCTTTACAACATTTATGTGCTTCTGACTATGTTTTATGTGATTTATGCTACTTATTCGCGATAATTCTGACACTGAGAAGGTAAACTGAGAAATAAAAACAACCCCACTGAGACACGGTTCATGACGTGACTAACTTCATTCTAAGAAATTTCCCGCAGCATGGCCGTTACACCAATTTTTGAATTCCCTTCTTCTACATTTTCCTTAATAACTTTTTTTGTGGTGGACGGATTGAGCTGAAATTTTTACACAACCTCCTCAGATAACCAAAGAACTTATTTCCAAAAGATGGGAACGCTAATTTTTATATTTATTAAGTTATAGCACGAAATATAGCGCTGGGGTCGTTCAACGACCCCGCTTGGCGGCCTAGAGGTTAAGATACTATTATCCTATAAAGAAAAAAATATGAAAAATATCATGTCAGGAGAAATAAAATTTTCAAAAATTAAAAAAAAAACAAGAAATAAGTAGAAGGATATTTAGAATATTCTAGTTTTTTTTAATTGCTCTGTCACAGAGAAGATTTTAGCTAAATACATGTATTATGAAGTTTTCAGAATTTTTAGAACAAAAAAATCAACCTGCTCGTTCACGTTATCATTACCATTTATTTTTAATATAAAATAATGTAAATGCTAGAAAATTCTCAAAATGGTTCAGAACGGATGGCGAAGCAATTTTTTTTAACATATCTGGTATATTTTCTCGTTTCAACATAACCTAATTTTTATTCTGGTGCCCGAAAAAAGTGAGAATTATGGAATAAATTAGCAAAGAAAAGCTTCCAGAAGTTTCCCTTTAGGCTATAAAATAATGTTCTAGCTGAAAATTTACATTTAAATTTTATTTTAAGTGTTTTATAGCGGAAAATTTCATCGTGTAAAACTTCAGGTGAGTTAGGTTATATATTTTGCGAAAAGAAAATTTTCCTCTTACATAACCTCAATTTAATTTTTGTGATAAAAAATGCTACGTAATGTTTAATAGCAAAAAGGAAACTCGTGTGAGAGATTTTCACTGAAATTATCCCATAAATCTGACTTTTTCCCACGTAAATATAAAAGTGCGGTTATGTTGGAATGAGAAAAAAATGCCAAATATGTCCAAAAAATTCTCTTCACCAATATCATACCATTTAAACTATTCCTCTGACTGTTCTGTGAGCTTGAATTTGATGTTCAACATACAACAGTTAGTGAAATCTTAAAGAAAGATTTTTGAAATTTAGATTGTGGAGCTTATTCTGGCAAAAATATTTTCTTTTCTATCTATTTCGTCTTACAAGGGATTTTGTAAGATTTGGCATTCCCACAAAAATTTCTTTTTCATTCTTTTATAGTAACACATACACAAACCTTCGAAATTAGAACACGAAAACAGATGTCGCTGTTAAAATTTAAGTTTTATCAAACGAAGTGAAACCGAAGATAGACGAAGTGAAAAGAGTTAATGTAAATAAAGAAAATGAGGTTAAAGTTAAGTGAATTTATCAACAAAACACAATGGATTATTCGATTTTTGGTAAAAATTAAACCCTTTTAAAGTATTTTTGCATTTTCCATGATGAATTAAGAGTTTTTTCTTAAATTTTTTTTATCTAGACTGGAAAAAAATTGAATCATCCGGAACCTTTGGACATCTGTGACATCCACGGATTCCGGGAAGAGATAGCCGGACAACCCCCAGGCAGCATGAAATGTTTATTTAATAAGCAGAATCCCATCCGGGGATGTTGGAAGCATTTGTGAAAAAAAAATAGAAATTGGTGGGACCAGCTCTAAAGAATGACCATAAAGAGTTTAATTGTAATCCAGAATATTCTTAAATAAAACGTCTTCCCATACTCTAATTTTTGCCTTTTTTCAACACTACAGAAGTATCTTTTAATGCAGAGCCTGTGTGAATGCATAATTCTAATCATCTTCCTCAAGGCCAAGTCCCAGGAAATTTTTGACATTCGTTGGCATAATTCACAAAAAATGGTCAGAGTTTTTCCACATATTTCACAATATTTTTTCTTAAAAAACAATTCCAAACACTCAGATTCATGTAAAATATCCGTCAAAGTAGTCAATTGTTGCCTATGACGATAAGGAATCATGCTTTGGTGGTCACAAAATGCACAAAAAGATTGAAAAAGCACCTCGGCAGGTCCTTATAAAACATATGATTTTGTAAGATTTTCTTACAAGTTATAAGAAAAAATTCGGCCGGAATACCAAAATCTTTTCTTTTCTATTATAGCAAAAATGTTTCTCGCGACGTGGTCTAAAAGTTGAACTGTGAAACTTTTTAGATCTTACAAATTTATAAGTTTTTTTTGTGAGAATGCCAAAAAACCTTATAACTCACGAATTGTAAGAAAAGAAAAGAAAATATTTTTGCCAGAATTAGCTCCTGTATTTTAATTTGAATATTATTCTTTTTTTATTGTTTAGTTTTCGATTATTTTATATTAAAAGAATATTTGTGTTTCACTTAAGTGAGTATTCTCTCAAATATAAATATTTTCTGATAACGTGCGAAGAACATAAGCACACTATGGTCCCACCGGGTAACATTTCTGGACGCCAGTGACTAATTGTTACATGTCGCGTAAAAAACCTTTGGGAAGTATTTTACCCGTCGTCAGTGTGTTAAGAATTAATGCACTGTAATTAATGGAATGCAGATTGAGTGGTAAAAATATTGGTAAGAAAAATTATGTATTTTAATAAATAATCGTTTCGGGCAATAATTGTCTCAAGAAAGCTCAAATACTTTGCTTCAAAAATTATCATGAACCTTTGCTCCAAATTTTGCACAGTAAAAAAAATTTATTTTGAAATTTTGTCATTTAGTTGGTGTTCCACTTCGTGGCCAACACCAAGTATTGTAATCGTCGGAAAAACCGACCCCCTCAGATCGGGCTCAAACTTGGTATGAGCACGTTTTAGACATCCCACATTACGAAAATGGTGGTGGAAAAAAAAGTGTTCCGGCCGGCCGGCCTGCCGTCCGGGACTCCACATTTTGCCTTATAACTCAAGAACGGTAACAGATAAAGACTTCCGGTTTGAAGTTTTCTATAGAAATGTGGGTGTAAAATTTCACTTTTTTGCATTTTTAAAATCCAAGATGGCCGCCGTCCGCCATTTTGAAACACCATCAACGAGTTCCCTTGTAGCTGGAGGTCTCAAATTTTTGTATGTTGTAAGGCTCAGTGAGACGTTTTCATCAACAATTCATACTTCAAAATCGGTCAAGCGGTTTAGCAAATATGGCGGCCTAAAGCAAAAAGTGTTTTTTCAATATAACTCGAGAACGGCTTGACCGATTTTGATCATCTTGGTATCAAATGAAAGGTTTCAAGAAGCCCTACAACTGTCTAAAACATTCCAAGTTCCAAAAATGACCGAAAGAGGCGTTAAAATCAAAAACAAAAATTGCCTAACTTTAAGGGGCAATATCTCCGAATCCCCATTAGGCAAATCTTTAAAATTCTGATATGTTGTAGCCTGACTCAATATCTTTAACCAGTCCAAAAATGAAGAAAATCTATGTCGCCGTTTAGAAGATATCGCAGTTTAAAAAATTCTTGAATTTGAAAAGTTCTAAGAGTCATATCACCTGAAGTGCTTGACCGATTTTGCTCATCTTGGTATCAAATTAAAGGTTTTGCAAAACTCTACAACTTTCTAGAACATTAGAACTTTCTAGAATCATTCCTTGAGTACAAAAAGTGCGAAAAACTGTTTTGGTAAAACAAAAATCCGCCATTTTGTGTTCTGGAGGTGACCTTGAAATGTATCGAAATATATGTCAGATTTTAGCTTATTTTAAGACCTTTCCATAACTAGTCAAGAAATTTCCGTATGTGTTATAGAACATGAGATATGACCATTTTTATGCATCAAATTACTTAATTTCACAAAAAAAAACAACTTTGCCTACTGATACTACTCACAAATAGTATTATAACGCATAATAAAACTTCTACACGTTGTGGGACACCAACTCTTATAACTGGACGCGTTATGATTGACTTTCCTAATCAGAATTTATCAAAACATTATCAACACACTATATATAGACACTTTTACCAGTATTACCAAACTTTTTACCAACAGTATTACTAAATTATGGTTAACGTAGTAGATTCTTTTATTATGAATAGCGGTAATTTTAGTTAAAGCTACTGAAAGTTAGGTTATGAAATATTTCAATACTTCTTTTGGCTCTAAATGATATTTTTGGTATTTTCAGTAATTTTACTTTCTCTCAATTTACTAAATGTGCTGTTTTATCTTTATTTTTCTATTAAATTATTATTATTTACGTGTATTATTTATATTTCCACGAATATTGACCATTTTACAAAAAAAATCTAACAGACAAAAAATCACAAAAAATATTTCTATAAAATATTTTCAAATTTAACAAAAATTAAAAAGAATTACCAAGATATTGGTAGTGGTAAAATATTGATAATTTTTTTTAGTATATTTTACCAAATTCAAGCAAAATTAAATCTCAGTTTATTT
Organism: Lutzomyia longipalpis; assembly: GCF_024334085.1. NCBI lineage: Eukaryota > Metazoa > Arthropoda > Insecta > Diptera > Psychodidae > Lutzomyia > Lutzomyia longipalpis. The sequence goes on along the minus strand of NC_074710.1, from coordinate 15,782,423 downwards.
TTCATGTTTTTCTAACAATAATAATTCTAACTTTTGGCAAAAATTTTGTAAAATGTACCAACTTTACCAAGCTTTTATCAATTTATTTCTTTTTGTGTTTTTTTATAATAAGTGTACCAATTGAAGAATTTTCTGCACAACAGATCACAGTTTTAATCGAATAATTAACCAATCAATTGTCATTTTTCTCTGTTTATTAGTCAAATTTTTTTCTGTGTATTTCTGGTCAAAAAAAAACTTTGCGTGGAAGGAAAGTTAATCAGTTTTTTCAGGAATAATTGATTTTTTTCAGTGCAAATTATGAGCACGAAATCAAAGTGATAGTTCTCTTTATTTTTTTTTCAACAGTTTGCATTATCTAACAAAAATCAGAAGAAAGAGGTAAAAAAAAAAAGTCGCGGGTAAGGAAAAGTTTATTTATTTTCCCTCCATCACTGCGCCCATCTCTCTCTTTTGAACGTGGTTTGAATGGCAAAAGAGGATCATTTTTTTAAGAGAATTTCTCCCCTCACCTGTCGTGTGTGCGCACCCAGAAAAGGACGATCATGTGAGGAATCTTCACGGGAGGGGCGAATGGGTTCGACGTATTGGTCGATAAATTTCCACGTATGGGGTTATAAATAATTTCTACCCGAAACGATATGACAAGTTTGTAAATAAAAATTCTTTGTCCCTTCTTTTTGTCGATGGCCCTGCAACGACGACGATGAGCTGCGGGTGGATGGAAGTCATTCGTTTATAAGGGAATCAGCCTCTTGGGATCTTATCGTCACGACAATCTTAATGATTCCCCCAAACAATGAACTCTTTTCCACGCTCTCATGATGGTTTTTAGGAGAGAGAGAATTGAGGGAAGAATAAAAAAAAAAACTAAAAGGCCATAACACATAAATGTGTCCTCTCCCTTTTGGCATGTCTTTTTCATTGCATGGTGGACGACGGGCCTCCCTCCGCGTGGTTAAGGTGTGCATCCACGATGAGACTCCTTGGCCCACAGAGATTGTCTCTTCCACAAAAAAAAAAAATAAACCAAAGAAGAGACAAAACTTATTGTCTCCCCAACCGAATAAATATCATTGAGCCAAGAAAAAAAATCCCATTGAGTGGAATAATATAAAAATGCCAATAAAAGTAACAAAGCAAAGAAAGGGTTGAGATGACAACCAGAGAGCACAGCTGAATTATTGACCCTCCGTTTTGGGCAGCCAGCAGTGGATGGAAGAAGAAACTCCAAATCTCTGTGGCTGAAGTGGGTGCGGATTATGTGCATTTAATTCACATTGAATTTTTGGTACCGAAAATGAGGGAAAATGATGAGAAAGGGTTGATTTTGTTAGCAAAAAAGGGGGTGGAATGCAGCGACGGCTTAAATGCAATTTGTAGTACCAACACAGAGGCGCAAAAGGATATTTTTGCAAATGCAGGCTTGATTATTGTTTTCATGAGATTTGCACCATTTAGAGGTTCTCACACACCACAAGTCTATAAAATCAATAAATATTGCTGAGGTTTCAATTTTCATTCCTCTTGCCACAAATTTTGTTTATTTGCAACATTTTGAGGAACTTTTCCCGCCATAAATACATACAGAAGTACCTACGTGAAAAACGAAACAACAACAAAAATTGTCCTTTGAACTTTTCCTCATTCAATGATGAATATCCTTTCAGCTAATCCCCCTTCCTAGTGTACTAATGCAAAATACCTACATTTTTGCCTTGCAATGGCGTGTCGAATGGATTAGAATTTATAATGTGAGAAATTTAAACAGGATAAATTCCATGTCAAATGTCTCGGAAAATTCCATATAATGTTGGGCAGTAAAATTGTGAGCCTGCTGTACACAGGCCGGGCAGCAATTAATGATTCTGTGAAAAGGGCGAAGAGATTTTAGGGTGAGTTGAGGAGCAATAAAATGAATTAAATCCACAAAAGCTGCTGAAGAATTCCACAAAATCTCTGGACCATTTATGATTTTATGCAGTAATCATTAAAAACATAAATTGAGGAATTTATGGAATTTTTTTTTAATGTGAAAAATTCTCATTTCCCTTTAGGGGAGTTTTCTCCTTGTGCTTGGAAGGCTTGAAAGTAAAAATAAAATTTGAGAAAAGAAAGTTATATTGATTATTTTTTTTTCTTGAAAACATCCATTTCTAAAATTTCTCACATATCTTTATTAATCTAAAATCTATGATTTTTTTATTTAAAGAATTTCTTTTCCTTCATGATGCGTAATAGGAAATAGCGTGGAAAAAGGAAGAGAAATTGATGAATTGAACAACTGACAGTTATTGGAATTGAGTACTTCCACGCTAGAGAGGGATTAAATTAAATTACAAAACAACGACTTTAGGGGTTGACGGGGAGGATGGTGAAAGTTGCAAAAGAATTCAAAGAATGTTTTGCGCGTATTTAAATGCAAAATTGTGTAAAATGTTCGAAGCGGGGTGGCTTTCTCTTCATTCATGTATTTGTGTGTGCCATCGATGAGCCATTTTAGCAATAAGTACGAGCTGACGAGTTTATTAAATGGGAATGACTTGACGGAAAAATAATATAACTTCCATCGCGATGGAATTCACAAAATTCCTCGGAAGAAAATGGTAAAACTCCCTCAGCATCCCCACATATTTGTTCGCTAAAAGAGACACATGGAGAAGGAATTGTTTTGACGGTATTATTCTGGTGGATTTTTGTTAAAGAACAAGGAAGCAATATAATACTGGAGGGGGCAATGCAGTAGAGGAATAAATGCACAAAAAAGAATTTATTCTGTTTGAATATTTTATTGAAAGATTGATTTTTATAAAGGAAAGATTTATTGATTTTATTTGAAAGTTTTTTGTGTTCGATTCAATTTAAAGGAAATTAATGATGAAAAAGGTAAATATTCTGTGTGAAGTTGCTTAAAATTAGCAGAATATTTGTGAATGTTCTTCAACGTTTACGAATATTTAGAAATATATGTATGTATTTTTCAAATTTGTAGAAAATTATAATGATTTAAAAAAAATTTTTTTTTCTTCAAAATATTCATTTAAATTTTCTACCTTTTCAGAATAGTTATAAATATTCCTCAATTCTTTACAGTAAAGAATCTAATGACATACTTACTTAAAAATATTCTTAAATTTCTTTTGTAATTAAAATATTCTATTTTTTCTCAGAAATATTTAATTATTCTTTAAATTAAATAAAATATTCAGTGTTTTTTTGTATTCAAATTTGTGTTAAATATTAAATAAATCTAAAGTATTTAGAACAGAATATTTATAAACATTCTTTTATTTATTCTTCAATTATTTCTTAAACTCAAATAATTTAGAATTAATATAAAAATCTTTCATTAAGCGATAAATTCCTCATAAAATAAACAATAGAATAATTTTATTCAAATTTCTCTTTGAATATTCTACACAAATGGTTGGAATTTGGCAGCCCCCTTCTTCATTCCTCTTGGAAAAGCATAAACATATAATAGTAGAAGAAGTCGATGGGTTTTCGCATCGCTGGCAAAGCCCCGCACCACAAAGACTTTGCTGCAGTTTCTCTATCTCTCTGGGGACACCAACTCCTCCATTTCGCCGCGCGTGGTGGAAGTTTTGCGCGGAAGAACACGAAGCTTGTTTTCCTCTTCGCATTTCCCCCCAAAAGAAGAAAATATGAAAAACACAATTTCCATTGTTTTGTACCCAATTTTCTGTGTGCATCAGTAGCATATAATAGATAACAAATTGAACAATTTCAAAACTAAAATAATATTTTACCACACTCTCTGTGTAAATAAGACTGCGCGCATTGTTTCCCACAAAAACCACCCCCAACCCCCTAAAGAAGGTTGTGGAGGAAAATTCGGGCTATATAAATGGGAGATGTTGGGAGTTAAATAAAACATGACACACGAAGATTTATTTATTATCCAATAAGGAGTGTATTGCATTGCATACAGATGGATTTCCCTCGAGGGATCATCCTCACAGTCCTCCTCCTGCACACTGACAGAAGGTGGCAGAGTGTTGCTGAAGGGCTCTTGCGCGAGGGCCTTTCTAATGGTGATTGACAGCGAAAGTCATCGCAATGGGGGTGCTTATGCAGAGACTTTTATGCCACGACAACAATTCCCAGGACAAATAGCTCATCTCTCCTCTAGAGGATTAAATCATTTTCATGCGCAAAAAGGCGGAAACATACGCAGAAAAATTTTCCTGGAAGATTTTTAATAAATTTTAAATTTAACTGTATTTGAGAATGATGCTGGTTGCCCAATCTCTGTGAGAGATCAAGAGAGATCGAAGGAGAGAGAGGGAGATCACGCGAAAGGACCGACTGACCAACATAATGGCATTTCCATAAATTTCATTCCATTCGACCCTTCGTTTTTGCCATTTTACTACATACATGATGATTTATGCTGCAGCCACAACAATGGAGCATAATAGCTCTGTCTGAGAGTTCTTTTTGTTAGGTACCAGCGCACCCATTCTCCTGAAACGCCATGCACTTTATATATTTTTGACAAAATGGCCCAACAAATGGATTTGTCGGGCAAAGACATCAAAGGTAATTCTTCCTCCATCTAATCCACCTTCTTTGCCCCAAGGATCACTGAAAATTGAGAGAGATCTTCTCTATCTCTCGCAGCCATTCATTTACATCTATCTGAAAAAAAAACTTTCTTTAAAATTGAAAAGATTTTTCTTATCAAAATTTTCCATTGAGAAATTTTTGACAAGAAATGTGGGAAGAAATAAAAGGAGATTATTCATTTTGAGGTAAAATTCAGAGATAGGCATAAAAATATTTGAGAGATATGAGAGTGGAAGAAAACACATCTTTTTCTTGTGAAAACCAGCTGGAGAATATTCTGAAAAAGAATTGATTGCAAATGAAAGCATAAAGCATATGCTCATTTGATGATTATTAATCTTTTTCTTATTTTTTTACTCTTACGACTGCGGGCATAATTTTTGTTTTTGAAAAGAAAAGCAAAAAAAAAACAAAATATTTTTTGAAGCTGAGAAAATTAGGAAAACTGCCAAAGTCACGCCCATATTTACTTATAAAAATCCATAAAATATATGCTTCAATGCTTCATCTAAAATGATCATCACTCTTAAAAATAATAAAATTGTAGGGGAGACCGGGGTTAATAAAGTCACTTAAGGGTTTGGAAAAAGCTTAAAATATCATATTTCTTATATCGATAGAACAAAATGATCTGAGAAAGAGTTGTAGGGCAGTAAATTTCCTAAAGAAATGAGCTATACATTTCGCTTTATCTATTTGGGAAAAATGATATTTTGAGCTTTTTCTAAACCCTTGAGTGACTTTTTTAACCCCGCTCTCCCCTACCGAGTTCCCAAAAAAAACAGGGAAATCTTAAAAAATCGTTAATATACTTTACTGGACTCATTTGATATTGCATTATATCACAATCTAATATCAATTGTTTGAAGCAATGAAGCATAAATCTTTTTTAATAGATTTTTTGAAAGTTTTCTGACTGATTTTGCTATTTAAATCCTTGGAAAATTTGCATATTTTCCAAATATTGGGCCTTATTCAGCGACCAAGAAACCCTTGAAATTCGCTTGAAATCTTGAAATTTCAGTACAAAATTCAAAGATTTCAAGGGTTTCTTGGTCGCTGAATTAGGCCCATTATTTTCATTTACTTTTCTATAAAGACACAGAAGCATAAGCATAATCCATAAAAAAATAGGGGCGTGGCATTTGCGTTTTCTTCGTCAATTCTTACTTGAGCTTAGTTCTGTGTTTAAAGAAAAAATTTTCGTAGATTTTCTTGAATAATTTCTTACTTTTTCTATTATTTTGTTTATTCGTTAATTAATTTGATGTCATATTTGCAGTGAGAGCGTAAGGGAGTTATCACACTTAAGCTCTAAGCGCTTGATGCTTAAGATTTTACATGTGACAAAACGAGAAAAAAACAGTATTGTTGTCTCTCTTGTACTCACATAGAGGTTATGATGCTCAAGCACTTGGAGCTTAAGTGTGATAGCCCCGTAAAAATGAATAATCTCCTTTTGACCACTTTCTCTGAAAACTGTCCCAAAAGGCAAAAACGTAAAATTTTTCAAACTATCAACATAAAAATGCAGACAAAATACAAAAGAAGAGAAATAAAAAAGAATATTAATTTAGAAACATTTATAATCTGTCTAAACAAACCCACAACAATCGACAAAACCCTTAAAGAAAAGAAAAGGGATAAAAAAACGGCCAAAAAGAAATAATTTCACGGAAATTGAGTCACGTATAAATAACACAACAACAGCCCATCCTCTTGTTGCTCCTTCTTTCACGGGTTAGACCAACTTATGGGGTTTTAATTTAATAAACAATGCGACTCCCTCTGTCCTAAGAACAGCAGAATAGTGTCTCCTTCGAACCTTTCTTGTGTGCGGTTCTGTGCATTTATCATTGCTCTGATCATCTCACCGTACGAACTCATTATAGGGTCGAAACCTCACCCATTTTGTGGTTGATGTAAAATTTAATTTTCAGCTAAAAACGAAAAGGAGAAAATTCGATAAAATACGACGCTATTCCAAGACAACGAAGAGGGTTAATTGGAAAGACCGTGGAATTGTGCAGCACACATGGCATGGATTATATGGCTATTAACCGAGGGTTTCTTCTTCCCTGTCCTGCATTTATAAAAAATGACTCCTTTTGGCCCTTCTCAAGAGACTCATTCATTTTTTTTTTAATTTCTTCTTCTCATTTTTTTCATCTTTATCTAATACAAAACAGACCCTTAGTTCAAATTGCGCGCGAAGGAGAAAAAAGCTGCTCGTGATTAGATCTCAATTTTTATTTCATGCAAATCCCAAAAGAAATTCATGCGGAACATTTTTTCTCCATGCGTGGGAGGTTTCTTTTTTAATGGGAAAAATATGATTTTGTCATGGATTATGTTGCGGAAGTTGCGAAGCAATGTGCTTGTAATTTAATGATTTAATTTAACACTTCCGTTAAAAATCCGTTACAAAAAAGTTTGCAAGATTTATTTGAATTGAATATACATACATAGTTACTAAATTTTGTAGGAGCCTGATGAAGGAGTCAAAGAAAAGCTGGAAACTATTATTTTTTAACGATCATGAATTTTATATGAGAAGAAAAATAACTTATAGTTGCATTTTTGTTAAAATAATAATTCTCCAAAACTTTGCAGGAAAATTACCAACTTTGCAATGAAATTTTCAACTTGAAAATTAACTTAAAATATTTCCTAGTCTATCATTGAAGATTAAACTTTGGTAAACACTTTAATCATGCAATTTTCATCCCTTTAAACCCCTCTCAAAATAAAAAGAAAGAAAGTGAATCATTTCATGAAGTGTCTCTTCGGCAAATAGAAGAATCAATTTGCCAAATAGGCGCTTATCTCATGGCGAAAATCGCACCCCTTTTGGGCCTTTTCCTTGGCATTCGCCCTCCTCATATGTATAGCAATAAAGAGTTGGTGGCAGAGGGGATGTCGTGTACGATGGACAAAAGACATTCCAATTGATTTAGCCAGGATGAATTTCTTGCCATATCCCCGCACTTGAAAAATTCATCATAAAAGATATTTTTACTCTATGTGTTAGCTGCGTTCAACCCCCGCCTACAAGAGGGTGGTTGGAAAGAAAAGGGCGCGAATAAGAGGAGGGTTGGTACTGTGAAATGTTACATTGTGAATGAATGAAATTAATAGACGGTTCGATAGACACATGTCAATATTTGCCACAACGACGAAGGGTGTCTGAGGCACGCAAAACTGATTATATCGGCTAAGGGTTGGTTGTGGGGTTGCAAAATGCAGAACACTTCAAACAAAACCTCTAAAAATTCATCTGCAATTTCCTCTGAAAAGAAATTAGAATTATCTATAAAGTTCTTCGTGCTGGAAATTAAGGTTTCTTGCAAAAAATCTGTTGAATTATTTTCCTAAATCGGTTAAACCGTTCAACGGTTATCAAGTTTAAAAATTAATCAAAAATATTCATTAAATAAAACGTAATTGAAATGTTTATTTTCACTATAAAATATTCTATGAAGAAAATCATTAAAAAACAAACGTCATTTAAAAGCATTTAATTAAATCATTGAAATTCATTTTGACTTTGTACTTGATCTTGTAAAATGTTTTAATGACTATTTTAGTGGGTCACAAACACAGTAAATCTTCTAGAAATCCTCCACTTGAACACTCTTACCTCTTTTAGTGATTGGAGGAAAATCCGAAAAACTTGTTTACGTCTCCCTTTTAATTACTTTTCGTTTTAAAAGAAAATTATTTACAAAATCGAGAATCAAATTATTAAAAAACATAGCGGAGACCTGAGCTAGAAAAATCAATGAAGACTTTTAGGATTAGCCGAAATTAGCTCACTTCTCAACGAAATAGAACTGAATTTTTGGAGAAAATACCTAAAAGTATTCGGAAAATCGTTCTTGTCAGAGAGTTTTCGGATTTTTTTAAAAAAGTTTTCTTAAGATTCTTTAAAAAATATTACTAAAAACATGTCTTAAGTTTTCTTGAGCGAAATTTAAGATATTCCCGACGCAGCCTAAATAAAGAAATCTTAACTTTCACTTAAGAATACTTCAAAACTCTTGAGTTTTTCTTTAGTAATCTTAAGAAAATTTGAAAAAAATCTTTAGAAAGCTTTAAAAATCTTAAGAACTCTTATCCTACGAATTAGAAAATTACAAAATTTTAAGTTTCGCTTAAAAAAATTAAGAAATCTTACCCAAGAATTAGCTCTATAATCAATTCTTTAAGCTAATATTTAGCTGAAAAATATTTCAAGTCTTTTTAAAAAATTCTTAAACTGTAGATAATTTAAAGAAACTTTAAAAAATCTCTATAAATAATAAAAAAAATCTTAAGAACCCTTCACTTAATAAACTTCAAGAAATTTGAAGTTTCGCTTAGAATTCAAGAAATCTTAAGTTTTTTTTAAGAAAACTTAACATTATTTTAAAGAAAATTTTTCTTAAAAAACCCAAGAGTTTTTAATTTTTTCTTAAGAAAACATTTAAAAAAGGTATTTATTTATTTATATATTTAAGAGATCTTAAGATTTTTTGAAGACTTTTTTTCTGTCAGAGAAAATGTTTTAGGACCTATTCTAATCTTTTTCTAGAGGCTAGGCCATTTGTCTAGCCCCAGTCTTCCCCACATTGAAATCACCTGAACGTTTACCTCTTTTTTTTTATTATAGCAAACAGCCTTGTCGTAAAACTCCCAAATAGGTAATGAATTTTTATGATCTCATTACCTTCAGTTTTTTTCTTCATCATTTTATATCCGTACAACTAAAGCAACTTATCTCCAACAATTCGTCATGTTTAATCATCAGTTTATCGGGAGACTTTATCAAGTAAGGAATTCAGTGAAAAGTTGAAAAGAAAATGGATTTTCCAAGTAATCAAGAAGAAATTATCGTTCATCTTCCTAACTTGGGAAGCTTGAGAGGATCTGAGACGCAAAGTGCTTGGACTGGGAGGAGAATCTTTCAATTTCTCGGAGTTAAATACGCTGAGGCACCTGTGGGGGAGTTGAGGTACAAGAAACCCGTTCCAATTGCTCCGTGGTCTGGCGTAAAAGACGCCACGAAGCATGGAAGGGAATTTCCGAGTGGAAAGAATTTTCACGAAATTTCCGATGAGGAGAGGTTCAGTCCCGACCTTGAGGATTGCCTGAGTCTCTGTGTCTATTCGACGGATCTCACAGCATCACACCCTGTGATGGTTTTCATACACGGTGGGGGATTCTTCAATGGATCTTCTAGGCAGAGCCCGCCGAATTACCTCCTAGAGAAGGATATTGTTCTCGTTGTTCCCCAGTACCGTATTGGACCGCTTGGCTTCCTTTCCACAATGTCTGAGGAAATTCCTGGGAATGCGGGGATTTTGGACGTAATCTTGGCACTTGAATGGGTGCAGAAGAATATTGAGCACTTTGGTGGTGATCCAAAAGCTGTTACGCTATTTGGACAATCAGCAGGTGGTGCTGTTGTATCAGCCCTATCCTTTAGTGATATCGTTCGTGAGGATCTCTTCTCACGCGTCATCATCCAATCTGTGTCAGCTTTTAGCCCTTTTGTCTTCTGTGAGGATCCCGTAAAGAGTGCAAGAGACATTGCAACAAAAAGTGGTTGCCCAAAGGAAGCTTCCCTTGAAGAAATCAATGAATTCTTCATGAAGATTGATCCCAAGACACTCATTTATGCTTTCTTGAAGCATGTACAGTATGAAACACCAAATGGGATTGGAAAAATTGGTGGAAGTCGACTAACTCTCGGTGGGCCGTCTAAAGTCTTCAGCGAAACCCCCTTCAACATTGTACGACGAGGAGGAGGACGAAAGGATCTAGCTCTGATGGCAGGTGTAACAAAGAATGACTATACGTACGTCATGGTTGGACTTTGTGACGTGTTAAGGACTTTGTATGGTTTTAAAAACGAAAAAATCAACCAATTCCAGTTGATTGATCTAACAAACAGAGCCTTAGCTTCTGATGAGCAGAGTGGGATGCTCTCAGCTTATACTGTTATGCAACTCCTTGACATTGAAGCCTTAAAGGCAGGTGACTTCTACAGCATGATTGAGGGAATTTGTGATCATGCTGGTTCACTAACTCAAAAAGCACCCCTTTTGCGTGAAGTTCAGTACCACCTGCAACGCTCAGAGCTTCCTTTATTCCTCTATAGTTTTGACTACAAAGGACAACATACACGCTTCAACTACGGACCGGATCCATCGAAGTATCCTTTTGAGAGTGGCGTAGCTCACACAGATGATCTCATCTATCTGTTTCCATGGCCTGAGAAGGTGGCAAAACTCAATGAAGAGGATACAAAGATTGCCCAACTTATGGTTGATCTGTGGACATCATTTGCAACAACAGGCATCCCTGCATCACCGCTGCTTGGCAGCTGGCCTGCCATGCGCCGTAAGTCCTTATTTTCTTTTACTTTTTTAAAGCTCTTTTAAGATTTTTTTTGTTGCTTCTTTGTAGACATTGCTGGACCCTATCTTAAAATAAATAAGGAATGCACAATCGCTGAAAACTTCTACGATGAATTTAAAGTTAATTCTCAGGAGAAAAAGGATAAAACTGAGGTAGATCAACTCCAGAAGACAGAAACAACAAAGTTGTAAAGCAGTTGGATTTTTAGAGCAAAGTTTTTTTTTATTTGACAATAAAGGAAAGGAATTTGGTATTTCGTGGTAAAATCTAAAATAAATAAATAAAAAAATCAAGAAAATCACATTTTTTTATCTGAGATGAAAAAAGAATTTAGAAGACAGTCGCAATAATAAAATAAATTTAAAATAAAATAAAACAAAGTAAAATAAAATAAATAAATAATAAATTTAGTTCTGCATCAATAAATTCCTTAATTTCTTCAAGATTATTCCTCATTCTTTTCTTATTTATGACTTTTATTGCCAGCCTTGCTGCATCTCCTTTGACTTTCATCCCTTCTGGAATTTTCCCGCAGGTCCAATTTTTGAATGATTGCAGTAATAGTTTGACAAAAGAGAAAATTTATTGAAAAATAAAAGAAGACAAAAAGACATTTCAATTCTTCGGCCCTTCTGGGAGCGCCTGCATTCACGACCCAAAAAAAAGCATCAAAAGAAATTTTTAAGTGTTGGCCAATGGGGAAAAAAGACATCATTATTGTGCTATTGGAATTCAATTGAAAAGCAAAAGAGAAATAAAAGATCCCCTGAACATCTTCATCACGATGAATAGGGAATTTTCGGGGAACTATTGTGGATGAAAAATAAATAAATAAATAGAAAAATTGTCCAAGAAGTGAGAGAGAAAAGGTATAATTTGTCATTTTGTCAAATGAAAGAAATATTTTGCAATCGTTCAACTATATCGGGGGCTTTTGTGAAGGTGAACGCATCGAAAGATCTGCATTGTTGTGCAGCATCCACGGAGGGTCTCTCTCTTCTCTTGGCTGTGTACCTTTGTGGATCAATGTGTGGACTAGAAAGGAAAATATTGGAAGCTAAATTCTCTGAGATAGCATCTCACCATCTCCTCCCTCTTGCACCAATAAATCCGCACCACCAGGTAGTTTTGTTGGTGAAATTTTATTCATCTCTTCACCCCAATAAGAATGGTTGAGGTGCAAAAATATTGTCTGCGTGTGATCTTGCAGCAAGATATTGAGGGATAAAGAAGGAAGAGCAAAGCCTCATCTTGAGCATCTTCGTGCGAAGAATTGAGTCGTTTTTTCTGCTGTATTCATGAATTCTCAGGATGGTCTTGTGATAAGGATCAGGTAAGAAGAAGTTGTGAAGGAGAGTCAGCAGAAAATATGAAAATGATGCTAATCAATGGATGAAATCTGGGCACCTTTCGCGGCTAAACAGAGAAAGATCAGCCAGAGATTACCAACATCGCTCTCTCTGTGTCACAACATCTGCACAAAATATGACTAAAAGACAATTTGTTGCTTAACACACAACTTCAAAAGGGAAAATCCTCCTTGTCCCTGAACTTTCACGCTCAGTCTTTCAAGGGGCGATTTATATGAAAAAAAAAATTCTCGAATATTCCTATTTTTTACAAATATTCGGAATATGCAGAGAAAATTCACAATTATTCGGAATACTTAGAGGAAAAGTTTCTTTTTCTTATATATTGGAAAATAATTAAGAAATAATTTTCGTGGAATATCAGATGGAGCACAAAAAATGTAAAAACTAATAAAACCTTTAAAAGAAACTTGATAATATTGTGCCAAAATTTATTTATAAAAGTTAAAATAAATTAAAGAAATTTAATTTATAAAGAAAGTTACTTATTAAAATGATATAAAAGTGCATTCAAAACGTCATTTTAACTAATTAAACACAAATTAAATGAACGAAACACAATTTGAACCAACGTTTGAATGAAGGAAACTCAATGAAAAAATTAATTAAAACTATAATTTAGATCATTCAAAACTAAAAGTCAATCATAACGCGTCCAGTTATTAGAATTGGTATACCACAACGCGGATGGGTCAGTCTATGCGTTGTAATTTAATTTGTGAGTACCTAGTATTAGTAGGCAAAGTTGATTTTTTTCTGAAATTCATCAATTTGAAAGATAAAAATGCTCATATCTCAAGTTCTATTAGACCTACAGAAATTTCGTGACTAGTTTTGGAAACATCTTGAAATAAGCTATTATTTGATACATATCTCAATTATTTTCAAGGTCACCTCTAGAACACAAAATGGCGCCTTTTTGTTTTAATAAAACAGTTTTTGGCGTTTATTGACCTCAAGGAATGGTTCTAGAGGTTTTTGATGTTCTAAAAAGTTATAGAGAATTGCAAAACCTTTAATTTGATTCTAAGATGAGCCAAATCGATCAATCAGTTCAGGAGATATGGCTCTTAGAACTTTTCAAATTCAAGAATTTTTCAAATGGCCATATCTTCTAAACGGCGACATAGATTTTCTTCATTTTTGGACTGGTGAAAGATATTGAGTCAGGCTATAACATATTAAAATTTAAAAGATTTGCCTAATGGGGATTCGGAGATATTGCCCCTTAAAGTTAGGCAATTTTTGTTTTTGATTTTAGCGCCTCTTGCGGCCATTTTTCGAACTCGGAATGTTCTAGACAGTTGTAGGGCTTCCAGAAACCTTTCGTTTGATACCAAGATGGTCAAAATCGGTCAAGCCGTTCTCGAGTTATATCGAAAAAACACTTTTTGCTTTAGGCCGCCATATTTGCTAAACCGCTTGACCGATTTTCAAGTATGATTTGTTGATGAAAGCAACTCACTGAGCTCTACAACATACTAAAATTTCAGATCTCTATCTGTAAGGGAAGTGGTTGACGGTATTTCAAAATGGCGGACGGCGGCCATCTTGGATTTTGAAAATGCGAAAAAATGAAATTTTACACCCACATTTCTATAGAAAAGTTCAAACCGGAAGTCTTTATCTGTTACCGTTCTCGAGATATAAGGCAAAGTTTGGCGCAGAGGCCGGCAGGCCGACCGGCCGGCCGGATCAAAAATTTCCACCACTATTTTCGTAATGTGGGTTGTCTAAAACGTGCTCATACCAAGTTTGAGCCCGATATGAGGTGGTCGGTTTTTCCGACGTTTACAATACTTGGTGTTGGCCACGAAGTGGAACACCAACTAATCATAATATGATAAATAGATTTTAATTCTTCTGACCATTTTAAAACATCAAATTGGCCACAGTGGCCAGCAAAATTTTCCAATGGTTAAGATACGATTTCTGTTCGTAGAATTTCCTTAATATTCTTTTTACTATTTAATTTTTAATATTTGTATCAAAAACTTAGCAATATTACTCAATAATTTGGTAAATGATCAAATGAAAATGAGAAATATTCGGAAAATGATTCTAAATATTCGCCAGATAAGCACCCCTTGTGCAATATTCTCTTCAAGTGATACTCTAATCCTGCCCACCGCATGGTAGTAGCAGATGACATGGGCACATGAGATAAACAATTTGTTCACTACGAAGAGCCCAAAGAATTCAAAGATAGAATTTCTCCGCAGCATCCATCACAGGCTGAGAAGTTTCTTTGAGATTGAGAAGCTTGATTTTCATGGGTTTGGCACTGTGGTGTTGTTGGCTGTGCCGGAGAGATTGTGACCAAGATATGGCCTCGTCTAATGTTCCTGCCCAGCCATTGAGCCGTCAACCCGCAGCAAAGAAATCAATATGGGAAGAGAAGAAATTGGCTAAAAATTCAACGAGATAAGCATAGAAAATATGTAATTGATTAGCCCCAATACATCATCGGATGAATCGCAATTGTCTCCCAAAGTGTGCCTCCACGAATCCCGAGACTCTACCCTGTCGCACTGTTTTGTCCCGCTTGATTAATTGCCCATACAAAACTATATACAAATACCTTTTTTTCATCTCTTCGCTTCATAAAGAATTTTCTTTTGAGTTGCTATATGAATTTTTTTTTAGAATTTTGTTGCTAAAGACACGAAAAGCCAGCATTTGGCCAAGATTTTTAAATTTATTGCGTTGACATTGTATCTGCTAACAAAGAAAGAATCTTTTTGTCATTAAGATTATTTTGTGAATGTCTGAGAAAGTTGGACAAAAAGTTTAGCCAATTTGTTCGGCACAAGAAGATATTTTACATTTGAAATTTATGCTTTTTTGCATTTATTTTTATTGGCTAATATAATTTTTTTTTAATTTTATTAGATCATTTATTTCAGATAAATTTCAGTAAAATTCAACAATTCTTGAAATATTTTTTTAATCTTGAAAACATATTAAAAATAAGAAAATAAAGGAGACTATTCCAGGCATTTCAATCTTACGCATATCATCGACTTGAGAGGCATGTTGAGTCTTTCTCTGTTCCTCTGAGAGCTCTATCCTTTCTCGAGAAGTGGCTCAACAGGCAAATAATGGAACGAATTTTCCGTTTGAGCGATGTTGTAAGAGGTGAATTTGTGCATTGAGTTGTGCCATCATCTGTTTATTATGTAAAAAAAAAAAATTGAAGCGATGCAAAAGAAATGGAAAGAAAAATACAAAGACATCCTTAAAGAAATTTAATCGTGCATGGAAGGACCTCAACCTGACTCCCCCACTCGACCACTACCTACAGAGCACTTCTATGAAGCATGAAAAGAGATTCAAATGGACCTCATCCATTTGTCCATATTCTCATGCTCAATGCACTTTCTTCTTTCTTTTCAAATTCCCTTTGAGACGCCGGGACAGGGTGATTCCTTTGCCAATACAGCAACGTGGTCGTATAGAAATAAAAAATTTATTATTTAAGAAGAAAATTGCTTTATGTGATCTCATTTCTTGTAAATAAAAATTGCACTTGGAGTAGAAAATCTTGTGAAAGGTTGAAGAATAATCCAAAAATATAAAGATTTTTATTTTACGTAGAAATCCATTTTTGCACAAGAAGCACATGCAGCATTGCTTCATTTAAAATGCATTCAATAATTTATTAATTGATTAATTTATTCCTTTCATTGATTCAGTAAAAAAAATTATAATTTAATTACAAATTACAAAAAAAATCCATTGAAGCATACGCAGGACTCCTTCATGAACGAAAAAGGCAAAATATTGGAGTGTTTTGTAACAAAAAAAGTATTTTCTGAGTTAATTTATTGAATTTTCTTAATTCAGAACGGTTATTCTTTTGTTATTTTTAAAATTAACATTCATCTGAAGCAATAAAGCATATGTAGTTTATGCTTTAAAATGAATTACAATAGGGGTGGGGTATTGGAGTTTTTTTTTAGACAAGTCTTTATATTTTTTCTCATTTAAAGTTTACAAAAAAATAAGTCTTTTTAGTTATTTCGTAAAAGTTCTTGAATCCTCAAAAATATTTTTTTTTGTTAATAATATTCTTGATTGAAGCATTGAAGCTTATGTTTTATAGTTTTTAATCTTAAAAAAGTTTTTATTAATGGATTTTCTTTCTCTTTTTACCACGTGCTAATAAATATCACCCTTTTTTGTAATAGAGATTTTATTTATTAGCAAAGTTTATTAATTACTACAGAGTTTTAAAGTAAAAACTGATCCTATTCACCCCATTATGCAATACGGTATAAACTGATTAAAATATTGGCTATCAAAAATGATAGGAAAATAATCAAATTTCGTGGAAAAAGTGCGGGAAGATGAGGAAAAAGCTTATCAATGCCTTAATAGTAAAAATTGACGTATACTGATGAAGAAGCGCCGTCGGAAATAATACTCAAAAATATCTTATCCGGATTATCTTTTGTTCGGCTGTAAAACCCTCTAGAGGAGCTAATCTAAACCTTCGTTGAGAGATAAGTAGCGTACCCACCTATTTATATAAATTTTCCTTCAATTTCACTTTATTTCTTAAACTTTTCTCATCATTTTCACTATGAAGGGTACATTGGTTGTTGTTCTCTATTTAGTGAGTTTTCTTTTAATATTTTGTGAATTTTTTAAATATTGATTAAAGATTTTTTCTGCGCAGATTTGCAGCTCTTTTGCTGCTAGTTCTTCCCTCTTCCCCTTATTGTTTGGAAGTCGATCTACGGATGATCTTCGCAACGTTTGTGGTGATACCTTTGGGAATAAATGCGCAGATTGCTTCACAATGTTAGTTTGTCTTGGACCATCCCAGGCTCCAGTAGCAACACAGTGTTCGTACGATAAACCCTATTGTGATCCAGTGTTGAACGTCTGTGCCTCGGAACGTCCAAATTATTCTGAGTGCGAAGGACCAATTCCGCCATCATTCAAATGTCCCGCCCATGAAGGTTTTTACCCCCATCCAACGGATTGTTCGAAGTACTTTGAGTGCCACAAGGGGCAAGCCTACAACCTTGAGTGCCCGCCAAAGTATGCTTGGACAACAGCTGGGATGGGGTGCAAGCCCAATAAGAAAACCGCCGATTGTGGGACGATTAAATGCAAATCTTCCGATCATTCAGTGCCATTGTCCAACAATCCGAGTTTCTACGGCATGTGTAACGTTCCAGGGAGCATTGATAACATTTTGGTGCTAAAATGCGAGGGGAAGAACAAAGTCTACGTCGCTGATCAAGGATGTGTCTTCGTCTGCCCTGCAGAAGGACTCTTTGTCGATGAAGATAGTCCTGCATTCTACTATGAATGCTACAAACCTTCCAGCAAGTTGGTCTTCACGAGGAAGCAGTGCACAGCTGGGAGGATTTTCAATGAAAAGCAACAACTTTGTATTGAATCAACCAATTGAACCCTGGTTAACCCTTCCATTTACGAGGGAAAACTAATAATTTTTTTTTCATTTCTTATTTCTCTTTAAGAATTAAAATAAAAATTCTGAATTAACAGAGTTTTAATTATTGCCACAAGAGTGCGTCAATGATCATTAAGAGGGACGCTCTTAATTGTAATCTCTTCACCGCCATGATAGTGTTTAATTTCAACAAAAGGAAAACCAAAAAAAAAGAATAGAAAATTTACAGAAATAAAATGGCCAAATTGTGAAACAGAAACAGAATTGCGTCTAATACGAAACTCCCTCAACTTTTGTATCTGTTAGTTTTCCTAGTAAAAGAATGGGAAATTAGAGAGCTCAACAACAGGTGCAGTATTGACGCAATGCTGCATTACTTAATCATTAACTAGCTAATCACAAAGCACGGATACTCACACCTTTTTGCTCTATTTGTTACGGATTTAGCTCGAAGGTTCTTTTTCAAAAATCAGTTCTCAACTTTTCAGTCTCTTTTTCCTTCTTTGTGGGTGCCGATCGTTTTATTGTTAAAGGAAGTTGGAATTACCTTCTTGATTACATACACAAGAGGAATTGCAAATTATATAATAATTGTATGTGGTGGAGGACTTGGTCTATCAATTTACGTTCTTGGTGAATTTATTCGGCTTAAAACGGATAAACTTTCTGATAAGTTCTACTTGACCAATTGGTACGAGCTGAGCTTAAAGGATCAGAGGACTTTCTAAATTATCCTCGGAATGGCTCAACGGGAGTACGGACTAAGGGCTGCTTGAATGTACGACATTAACCTTTATACCTTCCTACAGGTTCGTTAGAATTTGATTTTTTTTGTCGTAGAAAATAAAATCAGAATTTTCTTTCAGATCTTCAAATTAGCCTTCTCCTACTCTGCTGTTCTCTACAGTTTGAGTAAATAATTCTTCTGCTAACATCACGTTAGTTCTGCTTTAGTTGACAAGAAATTCCCGCTAGGGGGCTACACTGCACGCTAAGAGGGACGCTTGAGGGAGTTAACCTTCAAATCATCCCCTGATTTTTTTTTATTGCTCATCTGGTACTGCATTCGCTAACAAAATAAAAGTATTTTCTTTTTACAGAATAGTAAATTCTATATTTAAGGCATTGTTTTCTCTTATTGTGGATAATCAGTAGAATTTTTTTTTTTAAAAATCTTGTTTTATATCTTGTACATTTTTTTGACTTTTTCAAACAATTTTCATTATCTATAGTGTACTTCTTTAAGGCTTAAAAATGAATAAAGTCCTTTTCTTCATGTTCTTTAATGAGTTTTCTTTAAATTAAAATGTGTAAGACATTCTGCCAAAATTTCTCACAAGAATTCTTGAATGAATTTCTTAGAAAAGTCTAATTTGAAATTGGGCATATGTTGTGTGCAAAAGAAACTTCCACAAAGTTCTTTTTCTTTCTTCTCTAACAAACAAAAAGCCCTCCTCGGTGTTCTCTGGTATGAAAACTCGTTTCCATAATTCTAGATGGAAGAGAGAATAAACAATGTTATACATATAATTTCTTAATGGGCCTCCCCAGAACATTGAAGAGTTGTCCATTGAGGAGGATTCCGTCTGTTCTTGATTCTTTTACCCAAACAATACGCAAGAGTTGCTCAACTTTCATGTATTTTGAGTACAAAACTCCATGCTCTTGTGTTGAACTTTTGACATGGGAGTCTTGCTCTTCTTACTCTGTATTATTATATTTGAAAATTTTCGGGAATTACAGACAGCAAGTAAGCAGAGTGTGTGTATGGACGAGGAGTAAACCTTAACATACCAATTTAATGAGCAAGTAATTCACATTGTTTGCCGGAAGGACGGGGTGAGTTGAAAGGTTGCTATATACATACACACACATGTATGTACATATATTATCTACCTATATATTATAAGCATGGGAGATTTTTGTAGAGACATGAAGGGTGGGAGAGAGAGAGACAAAGAGGGCGGTGAGGTGGTGAAGTAAGACATATTACATCCGCACACAATTTTGTACACTTTTCTCGTGAGCACGCAAATGTGTCAGTCATTTTGGCAGTTTAATATCATGGCCCATCTGCCTCTGCCCCCTGACCCACCCCCTCGGGCCCGTGAGCTCTTGAACAAAAATTTCTTTGTATATTAAAACTCAACTCGTCACGCGATCACGCTTTTAATTAATACCGCCGCTTCTCTTCACTCTATATGTACAATATTTGTGCAATATCAATTCGCGCCCTCATTTGACGCTGTTGCTGCTGCTGCTGTTATCAATCAATCCATTGCAGAAGTTTTCCGTGCACGTGCTATACTCGAGGATGGTACAATTTACTTCTTCGCGTCTCAAGAAATCATCTGTCCCAATTGGGGCACATCCACGAAAGACATGATTCTTCTCGTAGCCTTAAAAAAAATAGAAAGGGAGGACATTAAATTGGAATTTAGGTCTTTTAGATAAAAAGAATCTCTTTTAGAATCAATATTCTTGAAGAAGAACGTTAAAAATCAGAAGAATAAAATGGAGAAAGAGGAGGAGAACCAAAAGGCATGTTCTTGGAAAATTCGTAGTATTCTGGTACTTTTGGAGAATATTTAGAGTTTTCAGAGAATATTTAGAGGATATAGAGATAGTTTTTGGGATTTAAGGATAATTATTAGGATCCAATGAATATTGGAATCTTTAGAGAATATTTAGGAGCTTCAGAAATCATTTAGAAGATCAAGAGAATATTTAAAAGCTTTACAAAATATTTACAAAATTAAGAGAATATCAAGACAACTTAAAAAATTTTAGAGAAATTTGAAATTAATCGGAAAATTTAAAAAATACTTTGAGTGTTTACAGAATTTTTAGAATGTCTAGAAAATATTTTATGTAATTTAGAGAATATTTGGAGAATTTTAGAGAACATGTTAGGATTTAGATAGTGTTTGGACTATTTAGAGAATATTTAGAAAGCTTAAAAAATGTATAGAGAATTTAGAGAAAATTTAGAAGAACTATAGAGAATATTCAAAAAAGAAGAGCTTTTTGGGCTCACCGGAAGTGTCGTAGATCATTAAAATTTGCATCTAGAGAAACACAAAGATTTCCCAAGCTTTCGGCAGAAATCTGTCTGCCTTCCTCAGGGGTCTAGATGAGAGATTTATTGAACAAGAACAACTTTTAGCTACATTTGAAGACGAAAATTATAAAACTAAAGAGAAAAAACTTACAAAATTTTTGTGATTACTTAAACTAGAGAATATTTAAAGAATTTAGAGAATATCAAGAGAACGTAGAAAATATCCAAGAAGTAAGAATTTATTTGGAAGATTTATAGAATATTCGGAAGACTTTAGAAAATATTTAGAGACCTTAGAATAATTTTAGAATAATCTATAAAATACTGATCAGATCAAGAAAATTTTAGAGAACATTTAGACATAATTTCGAACACTTAAAGAAGATTTTTAAAATTTAAGAATGATTTGAAAGGTTTGGGTGATCTTAGAGGAGATTCAGAACAATAAAAAAAAGTATTCTAAATATTACAAATATTGGATTTTTTTCGAGAATGATTCAGAACTCTAATTTATCCCCTTTTTCTCTTAACAAAAAAATCTACAAAAAAATCAAAAGAAGAAAAGAAAATCTTCCTTTTGAGAGTTTTGCACCAAATCATCAACAAATCTCCTTCTTAGATCTCCCTAATAATTCAGTAAGTTCAATTTAAGAACTTCTGCAACTTCTGTGTAAATTCTTCACACAAAAAAAATGAATTTCAATTTGTCGTGAGAAATGTAAGAAGTATTCCCTGAATCATTCCCTTCCTATTTTTATCCATTGGTGTTAACTTACGTGGATTGAAGAAAGTCAATTTGAAGCATTCGTACTTCTCTTCCGGGTAGTTCTTCTCCATACCCCTTTCTGGGCAATAATCCACCCGGAATTCATCGAAACGGGTGTCATCGAAGCATTCAGGATCCATCACGGAGAAGCATTTGTAGCACTCAATTTTATCCACTGTTCCAGAGAAAAAATTTATATTGTTTCACATATCTAAGAGTTGGAGGGAAAAAGTATATTCCCTGTGAGTCATCCTTTAGGAGAAAGGAGGAGGTTGAGTGTTGTTTTGAAATCAGAGCCAAAAGTAAATTGCTTCTGCACTCTCGTATCAACTTTCTTTATACTAGTCCTCCTCTTCCCACCAAACCCATCAAGTATTGAAAGAAAAAGAGTCGTTATACCTCCTTTTATTGAGCTGGGAATTGGATCGGTGAATGTTGTTGAGGGTGCACCAATGACAAGAATCACAGCAATTGCAGCAATTTGTGATGGAACCATTGCGCTGTTGTTGTAAATGCTCTTCGCGTGTGAGAGGGAAGATTAAAAACTTCTTGGCCGAGATGTTACACAAAATACTCTGATTTGTAGAATTTGTTAGGGTCAGTCAGTTACAATTTTTTGAGAGCTGAGAAAACTGATAAATTGCCACACACACGGAGATAAGTGCCGAAGTGGGCGCATTCTGTTCTAAAATGCTATGAAAATCAGAACTACAAATTATTCATTCCTATGGGCTTTACTATTGAAACAATTGGAAAGAAAATTCATCATATTTTCGTAATTTTCTATGTAAAATGTAAAAATATTCTCTTAAATTCTGATAGCATTATTTATTCTGTAAGCTTAACATATTCCCTAAGAAAATTCTATTTATTTTGTCCTTTAATTCAATGAAATGCATTAGAAACATTAATTATTGTTCAACAAATATATTTCTTATTTTTTCTACGCAAATTGTAAAATTCTGTCAGCAAATAGAAATATTCTCTAAGCAAAACAGAAATATTCGGTAAACAAAATTTATTCTCTCAACAAAGTTTTACGAGATTTTTTTACTCTGTAAGAGAGTTTTTAATATTTTTTTTTATTATATTTTGATTATTCCGTAATAAAATTCTTTTATTTAAACACTTATTAATTTGTTTTATTAGCTTCCTTATAAATTCTTTTTTAACAGCGATTTATATTGTCAGCAAAACAGTAATATTCTGTCAGCACTTTTTTATTTTGACAGCATTATAATTTGATAGAATAATTTTATTCCAAATGTATTATCAGCAAATCATCTTATTTTGGGTTTCAGTAAGTTATTTAAAATTAGCGACAAAATCAATTCTATTCTATTCTACAAAAATTTCATATTCTGTCAGAATTTTCTTTTACCCGAAATTTCTTTTATTCTGTCAGTAAGCTAATTTTTTTTATATATTGTGTCAATAAGTTTAAATAATTTTCAATCAATTTTAGTTTAAAAATAATTTATATTCTGTCAGCTAAATTTTCCTGTTTTGTCAGTAAATTTTTGATTTTTCCTAATCAGGAGATTATAGATTATTCTGCCAGCAATTCTTTTAAAATTCTGTCTCATTTTTAGCTGTGATTCTTTCTTCAAAGAAGCACAGCTTCTGTGTACACTCAAAAATGCAAAGTCGTCAGATCGGGCTCAAACTCGGGATGAGCACGAATTAGAGTCTCCACATTCCAAAAATCATATGCGCCAAAAATCTTTCCGGCCGTCCGTCCGTCCGTCCGGCCGTCCGTCCGGCCGTCCGTCCGGCCGGAATATAACGCAATATTGCAAGAGAACGGTAATAGATAGAGACTTGCGGTCAACGGCAAAGTTCATATATCAGGTAGAAGACATACGATTATGATGTCAAATCCAACCCCCCACCCCTCCGTCCGCCATTTTGGATAACCTCAAAATTTTGTTTTCGCTATATCTCAAGCCCTATTATAGGTAGAAGTCTGAAATTTTGGTATGTTGTAGGGGCCATCAAGACCTTTCCAACGATACCACATTTTCGAAAATCGGCCAAGCCGTTTAGCCAATATGGCCGACACAATTTTTCATCGAAAATCGGCTATAACTCGAGAACGGCTTGACCGATTTTGATCAATCCGGGCTCAAATGAAAGATATTAACGAGCCCTACAACTGCTCGGAACATCGCAAGTTCAAAAAATGACCACAAGTGGCGCTAAAATCGAAAACAAAATTTTCGATGAGTTTTCGATGAATATCTCGGGCACCGCTTTATAGAATTGCTTCAAATTTTAATATGTTATAGTTGGCTATAATATCTTTCATCATGCCAAAAATGAAGAAAATCTATGTAGCCGTTCCGGAGATATCGCGTTTTAAAGTTAACATGTCATATCTTGAATAGCATAAGTCCAACGCCCCGCGCAGCGGGGCGTTTTATATATACACATATAAAAGTAAAATAAAATATATATAAATGCATAGATATATACATATAAAAATGCAAAGATAAATATATATAAACTGGAAAGATAAAAATTAAATATAGCATGGATGGAACAGTATAAAGCGAAAGAACGGTAAGTAAAACTTACGGGCTGTGATTCTTTCTTTGTCAGTGAAATGTGAAATTGACTGAAAATTGAGGATGGAAAAATTTTGAGGAGAGACTTACTCGTGAGCCGAATCACAGCCAACGCCCGCCACGATTAAGGCTTTCTTCAAAATTTCTGCGCGTTGGCTGTGATTCGGCTCTCGAGTAAGTCTCTCCTCAAAATTTTCCCATCCTCAATTTTCAGTCAATTTCACATTTCACTGACAAAGAAAGAATCACAGCCCGTAAGTTTTACTTACCGTTCTTTCGCTTTATACTGTTCCATCCATACTATATTTAATTTTTATTTTTATTCTATATCTAAGTAATTCTTACCTACTTTTCTAATCAGCAAATGTACTTTAATTGTCTCCTTTTATTTCTTGTAACAGAATAATTATTTATTCTGTTCTCTCACTTTTTCCGCCTAATACAGCACTTTAGAATGGGAGGTACGATCTTTTTATGTTCATGAATGACCCCCGAAACTTCAATGATTATTATGCTCACGCGCTGAGAGCTGCAATGGGAATAAAAAGAACTTCTCTGTCGTCTCATCATTTTCATCGCGACGCAATTTCGGCGTTCAAGATCGTCCGAGAAGAAATTCCGGGGCAATTGAGAAAAAAACAATTCACGGCATAAATTTAAAATTAATTCATTTCTATCAGATGAGAATTTTTTCTCTCCACGAACGCGCCAAAGAATCGTCCACACATAGTTTTATAGTGAAAGAATAAATCGAGATAAATTTAAATATTCTTCTCCTATTTTAGGGGAAATTCAAGTCATTCTGAGGGAAAGTTTTGTGCAATAAAATGCTCATACCCCATTCCTGTACTGCCTGGATGATGTCACCAAAAACCTCCGTAAAGCTGAGAGTAGGAGACGTTTAATAAACCCATTTGTCAAGTTCCATGCAATATCCTCCTCAATATTTGCACCACTCCTCCTTTTATTGCTCGTACTTTTGCTATATATTGTACAGAAGATGCCCTAAATGGACAAATAGATATTTATTGACTTTTCCACTGCAGCGGGTTAATTTATTAGTCTGGGAGCTCTCCGCTGTGTATATTGTGTATGATATGGGGGGATGAATAATTTAATTAAATGCAAGGATTTTTCATTTTGGAGCACCACAAGATGTTTTATCTGTCTCAAAATGGCGCGATATTATTGCATTCAGCAGACATTGTTGAATTATATTGTTGCAACAATGGCAATAAAATTGCTTTATGGAATGTTATAGAATGTTTATTTTCGCGCGTAAAGCTTGCAAATCATTCCTACGTTAGATGGCGCGCAGAGGATGAGCAACGAAGGACATCTAGTGGAAAATTGTGGGCATGAGATTCTCAACGCAGTTATCACACGTAAAATAATCACAGAATTAAATTAGTTTTCAGAAAAACAAATTTATTCCTTCCGTTAAATCTTTTATTAAAAAAGCAAACTATATTAAAAAAATATTTTAAAGTGTACTTTAAAGCATCTTTCTTCTCATTTTTCAAGCGTCCCTCTTTGCGTGCAATGGTGCCCTCTAGCGGAAATTTCATTACTGACTACTGCAGCAATAATAACGAGAAGTTGTAGAAGAATTATTTACTCAAACTGTACAGAACAGCGGAGTATGAGAAAGCAATTTTGAAGATCTGAAAGAAAATTCTACTTTCATTCTTCATAATTTAAAAATATTCAAATTTTAACGAACCTGTAGGAAGGTGTAAAGATTAACGTCGTACATTCCAGCAGACTTTAGTCCGTAATGCCTTTGGGTCATTCCAAGGACAATCAAGAAAGTCTTGTGATCCTTCAAGCTCAGCTCATACCAATTAGTCAAGTAGAGAGCATCAGATAAATTCTCAGTTTTAATTCGGATAAATTCTCCAAGAATGCAAATGGATAAGCCAAGTCCTCCACCGCAGATAACTATTATATAATTTGCAACACCTTTTGTGTATTTTATCAAGAACGTAATTCCGAATAAAAGCGTGGAAAAAGCGAGAGTTAGTTGATAAAATGAAATCTCAGAAATAATATCATTTAGCAAATTAACATTTTCAATGACTGAGCAATGCCTTTTGATGATTTTCCTCAAGAACTTTGGGTCAGTTTCGATCTTTTCATTTAACAACTTCATGTAATCTGTGAGAATGTTAAGTTCTGCAATTACTTGAAGACCCAAAAAAAGTATTCCTATATCTAAAATTAATACAGTATGGGCCACGTTGATATAAAATAAACCTTGCAGAGCATATAGAAAATCTCTCCATAAGAAATTTTCTGATGCAATAAATGGTAAGTCGTACATAAGTCCGTAGTCTTCGTTCAAACGGAAATAGAAACCAGTCAAAACTCCTGCTAAACCGTATATGCCAGTGCCGTATCTAAAGAAAACAAATTTAATTGTAATTTAATTTTTAAAGCTTAGGTAAATAAAAAAAAACTTTTTAATTTTTCTTACATATCAACCAAATAAAAAATCCTCAAGGACTTCACTAAATGTTTTGTCAAAATTTGCTGGAGCTCTTCACCTTCTTCCAGCTTTTCGTACAGATCCTCGATATTCTGCATAAGCTTTGCAAAAATGTTCTTCTTAAAGAATCCCACAAAAATCCTAAATCCATAATGATTGGTTCCAAAGAATGTAAGAAGTGACACCAAAATATTGAAATTTAGCTCAAAGTTTGAATTTTTCATATGTAAAGATACAAAAAAGACAAAAATTCCATTTATGAGAGCAAAGAGAAGTATAAGAAAACGATTTTTGCGTGGTCCAGAAGCAACGTTTAATGTTAAATGGGCGATTAAGAAATCAATTCTAGGCCTTGCTCTATTAAACTCTTCCAATTGAGCGGACATTTTAGCAGGAAAAACTTTGAGCAAAAGAATCTTTTTTCAAACTAGAAAACGATCAGCACTCACTAAGAAGCAAAAAAGACTGAAAAGCTATGAAAAGACTTTTAAAAAAAAGAACCTTTCACCTGATTCATAGGCAAATAAAGGGAAATAGGGAGAAATCCCTGCTCTGTGATTAGCTAGTTATTGATTAAGTAATGCAGAATTGAGTCAATACTGCAGCTCGTCGAACTCTTTAATTTTCCACCTTTTCCTGGGAAATGAAACAGATGTTATTTGATAGTATTTGACGCATTATATCCATACGTACGTTTTATTTTTATTCAAAGGTGTTTCCCACACAAGCATTATGTATTTTTGCATTTATTAAGTAGTTAATTAACACATTTAGAGTTTTTAAGATAAATGAAGAAGTAACAATTTACTAATAGCGTCCCTCTTAATGAACAGTGACGCACTATTGCGGCAATTAATTATTAAATTCAAAGTAATTGTTGCACGTGTGATACAAGGAGAAGAATTATTGGCTTAAACTGTAGAGAAGAGCAGAGTAAGAAAATGCAATCTTGAGGATCTGAAAGAAAATTTTATTTTCATTCTTCATAATTTAAAAAGATTCAAATTATAACGAACCTGGATGAATGTATAAAGGTTCACTTCGTACATTCCAGCAGCCCTCAGTCCGTACTCCCGTTGAGCCATTCCGAGGACAATTAAAAAGGTTTTCTGATCCTTTAAGCTCAGCTCGTACCAATTGGTCAAGTAGAATGTATCAGATAATTTATCCGTTTTAATCCGAATAAATTCTCCAAGAATGCAAATTGTTAAGCCAAGTCCTCCACCACATACAATTATTATATAATTTGCAATTCCTTTTGCGTATGTAATCAAGAAGGTAATTCCAAATAAAAGTGAAGCACATGTGAGAAAAAGTTTCAGGATAGACGTCTCAGAAATTATATCATTTAGCAAATTAAGATTTTCAATGACAGAGCAATGTCTTTTGATGATTTTTCTCAAGAACTTTTGATCAGTTTTGTTCTTTTCATTCATCACCTTCATGTAATCCATGAGAATATTTAGCTCGGCAATAACTTGAAGGCCCAAGAATATTATTCCAATATCCAAGCTTATTACAGTATATGCTGAATTTCCATAAAGGAAAGTTTGTATGACATATGGAAATTCTTTCCATAAAGAATTGTCCTTGAAGGTGTCTGACGCAATAAAGGGCAGCTCGTACATAAGCCCATAGTCTTCATTTAAACGGAAATAGAAACTACATAAAATTCCTGCTGAAATGTATGCACTAGTGCCCAATCTAAATTTAAAAAAAACATAGATAAAGTTAAGAAATTAAAATTTTAAAAGAAATCCATTATTCATACATATTAACAAAATAATATATCTTCAAGGATTTCACCAAATGTCTTGCTAATATTTGTCCAAGTTCTTCATCGTCTTCTTGATCCTCATACAGATCTTTAATATTCTGCATGAGCTTTTCGAATTTATTCCTCTTAAAAAGTCCCACAAAAACTCTAAATCCATAATCACTAATACCAAACAATGTAAGAAATACCACAGAGATATTAAAATTTAGCTCAAACTTTGTATTTTTTAGATGAAATAATAAGAAAAAGACAAAAATTCCATTCAAGAAAGCAAAGTAAAGAACAAGAAAACGACTTTTGCGTGATCCTGAAATCACGTTTAGTGTCAAATGAGCGATTAAAAAGTCAATCCATGACTTTTTTCTGGTAAAATCTTCCGATTGTGGCGTCATTATATCCCAACAGAGCTTCCACTCAAACTTTCTTTTTAACAATTTAAGTTTCAACAACTTTATTATTTAGCAACGAAACAGTGAGCACTCATAAAGAAGCAAAATCAGACTGAAAAGTTAGAGTAGATTCATTTTAAGACCATTTTTTCCTGCAATACGTCATGGACAAATAAGGACGAATAGTGTGAAAATACCTGCTTTGTGATTAGCCAGTTAATGATTAAGTAATGGAGATGGAAATGCGTCAATGTTGCACCTGTTGTCGCGCTTTCCAATTCTCCCTTCTTCTACTGGGAACTAAAACAGATGCAGTTGTGGGAGTTTAAATAAATTATTGAACGCATTCTGTACGTACGTTGTGTATGTATGTACGTTTTTTTATTTATTTGTTACTAAGTAATTCAAAGTTCAAAGGTGTCTCTCTGATGGGCATTAACTTGTTTTTGCATTTATTAAGTAGATAATTGACACACTTAAAGCCTTAACAATGAATGAAGGAGTTACAATTTACTAACAACTGTTGAAATGGAAAGAGATGCGTGGGGGTGAAGAGTTTTAAAATTAGAGCGTCCCTCTTGATGAACAGTGACGCACTCTTGCGGCAATTAATTATCCCACAAATAATGTAGCATATGCGATTCAAGAAGAAGACTTATTGACTCAAACTAGAGAACAGCTGAGTACGAGAAAGCAATCTTGAGGATCTGAAAGAAAACAGTTTTCAATGATTTATAATTTAAAAAGATTCAAATTATAACGAACCTGGATGAATGTATAAAGGTTCACTTCGTACATTCCAGCAGCCCTCAATCCGTACTCCCGTTGAGCCATTCCGAAGATAATTAAGAAAGTCCTCTGATCCTTTAAGCTCAGCTCGTACCAATTGGTCAAGAATAATGTATCAGATAATTTATCCGTTTTAATCCGAATAAATTCTCTAAGAATGCAAAGGGATAGACCAAGTCCTCCCCCGCAGATAATTATTAAATAATTTGCAAAACCCTTTGCGTAGATTATGATGAACGTCATTCCGAATAAAAGTGTGGCACAAGTAAGGATAAGTTTCAGAATAGATGTCTCAGAAATTATATCATTTAGTAGATTAATATTTTCAATTAAAGAACAATGTCTCTTGATAATTTTTCTTAAGAACTTTTGATCAGTTTTGATCTTATCATTCAATAACTTCATGTAATTGTTGAGAATGTTGAGTTCAGCAATTACTTGAAGGCCCAAAAAAATTATTCCAACGTCCAAGATTATTAATGTGTATCCCATATTAATATACAGGACACCTTGTATAACATGTAGAAATTCTTTCCATAAGAAATCGTCCTTGAAATTGTCTGATGCAATAAATGGTAGTTCGTACATAAGCCCGAAGTCTTCATTTAAACGGAAATATAAACCAGAAAATAATCCTGGCTAAAATATAAGCACAAGAGCCCAATCTGGAAAGAAAATTGAGATAATTTTTATTTTAATATTTTAATTTTAAAATCTTAATAAAATATCCAATTTTACTTACATATTAACAAAATAAAATAAATTCATTAAGTTCTATAAATTTTTCTTTAATATTTGTTGAAGTTCTTCATCGTCCTCCTGCTCCTCATACAGAGCTTCAATGTTCTGCATGAGCTTTACACAAGGGGATGGTTTAACCTCATTTTCAGTGAAGAAAAGTTACTTTTTGTTGAACAAAATGTATGAGGAATTCTCGAATCTCGCTCAATCTCGACCGATTCCCGAGAAACATTTTAACTTTTTTTATATTAATAATGTTATTTCGATGATGAGAAGGGATCAACCGAGAGCTAATTAAATGTACTATCGATTGCAAGTGGAATTGTGCAAACTGATCCCTTATTTTGATTGGAAGAACCTGCTGCCTCACTAAAAGTACTGATTTCTCGGGGTTGGGCATCCCCCTGGCTTTACAAATGTATTCCTTTTTAGAAGTCCCACAAAAACCCGAAATCCATAATCACTCACACCAAGGAATGTAACGAGGGTAACCAAAATGTTGAAATTTAGCTCAAAGTTTGTATTTACCAGATGCAAAAATAGGGAGGAGATAAAAATGCAATTTAAAAGAGCAAAAATAAGAATAAGAAAACGATTTCTTTCAGGTCCAGAAATAACATTTAGTGTTGAATGAGCGATTAAGAAATCAATTCTGGGCTTTGCTCTATTAAACTCTTCCATTTGAGAGGACATTTTAGCAAGAGAAGCTTTGAGCAAAATGATATTTCCTTCAAAATTTTACACTTTAGCAAATAAATTGATCAGCACCCACAAAGAAGCAAAAACACACTGAATAGCAAAGAACTTTATTTTCATAAAGACCCTTTCAGGTGAACGCTTAACAAATAAAGGGAAATTGTGTGAAAATTCCTGCTCTGTGATTAACTAGTTTATGATTAAATAATGCAGAAAGAAATGCGTCAATACTGCACCTGTTGTTGAGCTCTCTTATTTTTCCACTTGTTACTGAGAAAACCAACAGATGCAAAAGTTAATTCTTCGTATTTTCTAGTTTGGCCATAACTATGTATTCTAAAAGCATCTCACAAACAGATATCGATTAATTTTTAAACATTTTGAATTAAAATTATTTTCAAAGAATAATTAAGACATTAAAAGCCTTTAAGCTTTTCCATTCACAAAGAAGGAGTTAAAATTTAATCACAACAATTGCAATTGAAGCAGATGCATGGCGGTGTAGTAGTTTAAAAATAAGAGCGTCCCTCTTGATGAACAGTGACGCACTCTTGCGGCAATTAATTATTAAAATCCCACCAAAATGGTGCACGTAACGTATGATGCATTGACAAGAATTATTTACTCAAACTGTAGAGAATAGCAGAGTAGGAGAAAGCTATTTTTAAGACCTGAAAAGAATCAGAAGAATCTCTTTTTATAACGATAAATAAATTCAAATTTTAACGAACCTGAATGAAGGTGTAAAGATTAACATTGTACATCCCTATAGCCTTCAGTCCGTACTCCCGTTGAGCCATCCCAATGATAATTAAGAAGATTTTCTGATCTTTCAAGCCGAGATCGTACCAATTAGTCAGGTACAGGATATCCGATAAGTCATCAGTTTTATTTTTTATAATTTCTCCGAGAACGCATATGGGCAAACTGAAGGTTGATCCAACTATAATCATAGAGTAATTTCCCATACCCGTTAAATATGTAAATAAAAATGAAAATCCAAATACAAGGCACAAGAAACTCAGCAGAAATTGCAAGAATGATGTCTCAGAAATAATATCGCTCATCAAATTAACATTCTCAATGATAGAGCAATGCCTCTTGATGATTTTGCTGAAGAACTTTTGGTCAATTTTGATTTTTTCATCCATCATCTTCTTGCAACCACTGAGAATGTTGAGCTCAGCAATAATTTGAAGGCCCAAAAAAATATTTCCGAGATCCATTTTGATTGAAGATAGAGATGTTAGTGCTATTAAAAGTCCTTGAATAACGTAAAGGATTTCCTTCCAGAAGGTTCCATCTGGTACATTAAATGGTACAGCAATCATAAGTCCGTAGTCATCATTGAGGCGAAAATACAAACTCGTGCAAACCGATGATAGAACATAGAAACGAACTGCCCATCTACAGAAAAGTAATTTAAAAAATAATAATATTTGACCATTTAAGGGATGCAAATAAGGGGGGTTTATCTGGATGATAAGAATATTCGGATTATTCGCTAATGTTTGGATGATTTGCCAAGGAAATTCAAATTATAAGTTTTTAAACCTAAAAATGTTAAATTCAAGCATAAAAACACTTAAATTAAACCGAAAAGTAGTAAATTCAACATGAAAACAGACTGAATTCAAGCCGATAAATATTCGGTTTTCTGTCTTAATACAGAAAAAAAAACTTTTAAAATTTTTAAAGCCTCAAAAAGAACTAAATTCAAACCGAAAATTAGTAAATTAAATGCTAAAAAGTAGTAAATTGAACCCTAAAAAAGACTATAGATATATAAAAACCAAAACGTCCTAAATACGTTTTCGGTTTTTTTCGGTTTTGAGTTGTTCGGTTTAAAGGAAAAGATATTTATGTAAAGTCAAATATGCAGATCTTCGGGAATATTCGAATGATTCGCTTAAAAAAACCAAAATATTCGCCAGATAAACACCCCTTGGATGCAAAAGACATATAAATACAAAATGTCTACTTACTTATTAAGAAGCAAGAAGATTTCAAGTGAATCTTTCAGATGTTTCTCCGAGATTTGCCCAATATCTTCATCCTCTTCATGATCCTCAAACTGAAGCTTTATATTCTGCATTAAAACTTCAATTTCATTCCTTTTTACAATGCCAAGTCCCCTCCTAAGTATATATCCAATCATAACGAAGAAAATACAAAATGATAAAAGAAAATGAATATTAATCTCAGAATTTATTATTTCTTTTACGTGTAGAAAACAAAAGTATAAATATAAAACATCGAAAGAAAATAAAAGTAGAATAAGAAAACGATTCTTTCGCGGACCACTAATGACGTTCAATGTCAAAAAATTCTTTACAAAGTCAATCTTTGGCTTTGTTTTGATAAATTCTTCCATTTGAGGGGACATTTTTGCAACAGAAGAGCTTCAGCAAAAAGAACTTCGACAAGGGAGTGATCAGCACGTACTGAGAAGCAAAAACAGACTGAACAGAACAGCTAAAATTTAATAAAAAAAAACTTTTACCTAATTCAAAGGGAATTTGTAAGAATATTCCTACTTTGTGCATAATGCTAGTTATTAATTAATTCATTCAAGCAGAATTACGTCAATGTGCACCAGGTTTTCATGGGAAAGAAACAGATGCTAAATATAATCAGAAGAGAAGAAGGAAAATGGCTTCAAGGAATTTAGAGCGTCTCTCTTGGTGTATCGCGGTGCCCTCTTGCAGCAATTAAATAATTCAAATTCAATTAAATATAGTTTTGGATGAAATGGAAAAGACCAAAATCAAAATCATTTAGCTACCAGTTTTTTTTTAAATCTTCTTTTCGTGTAATGAGGACATAATTAATTAAATATTTTGCGAATTTAACCCTGTCACGTCCAAACATTTCACATAGTTAAGATGCTTGATTTTTGGTTCCTTTTATTATTTCGCAATCTTTTTGTTCGTTTTGTATGTTTATTCTGCGGGAGAGACAATTAATTGTTTGAGTGCATAAAAGATCACTCCTTGCCACGCAATTATCATCATTTTAGAACTTCTTCTCTACGCTTGATCTTGTAAGACATAAAAATGGCGCCAAATCTCTTTCCGCGCATGGATATCTTCATCTCCCTTCATTGATACCACGACGACAGATGCGAAGAAATTGCAACGAAGGAGGCAATCCTCTTGGAATTCTTTTCTCCTTTTATTTTCTCAAGAGGCATTCTTATGATGCACAAACAAACAAACCAAAAGGTGAACACGATATTTACAAACTATCGAACTTCTTCATCAACTTAATGGGACTTTTTCTTTCTCTCTTATCTGCCTCTTCCTCCTTTTTTTAGTGGAGTTAATTCCCCCATTCACCTGAAAGCTCACAATGGCGCTTAGATTGCGATTTATCGTCATGGTGATAAGGCGCACGTTGATGTAGAGTTTATCATTCATACGCGGAAGCTCTCCCATTGAGAGTACTTTCAGTGTTTAGGGGAGGAAATGTTATTCCGGGTTGAGAGTGTTTTGGCAACACGAAGAGTCCTCTAACCAATACTATATTCACATGGATTGATGTTGGGATCCCCTTCAAACCACCCACTCACCCCCTTCAAATCATTTTGAGCGATTCCATGAGAAACAAATAGAAGCGGAATTGTTGCTCAGCGGGGGTGGTTGGCTGGAGTGGGTGGTGGTCAAGTGCTTTTGTCAATCCTCCTTCCTGCTTTGTGCCATCATCTCTTGCAGCACACTCTGCACTATCGAGATTTTATTTTATGGACTGACTGTGTAGCTTTTATGTGACGTGGGGATGCTTTTGGCCATTTAGAATGCGAAAAGTTGAGAACAAAAGAGTCATTTTCTCACCAAATTGAGACATTACGTGCACAATGAAAGGGGTTGACAAGTGCGGAGATTTTAGGTATATTGATTTAATTTTTTCTGTATATTTAAGAAAGATGTTTTGTTAAAAACAATATTTTTTTAGAAATACGAAAAAGACAAGAAAGGGTGAAAAGTTTAGGCAATTTCATCATGAAGCATTTCTTTATAAATATGAGCAAGAAAACAGTGAAAGGTTTTCCTACGAGTTAAAACTTATGCTTCATACACAATTTTTTAGCCCGTAATACATATGCTTAATTGCTCTAAACTCAATATTAGCGAGAACTATTAAATATTTGTTTTCAATTCAACGTAGAAGAATGAAAATGGAATGAGTCCTTCAATTTTTAGCTGTGATTCTTTCGAAGAAAAGAATAGCACAGCTTCTGTGTCCACTCTAAAACTCAAGGTCGTCGGATCGGGCTCAAACTTGGTATGAGCACGAATTAGGGTCCCCACATTCCAAAAAACGTATGCGCCGAAAAACTTTTCCGGCCGTCCGTCCGTCCGTCCGTCCGTCCGTCCGTCCGTCCGTCCGTCCGTCCGTCCGTCCGTCCGTCCGTCCGTCCGTCCGGCCGGCCGTAGTTTGGAGCTCAATTACAAGAGAACGGTAATAGATAGAGACTTGCGGTCAACGGCAAAGTTCAATTATCGACTGGTGTTTAGGGAAACATGAGATAGTTTATTTTCCCTTTTTACCATTTTTTAATTTTATTTCAGAAAAATATTGATTAGTTTATTCGTCCCCCGCGACACCCCCCAAATTGTATTAGAACAAAGAAGTTCAAGAATAATCCACTAAAGTTCCCATTAACTTTCCCGCCAATTAGCTTCCCGCTAAATATTTTCCCGCCAAATATTTCTCCCGCGAAATATTTATATTGCGACATAAAAACCCACCAACTTCCCACGATAGGGCAAAATGCATCATAAGCAAATCTCGACATTCTGCAAGATATGCATTCTCAATTCCCTTCGCGTCACATCAGAATTGTCCATAAGCAATTCTCCCCACCACTATTTTGTATAAATCCCATGTAAAAATTTGTGTATAAATAGAGTAACTTTATGCAAATAAAATCATTATTAGGACAGCACTCCAACCGTGTACTTCGTCTCTAATAATCCTCTAGACTGGCCCCATGGGCCGGTCTAGAGTTAGCCTTTAGCTCCCAAGTGAACATCCCAGGAAGTAATTCTCGTGGAAGTTTGCCGAAGAGTAAAGGTCTAAAGGTCCCAAGCGGAATCTTCCCAGTAAGGTTCTGCCCAAGACCTGGATAAATCCCAAGGAAAGCTGCCCAAGGACTAGGTCCCCAAGTGACTTTCCCCAAGATTAATCCGAACAGGTGTTAATTCCCAAGTGGAACTGTGCCTAAGGATAGAAAATCCCCAGGCAAGCTCTGCCCAAGAATTCACCATACCCCACACTTGCTACGGGACCAACTCTCTTCAATCTTTCCCGTACAACTGGAAGTCGTCCAACTATGATATCAAATTCACCCCCCCTCCCCTGCATCCGCCATTTTGAATTTTTTTCAATTTTGTTTTTGCTATATCTCAGCCTCTATTATAGCTAGAGGTCTGAAATTTTAATATGTTGTAGGGGCCTTTAAGACCTTTTCAACAATACCCCATTTCCAAAAATCGGACAAGCGGTTTAGCAAATATAGAGTTTTATAGAAAGTCGGCCATAACTCCTAAACCGCTTGACCGATTTGAACCAAACCGGTTTTGAATGAAAGATCTCAAGATGGTCTACAATTATGTATACATATGAAGTTTCAAAAGTTACCGCTAGAGGGCCTACAATCAAAAACAAAATTTTCGATGAGTTTTCGACCAGTTTTCGATTAATATCTCAAAAACTGGACGATAAATTTCGATTAAATTTTAGTATGTTGTAGGTGATAGACACACCTTTTAACCAAAAAAAAAATAAAAAAAATTTATGTCGCGGTTTCTGAGATATAGACCAAAACAGGTTTCCATATGTACCGATTGTTGTAATATTGCCTTATATCGGCTTAACGGTACTAGATAGAGGATTTTTGATTGAAGTTTCAACAGGTATAGTGGGCATGACCTATCAGATTTTACTAATTTCAAAATTCAAAATGGCCGCCTTCTGCCATTTTGTTACATCAACAATTACTTTCACCTATTCACATATTTTTTAAACAAACTATTATATATATATACACACCTTTTATATACACAAAAAATATAAAAATATATAAAAATATAAATATTGTACATATGTATATCAGTACAATGATGGTCCAGCAGAAAAGGGAATGTACTGGTAAGTTTCACTTACGGGCTGTGATTCTTCCTTCAGATGACAGTCCAAGTGTGGTGAAAATTGAGATGGATAAATTTTTAGGAATGGCTTTCTCACGCATCGAATCACAGCCAACGCGTGTAAATTCTGGGGAAAGGCTTACTCATGCGCGTTGGCTGTGATTCGTTGCGTGAGAAAGCCATTCCTAAAAATTTATCCATCTCAATTTTCACCACACTTGGACTGTCATCTGAAGGAAGAATCACAGCCCGTAAGTGAAACTTACCAGTACATTCCCTTTACTCTGTTGGACCATCATTGTACTTCACTACACTTTTGTTATGCTCAAAGAGCTTAATGCGTCACAGTGCTTAAAAGCATATGCTTCATTTCTCACAGGTTGTTATGTATCCGATCAATAAGAGCCCAATTAAATATCGGATTATTTTCAACTGAAAATTGCATAATTGCTACATCAAAGCAATGGAGGTTTTCCATATCGATTTTCTCGCTTTTTGCCAGGGCAGTTAGAGAATTTTTTTTTCTTTCAATAATTTAGTTCTTTGTGGCATTTATTGGCAGTTAATACGTTACAATGTCCTCTCAGTTGGAAGATTTTGTTAAAGGAAAATCCTCAATTGAGTACATATATGATTCGTTTTTCGACATTTGATGTGACTTCTGGATCGTGGAAAAGTCATTTTACTTCATTTACACTATTTACACCTCTTGCATCTGTTTTATTTCCCAGGAAAAGTCGGAAATTTAGCGAGCTCAATAACTGGTGCAAATATTGACGCCATTCCTCCTGCAATACTTAATCAATAACTGGATAATCACAGAGCAGGGATTTTCACACAATATTCCTTTATTTGTTAAGCGCATTTTTAAAGGTTCGTTAAAATTCTAATTTCTCAATTAGAAATCACAGAAAATTGTTTTCTTTCAGATCCTCAAAATTGCATTCTCCTACTCCACTGTTCTCTACAGTTTGAGTCAATAATTACCACAAGAGTGCGACACTGTTCATCAAGAGGGACTCTCTTATTTTATAACTCTTAACCGCCATGCATTTGTTTCAATTTCAACACTTATTAGTAAATTGTAACTCCTTCATTCATCCTTAAGGCTTTAAGTGTGTTAATTATCTATTTAATAAATATAAAGATAAATCAATGACCAAATGAGTGAAACTTTTGAATTACATAGTAACAAACAATAATAAAAAAAAGCAAAATAGGTACATACACAATGTACGTGCAGAATGCGTTAAATAATTTATTTAAACTCCCACAAGTCCTGCATCTGCTTTAATTCCCAGCAGAAGAAGGGAGAATTGGAAAGCACGACAACAGGTGCAGTATTGACGCATTTCTACCTGCATTACTTAATCGATAACTAAGCTTTAATCACAAAGCACGAATATTCACACAATTTTCCTTTATTTGTCTATGATTTAGCTGAAAGGTAAAGAACGTTCTTTTTCGAAATAAAATTCGAAGCTTTTCAGTCTGTTTTTGTTTCTTAGTAAGTGCTGATCGCGTTGTTGCTAAAAATGTCCTCTCAATTGGATGAGTTTAACAGTGCTAAGCCCAAAATTGACTTCTTAATCGCCCATTTAACATTGAACGTTGCTTCTGGGCCTCTAAAAAATCGTTTAATTGTAACCTTTCTTGCTCTTTTCAATCTGACCTTTATCTTCTTCTTCTTTTTACATTTAAAAAATTCAATGAAGCGCGAAATAAATTTTAATTTCTTGACCTCCCTCCTGATATTTATTGTACTTACTGGATATGAGATACGAATTTTTATTGGTTTATTTAAAAACTATAAAATGAAGCAGTTTGTTAGCAACATTAATGATTTGTACAAAGAGCAGGAGGACGATGAAGAACTGGGACCAATTTTAAGGAAGCATTTAGTGGATTCTCTGAGGATTTGTCAATTATGTAATCGGTAAGAAAAAGTTCACAATTTGTTTTTTTAAATTCGTAAGATAATAAATTATTATTTAATTGATTTTAGATGGGGGATTAGAATATTTTTTACGGCAGGACCTTTATGTTCTTACTATTTTTATTTAAATGAAGATTACGGGCTTATGTATGACATACCCTTTATTGCATCAGACAGTGTCCTGTGGAAAGTATCCTTATATATACTTCAAGGTACTTTCCTATCTATTATGTCTTCTGCTGTAATTTCCATGGATACAGGAATTCTCTATTTGGGCCTTCAAATTATTGCTGAGCTCAACATTCTCACTGATTACATGAAATTGTTAAATGAAAAGATCAAAACTGACCCAAAGTTCTTGAGGAAAATCATTAAGAGACATTGCTCCATTATAGAAAATAATAATTTATTGAATGAGATAATTTCTGAGACGTCCTCAATGCAACTCATATTCTCATTTCTTGCGCTTTTATTTGGATTTACTTTTCTGATTAAATATACAACGGGTATGGGTAATTATTTGATAATTCTCGGTGGAGGAGGACTTGGACTACCAATTTGTATTCTTGGAGAATTTCTCAAAGTTAAAACTGATAAACTTTCTGATACCTTCTACCTGATTAATTGGTACGAACTAAGCTTGAATGATCAAAAGACTTTCTTGATTAACCTTGGGATGGCTCAACGGGAGTACGGACTGAAGGCAGCCGGAATGTATGACGTTAATCTTTACACCTTTGTACAGGTTCGTTCTTTGAAATAATTTATCTAAAATAATGAAGAAAAACTTTTTTTTTTCAGATCCTTAAGATTGCCTTCTCCTACTCTGCTGTTCTCTACAGTTTGAGTAAATAATTCTTCATATAATATTCTCTGCTAACTACGCATTAGTTATGCCGTAGGTGACAAAAAATTTCCACTAGAGGGCACCGCTGCACGCAAAGGGGGACGCTTTTTGTACATTACCACCATTATTCATTAAAATATTGTAATTTTTCAGAGTTTAAACTTCTTGTAAGCGAATAATTATTAAAACATTCTCTATTTTTTAGCTTCTATGTAAAAAAAAATCAATTTCGTTTTATTGTTTTCCAATTAATTTTCTTCACTAAACGACGCAAAGGACGGCACGTGGAAGGTTGGAAAGCTTCGTTGTGCATCTGCTTTCATTCCCACTCTCATAGTTAAGTTTAATTACTCCCCCGTGGATTAGAATCCTTTAAACTAGAAATACCCCCTTCAATCAAGTTGGCTCTTCTTTCGAAGATTAGTTTATTTGATTCAGTTGTAGTTTATTCGTTACATTGAAGTGTTATTTGCAAGAGTTTATCAATACAAAACCTCTTATTGACTTCTTGATCGCTCTTTCGACCCTTGATGTGTTTTCTGGGACACGGAAAATCGTTTAAAAATTATTTTTCTTGTAGTTTCTAACGTTTTCTTTTGGTATTTGCTCTACAATCACGTGAAAAATTCAGCTACAGTTTACCAAAAATCTCCGCAAGAGGGTTGCTCTGCACGCAAAGAGGGACGCTTCTTGCGAACTGATTTCCGCCATTAATCCTTTGGTAAGTTGTTCACGATTTGAATACTGCTTATATAACATTTTCTAGAAATTTAACTTTTTAAGAACTAAAATTTCCTAAAATATATATTTTTTTTAAATTATTTTTAGACTGAATTAAAAAAGAAAATCAATACCGTTCCATGCTTCACTTAATTTGCATCAATTAAATGCAAAAAGAAGGACAACACGTGGAAGGCTCCGTTGTGCATATGCTTTAGTTCTCAGTGTGATAGTTAAGTTTAATTACTCCCCCGTGGATTGAATTCTTCGAACTGGAAAAAACTCAATTACCCCATTCAAGGATTTCTGTTGGCTCTTTCCTTCAAACTACTGATTTTTGTTGGATCAGTTGCAGTTTAATCGTCAAAATGACGCGTTATTTGGAAGAGTTTATCAAAAAGAGATCTTCAATTGATTACTTGATCGCCCTTTCGACACTTGATGTGATTTCTGGGACTGTAAAAAATCGTTTAAAAATTCTTTCTTTAATTATTTCTCACTGTTTCTACATTTATTTTCTCTTAAATCACGTAAAAAACGTAATTATCTCGCAGATTAATATAAATTTTATGTGGACATTTCTTATTTTGTTACTTGTGAGTGATTACGTCGCTATAATGATTCTAAATGGCTTTAAGAAGAAGAACTTTCATCGTTTGATACAAAATATCCAAGAATTGTTTGAAGAAAAAGAAGAAGATGAAGAACTTGATGGAATTTTGAAGAATCATTTGATGATGGTTCTGAAAATTTTCGACTTTCTTCAACGGTAAATTGAAAAATAATTTTCCAAAAAAATACATTTTTCTAATAATTTTAAAATTAATAATAAAAAATAAATCCAACTATTTCAGCTGGGAAATGCGCTTAGGTTTTATTTTAACAATTTTTGCAGGGATTAATTTTCGCTTAAATGAAGATTTAGGCTTAGTTCTTGAGATTCCTTTCATTACATCGGAGAATATATTTTGGCGGGAAAGTCAATATATCTTTCAAACTGCTTTTGGTTTGGTAACAGCCTACAATATGATTTCAATTAATTTGGGAATCTCCTTTTTGGGACTTGCAATCATTGCTGAATTTAATATTCTCACTGACTACATGAAGGTGTTGAATGAAAAGATCAAAATTGACCCAAAGTTCTTGAGGAAAATCATCAAGAGGCATTGCTCAGTTATTGAGAATGTTAATTTGTTGAATGAAATAATATCTGTATCGTCATTTATGCAGATTTTTGCAAATTGTGTGATTTTTCTATTTGGCTTTTCATTCTTAATGAAAAGTTCCTACTCGTTTGCCAACTATATGATACTTGCAGCTGGGTTAATGCTTAGTATACACGTCTGTGTTCTCGGACATTTTATTCGAATTAACGCCGATAAATTATCTGATACCCTGTACCTGACTAATTGGTACGAACTGAGCTTGGAGGATCAGAAAACCTTCTTAATCGTCTTGGGAATGACTCAACGGGAGTACGGACTCAAGGCGGCAGGAATGTATGATGTTACACTGTATACCCTCATACAGGCTGGTTTTATTTTAGACTAGAATAATACATAGATGTACATATTAATTAATCTATTTAAAAAAAAATTTTTTTTAGATTTCTAAAATTGGATTTTCCTACTGCGCTGTTCTCTATAGTTTGAGTCAGTAATTCTTCTTGAAATCTTCTCTTCTAACTTCACGTTAATTCAGCTATAGTTAACAAAAAGCTCCGCAAGAGGACTGTTCTGCACGCAAGTAGGGGCGCTTCTTGCGAACTGATTTCCACCATAAATCCTTCGGTAAGTTGTTCACGATTTGAATATTACTTAATTAACATTTTCTAGAAATATAACTTTTTAAGAACTAAAATTTCCTAAAATATATATTTTTTTTAAATTAGTTTTAGACTGAATTAAAAAAGAAAATCAATACCGTTCCATGTTTCACTTAATTTCCATCAATTAAATACTCATAGACGGACGGCACGTGGAAGGCACCGTTGTGCATCTGTTTCAGTTTTCATTCTGATAGTTTAGTTTAATTACTCGGCCGTGGATTGAATCCTTCAAACTGGAAATAACTCATTCAACGAGAAGTGAAAGCAAATATTTAATTTTTTGTTTCAAAATTGACTAGAAAATGGCTCCTGAATTTCCCTGAGTTTTCAAAATACCTAAAATACTCTTTTGCAATTTTTTCATACGCTCACATATGTATATTTTCCCAGTAAAAGGTATTGACGCAATTCTGCACTACTTTGTAATCAATAACTAGCTAATCACAGAGTAGGAATTTTCACACAATTTCCCTTTATTTGCCTATGATTCACCTGTAAGGTTATTTTTATAAAAATAATTTTTAACTTTTCAGTATATTTTTGCCTCTCTGTGGGTGCTGATCAGTTTATTTGTTGAAGTTTAATTTATCCAAAGCTTTTCTTTTTGCTAAAATGTCCCCTCAATTGGAAGAATTTCGTAAAGCAAAGCCTAAAATTGACTTCTTATTTGCTCTTTTAACAATGAACATGACCTCACGATCGCGGAAAAATCGTTTTCTTTTAATATTTTTTGCTTTTTCCAATACCATTTCATTATCCTTTGTAATTTTGCATCTGAAGCATTCAAGATTTGAGCTAAATTTTAATTCTCTCATTACATTTCTTACATTTGGTGCCATTGCTGGAAATATATTTAGAATTTCTTTGGGTATAGTAAAGAAAGACGAAATAGAAATGCTTCTTCAGAACATTAGAGTACTGTATGAAGAAAAGGAGGAAGATGAAGAACTTGGACAAATTTTGATGAAACATTTTATAAATTCTTTGAGGATTTTCTTATTTTACAAACGGCAAGAAGATGAAAATTAAAATTCTCTCTTCTTACTAATTAAAAGACGTGTGAATTAAAAATTCTTTAAATGTTTTTCTTTGCAGATGGGGGACTTTTCTATTTAGTGGAAGTGCCCTTTTGAGTGGTTTCTATTTTCGTTTCAATGAAGATTATGGGCTTATGTTCGAACTACCATTTATTGCATCAGACGAAGTCGTATGGAAAAACTTTCTATACGTCCTGCAAGGATTCTTTTATATTACTGTTGCCACAACCACAATTTTCTTAGATGTAGGAGTCATTTTTCTGGGTCTTCAAGTAATTGCTGAACTCAACATTCTCAGTGATTACATGAAGTCGTTGAACGAGAAAATTAAAACCGATCCAAAGTTTTTGAGCAAAATCATCAAAAGGCATTGCTCAGTCATTGAAA
Organism: Lutzomyia longipalpis; assembly: GCF_024334085.1. Classification (NCBI taxonomy): domain Eukaryota; kingdom Metazoa; phylum Arthropoda; class Insecta; order Diptera; family Psychodidae; genus Lutzomyia; species Lutzomyia longipalpis. Next base: position 15,738,452 of record NC_074710.1, on the reverse strand, counting down.
ATCTTGATCTTTTGAGCGAAATAACTTCTGAGACATCTATACTACAACTCTTCCTTACCTGTATCTCTCTGTTATTTGGATTTACATTCGTGCAAATATATGCGATAGGTCTAGGGAATTATATTATAATTTTATGTGCTGCAGCATTAAGCCTCCCAATTTGCATTCTTGGTGAATTTATTCGAATTCAAACTGAGAATTTATCTAACACATTCTACCAAACAAATTGGTACGAATTAAGTTTGAAGGATCAGAAGACTTTCTTAATTATCCTGGGAATGGCTCAACGGGAGTATGGACTAAAGGCCGTAGGAATGTACGACGTTAACCTTTACACCTACATTCAGGTTCGTTAGAATTTGAATTTTTTTATTAAGTAAATAAAAATATAAGTTTATCTCAGATCTTCAAAATTGCCTTCTCGTACTACGCTATTCTCTATAGTTTTAGCCAATGATTCTTCTCGTTGCAACACACGTGTAACAATTAGTGTGTATATTAATAATTAATTGCCGCAAGAGTGCGTCACTGTTCATCAAGGGGGACGCTGTTATTATTGGATTTTTCACCGCCATGCATCTGCTTCAGTTCCCATCAAGTTATTTCAAGTAATAATTAATGTAAACCTTGAAGTAGCTCTTATTCTAACACATTCTATGCTTTAGTATTGAACTCTTTCGTTTTACTTGTGTTTTAGTCTTAGATTGTCCTTCAGTGAGAGTTGCAGGGATTTTTGTTGTTTTTTTTTTTCAAAAGCTCTATTCGCTAGAATTCCCCTCCAAATGGAAGAGTTTCTCAAAGCAAGGCCCGAAATTGACTTCTTATTTGCCCTTTTAACAATGAACGTGACCTCAGGATCGCGGAAAAATCGTTTTCTTTTACTATTTTTTGCTTCTTTCAATTGTATTTGTTTATTCTGCGTATTACTACATCTGAACAATACAAAATTTGAGCTAAATTTTAATTCTCTCATCACATTTCTTACATTTGGTGCAATTTCTGGGAATATATTTAGAATTTCTTTACGTTTAATTAATAAAGACAAAATTGAAAAGCTTCTTCAGAATATCGGAGTTCTGTACGAAGAGAAGGAGGAAAATGAAGAACTTAAACAAATCTTAAGCAAACATTTGATGGATTCTTTGAGGATCTTTTTATTTTACAAACGGTAAGAAGATCATGATTTTTTTTATTAACTCCCACCCCTTCCTAAGGTCTTCGGGTCTACTGATCCATGTGGACCGCCAACAAGAAGATCATGATAAAAACTCCATTTTTATTTAAGTTTATTTAATTTTTTTGTAGATGGGGTACATTGCTTTTTCGTGGAAGTGCAGTTTTGATTGGTTTCTATTTTCATTTAAATGAAGATTATGGGCTTATGTTCGAACTACCATTGATTGCATCAGACGAACTATTATGGAAAAACGTTCAATACGTTCTTCAAGGATTCTTTTATATTGGTATTGCCACAACCATAATTTTCTTAGATGTTGGAATCATTTTTCTGGGCCTTCAAGTTATTGCTGAGCTAAATATTCTCATGGACTATATGAAGTTGATGAATGAAAAGATCAAAAAAACTGATCAAAAGTTTTTGAAGAAAATTATCAAAAGACATTGCTCTGTCATTGAGGATGTTAATCTGTTGAATGATATAAAGAATATTATTATATTATAAAGAATTATTATTATTATTATTATTATTATTATTATTTCTGAGACATCATTCCTACAACTCCTCCTCACTTGTATATCACTTTTATTTGGATTTGCATTTGTGCTAATGTATGCAATAGGTCTAGGGAACTATATTATAATTTTTACTGCTACAGCACTAAGTCTATCGATTTGCGTTCTTGGAGAATTTATAAAATTTAAAACTGATGAGCTTTCTGATACTTTCTACTTGACCAATTGGTGCGATCTGAGCTTGAAAGATCAAAAAACCTTCTTAATCGTCTTGGGAATGGCTCAAAGGGAGTACGGACTAAAGGCAGCAGGGATGTACGACGTTAATCTTTATACTTTTGTACAGGTTCGTTAAAATTTAAATTTATTTATCAGCAAAATATTTTTTAAAAAAATTAAATTAAAATTTTTCTTTCAGATCTTCAAAATTGCCTTCTCCTACTGCGCTATTCTCTACAGTTTGAGTAAATAAAATTTATTCTTTTAGTCTCCTCTGCTAACTTCACGTTGTAGTTCAGCTGCAGTTGACAGTAAATTTCCACCAGAGGGCTACACTGCAAACAAAGGGGGACGCTAATTATACATTCTCAATATTATTCGATAAGGACTTCAACTACTAACCACAATTTATAGATTCTTAGAGCAATTTTTCAGAGTAGAAAATATATTATTTGTTTCTATTTTTTTTTAAATCGATATAGTGTTTCATTCTCCTACTATTAACCTAACCGAACTATTAACTAAAGGAATTATAATTAATTACCGCTAGGGTGCATCACTGTTCATCAATAAGGACGCTCCTATTTTTTTTTAACCTACTACATCGCCATCAATCTGTTTCAACATTAACTGTTGTTGTTAGTAAAGTGTAACTCCTTCATTTATCCTTAAGGCTTTAAATGTGTTAATTAACTACTGAATATATACAAAAACAAATCAATGCCCATCAGAGAAACACCTCGTAACAAACAAATAAAAAACAACGTACATTACACACACAACGTACGTGCAGAATGCGTTAAATAATTTATTTAAACTCCCACAACTGCATCTATTTTACTTCCCAGTTGAAAAAGGAACAATTGTAAAGCGCGACAACAGGTGCAGTATTGACGCACTTCTGCCTGCATTACTTAATCAATAACTAGCTAATCACAGAGCAGGAATTTCCACACAATTTCTCCTTGTTTGCCCATGATTGGAGCCGAAAGGTTCATTTTAAAAATAATTTTTCAGTCTATTTTTGCTTCTCTGTGTGTTCTGGTCAGTTTTTTTTTGTAAAAGAATAGAATTCTTAAGGAATTATTCATTTCCTAAAGCCAGCTAATAAGCCTCCATTTGCTAAAAATGTCCACTCAGTTGGAAGAATTTCTCAAAGCAAAGCCAAGAATTGACTTCTTAATTGCCATCTTAAAAACGAACATCATGTCTGGTCCGCGAAAAAATCGTTTCTTTATTCTATTTTTCATCCTCTTCGATGTGCTTTATGTCTATTTTCTAATCTTACACATGAAAGAAACAATTAAATGTGATATTAGCATCAATTTTCTTTTGCCACTCTTAATTTCCTTCATTATGATTGGATATGGAGTTAGGATGATTGTTGGTATTCTGAAGAAGGATAAAATTGAAGTTTTAATGAAGAATATAATGTCTTTATATGAGGAGAACGAAGAGGACGAAGTAATTAAAGGAATCTTGGAGAATCATCTGAAGGATTCAATTAAAGTCTATTTATTCCTTAATAAGTAAGTAGAGATTTGCAATTTTTATGACTAAACTGTTCCTAATTTAACCCTGGAAGGGCGAAATATAGAATTTTCTCTAACTCTCTTTCTCCTAGATGGACCGTTCGTTTATTCATTCTTGCAACCGTTTGCACGAGTTTGTATTTCCGCCTAAATGACGACTACGGCCTTATGTATGCTTTACCATTTAATGTACCCGAAGGTACCTTTTGGAAGGAAACTCTTTTCATTCTTCAAGGATTTTTTATTGGAATTTCGTCTCTTCATTATATTTCTTCTGATCTCGGAATTATTTTTCTGGCAATTCAATTGATTGCTGAATTTAAAGTTCTCAATGATTGCATGAAGTTGTTGAATGAAAGGATCAAAACTAACCCTAAGTTCTTCAGAAAAATCATCGAGAGGCATTGTTTGGTCATACGCAATGCTAATTTATTGAGTGACATTATTTCTGAGACAGCATTCATGCAACTTCTAAATAGCTGCTTGACTCTTTTGTTTGTATTTTCTTTCCTGCTCAAATATTTGACGGGTATAGGGAATTATGCGATGATTATTATTGCTGCTACGCTCAGTTTGCCCATCTGTTTTATCGGAGAATTTATTCGGGTTAAAAGTAATGAGCTGTCTGAGACACTCTGGCTGATCAATTGGTACGAACTGAGCTTAAAGGATCAGAGGATCTTCTTAATCGTCCTGAGAATGGCTCAACGGGAGTACGGACTGAAGGCAGCAGGAATGTATAGTGTTGGTTTCTACACCTTTTTAAAGGTATCTATTTTTACGTTTAATCTCTGCTAAATTAGAACTCTGTTAAGGATTTAATTTCCTTTTGTTTTAGATTTTAAAAATTGCCTTCTCCTACTCCGCCATTCTCTACAGTCTGAGTAAATAATTATTGGAACATCACATTCTTTGGCTTGCTTTATGTGTTTGTATGTACAAAAAATTCCCGCTAGAGGGCTTCACTGCACACCAAGTGGGACGCTTCATCTTGCGCTTAGGTTCAATGTTAAAACATTAGAGAAAATTCAAAGGATTTGTTCAGAGAACTTCTTCCTTATTCTATAAATCCTTGAAAATAATGTAATCGATATCCTGATCAATATGTTCAGTTGAATAAATAATTAATTCTATGTGGACTTTTTTTCTCTTTTTTTTCGTCCTTGGCGTCATTTAAAGCAGTTTAGATGGAAATAAACGACCCTTTGGAAGGAAAAAAAAAGAAAGAACAGGAGAGCGGAAATAGAGTCACATAGAGACACATAATGCATTTCCTCCCCGAATGTTTGCCAACAGAAGGAACTCCTGTGAGGATAATGCCCATTCGAAGGATGTGTGTGTCTCTGTCTATTGCAATCATCATGATGGACAATACGGGGACTCTTCAGGGGTGAATTGTCCCAAAAGGACTCAACAAGAGGAGTCCCTTAAGATTCCTCTCTTGGCGACAAATTGGTATTGTGCAATTCATTACCTTCTCGCCATGGGATGATTTGCTCAGAAGAAGAGCAAAAAAAAGGACGCAGATGGTCCTTTCTGCACCGATCGGATTCTTCTTTTGTTGCCACACTTCCCATTTATTGATTCAATATTTCTCCAAGATTTTTTTTGTTCTCTTCAACTGATTGTCCTTTCTTCCTTTTCTCTCTATTCCTTTCAAAATATAAAATATTTTTGGGACATTTTCAAGTGCGATGAATTGTTTACTTATTGGAATTTAAGGACATGAAAATTCCTTCGCAACAACATCCTCCTCTATTTGGATTTCCTTCCTCTCATATTCGCGTGTGGTTTTTTCTTCTAGCCCCCTCTTCCACCTCCCCCACACACCCCACGTGCAAAAAAGGGAATAGAAAAGTTTTTCTAATGGAAAAGAGAACGAATAAGAAAATTCTCAAGTATGTTTGCAAGACAAATTTCTTCTGCAATTTCTTCCTTTACGCTCCCAAAAATTCAAACGACAAAAAAATCATCCACCCCCACAAAGAGAGAAAATTTATTCAAGCTCCTGTAAAGGAAGAATTTCACCCAAACATCGATGATTTTCAATTCAACACTGTGCTACTGAAATTATAAATAAACATCACATTTTTTTCTTACCTTACAAAATTTCTTGTTATACATTTTGGAATAAATTTCGCGTTTGAAATTAGGGGAGGGGCGGGGAAGGGCAAGTGCTGGATTTACAACAAAGAAATTTCCATCTTTTTTCACTCAACTCTCCCAATAGATGGTAAATGAAGTGATGGGATTGGGGAGAAAGGGTCCCCCCTGATGGATCCACATCGTGAAGGGGAGTATAATTTCTATAAATTAATGTAGTTTGTTTAAATTTTTAAATGGTTTCGTGATAATTTTTTTAATATGCAATAGCTTACAGGCACCTGAATTCTCATATTCAGTGCTTTATATATTCTTGATATGCACCGCATTATTCATATTTATTTATGATATTCATTTATCTTAATTTTTTATATTCAGCAGCTTATTTATCATTCTTCTCCATATTATCATCATTATTCTTAATATTCAGCACATATTTAATTTTATTCTTGATGTTCAGCGCTGTGCTTTTAATAATTTGTATTACTCAACGCTCAATTTGTGTTTTTCAGCGAATTATTTATTTTTATTTTAAGTATATTATAACACATGAATTTTCTCTTTATTTCAGGTATTCAGCGTAATATTTATCATTTTTATTGATATTCAGCGCCATGTAATCACTTTATAATAAAAAATATATTCTTATGGAAAACTTGAAGCTTTTAAAGGCGTTTTAAGCTATTAATTTTTAAAAAAAAAAAGTTAGTTGTAAATAAATTTAATACAGAAAAATAATTAAAATGTCCCTAATTTCATATTCAGCGGTTTTTTAATTTTTATTGGGCCCCTTGAACGTGTACTTATAAAACTTCTAAATTGAAAAGAAAAATAAAAATAAATTATATACAAGCATAAAATCGCTCTAAAAGGAATAAAATTTGAAATCCAGCAAATCATTTTACAGTCCACAAAATGTTCTGAATTTGGAAATTATCAGCCCTTTGATTTTATTTCAAAATTGAGTACTTGGGAGGAAAAATTCTTCATTTCTTCTCGCATTGAGCGATGAAATGCGTTTTAATTGTAGGGAGAAAATTTTGTTTATTTTCTTCTCATTTGCGGTGAGAGTGAGAGAAGAACGAGGTGGAGGAAAAACTTGTGCTGAATAAAGAAAAATCTTTGCGAAAATGAAGTAAATTCTGTTAGAAACTTTTCCCCTCTGATTTATACTTCACACTTTCTGTATTTTGTGGTTGATTATTATTTTTTCATATTTCTCCTTTTTTCATCGTCCTTTTCCCCCATTCTTTAGCTCCTTTGGGGATTTTTCCGCGTGCACTGAAGATGGTCAGAAATGGATGGAAAATATTCTTTTGAAAAATTAACAATCCATCATGGAAAATCCCTCAACGTGGCTCTCACAGGATTCCTTCCACCACTCGTAACTAAAGCGAAGGATTGTGCGATCAAAAGCTCTTAGACTCCATGAGAGGAAGGGGCTATTCCATTTGCAAAAGGAATCCCTTGAAGAATAATGCATCTACCTCCACAGTGCAAGAATTACCCTTAGATATATTTTTCTTGAGTGCTGCAGGAGCTCTGTGCTCCTTTCTTCTTGGAGGCAGATCCACATTTGTGGAATCCAATTTCACAATGCTCTTTCGCATTCCTGCGGTTGCCTCCTCCTCCTCCCGTCGCATTTGGCCTGGCTTCCTTGTTGCTATTTATTCAGGACGTGAGCCAGTGCGCGCGAAGAACTCCTTGTTGCGGTGTCGTAAAGCACACACGTATACATATTTTTCGGGGGGTAAATTGATACACATTCATATTCCACATTGACTTCACCCCCATCAAGGGGTTTACCCCGAAAATATTCTTTTTAATTTAAATGCGTAAAAAATATTTATGGGAATTTATATAATTGTTTCGAACACCATTAAAAAGATCATTTCAGATCTTTAGGAAAGTAAGATTTATAAGAAGATCATTAAAATTCTCGAAAATTTCTTCAGTTTGATAAAATCGTTCAAATTCAAGAAAAGTCCTTCAGAAGTTTAAAATGATCTTTGAAAATCCTGGAAAAATTCTTCAAAAGTTTAAAAAGATCGTTGAAAATTCTTCAAATGTTTGAAAAGATCATTCAAATTCAAGGAAAAATTCTTCAAGACTTTGAAAAGATTATTGAAAATGCTGGAAAAAATTCTTCAAATGTTTGAAAAGATCATTGAAAATACTGGAAAAATTCTTCAAGACTTTCAAAAGATCATTGAAAATACTGGAAAAGTGCTTCAAGAGTTTGAAAAGATCATTCAAATTCAGAGAAAAATTCTTTAGAAGTTTGAAAAGATCGTTGAAATTTTTAGGAGCGATCGTCAGAAAAAGTATATGACCTTATTTTTAAGATCGATCTTTCAATATTTCATCAAAAGATCTTTAAAATTCTTTTAGAAAAAATTCTTCAGACCTTTTTAGAGATCTTAAGAATTGTTAAATGATCTTTTTGAAAAAAAGACGATCGTAAGATCATTTAAAAATAAATGAACAAAAATAAGTAAAATTTTTTTTTTTATCTTTCTAAACGACATAAAAATCATCCCCCTTAGATCTTATATATTCATCCTAAATTTCTTCAAAGGAATCAAAAAGCGAAGAAAGTGAAAGTTCCTGACCCCTCGGCAACAGCGACGGTATATTGAGTTGAGTTGAAAGCCGCTCTCTATGGGAGGAAGAGAGATGAAGAAAAAAATTGCATTTCTGCATGACTGAATGGAAATGTATAATTCAGCCTCCCCCGCACCCCGTGAGCATATGAAAGCGAATTGGGGGTGTGTAGAGGAACTCAATGCGAGTGTCATGCACATGTGTGTCCGTATGGAGCAGCTGTATGTTTGTGTGCATTTATACGTGAATTATTGAAGCATAACATCCCCCCAAAAATGTATACGGGGCTGCCATATCATATTTTTATGGTACATCACACGGACGTGACGTGTTGAATGTGCAGCAGTGGGTGGGTGGGTGGGCTGACTCGTGGCTTATAGGGTTGTTCTGCTCACATGATCAGTTGGTTGTTGTGGGGCAAAGAAGTGGGAGGCGAAAGGCTTCCCAATGGAACTGACTGAGTGAACGAAGAATTTCCCATTTGCATTGAAAGGGGGGTTGTGGGTGGTATTTTGCATAAATTCCATACAAACAAGCATATTTTGCCATTCGGACCGTGTACGAGGAGGGCACCCGTCCAAGGAAAGATGCTTTCATTTGCAAATTCTTCCATCACTTTCCACAAAAGTGAAAACATCTCAAGGAGAAGGGAAGAGAAAATTCCTAAAGAGAGTGGGAGGGCATATCATTGTCAGGCTTTAGAAGAAAATACTCGTGTGGAAGAATTTTTTTTTGGGGGAAAATTGTCAATCAAACTCTTTTCTTGCCTCTGTTTTTTTATTAAAAATAATAAAGAGAGAGAAAAAAATGTTCGAGGGTTGTAAAAAGGATCGCCCAACGTGGGGCTCGAACCCACGACCCTGAGATTAAGAGTCTCATGCTCTACCGACTGAGCTAGCCGGGCATGTCGTCCTTATGCCACAACATCAATACCCTCCCACACCACAAGCATAGACCGTACAGAAATGCGCAATCTGAAGCACTTTGCTGACCACGCGCAAACGGATTTATTACGACAATGTGTAAATAAAACATCTTGCTATCTCTTCTCGTATCGCTGTCTTGGCACTAAAAATAGATTCATTGATGTAATGAATGAGTGATCAAGGCACGTGCTTTGATGATTAATATTGAATAGAAAAATAAATGAAGATGAAGGAAGATTTATTAAAAATAAATTAAAATAATTAAAAAGAAATTTATTACATTTATTTATTTACTTTCAAAAATATTTAAATGAGTCAGAAAGACGACAATAATTAGGCAAAGAAAAAATCACAACATCTTAATGATTAACATAGACCAATTGATTACTTCTTTATTTTTCTTATTAATAGATAAAACGACGTGTATATATTTATTATTTCTCAAGAAGTTAGTAATTTACTATCCGTTCAGATATAATAGAAGTTTCCAAGCTGGGTGAAATAGACGAATCTATGAATAATTTTATTTTCTTAGACTTTTTTCAATGGCGTTTATATGTAAATAAGGCGTCCGTGGAAAACTCCTTTAAAGCAATTGAACTAATGAATAATTGAAGAATTATTGACTCAAGCTATAGAGAACAGCGCAGTAGGAGAAGGCAATTTTGAAGATCTGAAAGAAAAATTATATTTTTATGCTTCCTGATAAATAAATTAAAATTCTGACGAACCTGTACGAAAGTATAAAGGTTAACGTCATACATTCCTGCTGCCTTTAGTCCATACTCCCGTTGGACCATCCCGAGGACGATTAAGAAAGTTTTCTGATCCTTCAAGCTCAGATCGTACCAATTGGTCAAGTAGAATGTATCAGATAATTTATCCGTTTTAACCCGAATAAATTCTCCAAGAACGCAAAGGGGTAATGCGAGACCTCCACCACATATAATCATTAAATAATTTCCAAGACCCTTTGCATAAGTGATCAAAAATGTCATTCCAAATAAAAGGGCAACACAGGTGACAATAAGTTGCAAAATTGATGATTCAAAAGTAATTTCGCTCAAAAGATTGAGATTCTCAATGACAGAGCAATGCCTTTCGATGATTTTGCTCAAGAACTTTGGGTCAGTTTTGATTTTTTCATTTAATAACTTTATGTAATCACTGAGAATGTTAATTTCTGCAATTACTTGAAGGCTCAAAAATAGTATTCCAATGTCCAATAAAATCGTACTAGTGGTGAGATTCATATAAAAGATATTTTGTACTATATATGGAAATTCTTTCCATAAAATATCGTCCTTGAAATTGTCTGATGCAATAAATGGTAGTTCGTACATAAGTCCGTAGTCTTCATTTAGACGAAAATAAGAACTACACAAAAATCCTGCTACAAAATATATATAGATGCCCCAGCTGAAAATAAAAGAAAAATAATGTAGAATAAGAAAAAAAACATTAAAAGAAAAAAAATTTTTTCGACCGATAACAGAGTTGAAAAATCCTCAAAGAATCCGTTAAATGCTTCCTTAAGATTCGTTCAAGTTCTTCATCTTCTTCCTGTTCTTTGTACAATTCCTTTACGTTCTTAATGATACTTTCAAATTTTTCTCTCTTAAAAAAACCAATAAAAATCCTAATTCCATATCCGCTGATAACAAGTGTAGTTAAAAGTGAAATTAATGTATTAAAACTTAATTCGAAAGATTTAATATTTTTCAAATGTAGGAAAACTAAAAAGAAATACATGGTATTGAAGGAAAAACAAAGTAATTTGAAAAAACGACTTTTCCATGATCCTGAAATCACATCAAGTGTCAAATGGGTGATTAAAAAATCAATTCTTGGCTTTGCTTTAACAAATTCTTCCATTTGAGGGGACATTTTTGCAAGGACAGTTCAAGGAAAAGGATACTTTTTTTTAACAAAAAAATGACCCGAGCCCACAGAGAAGTAAAATCAAACTGAAAAGTTTAAAATTGATTTTTATTAGAAGAACTTTCTAGCTGAAATTTTTCACAAACAACCCTTTTCTATTCATAAATATTACAACAAATCTATAACATTGCAGGCAAATAAGGGAAAATGGTGTGAGTATCCTTGCTCTGTGATTAGCTAGTTAGTGAATAAATAATCGTTTATTGCATCAAGCTTCTGCTTTTTCAATGGAGTGAGAACACAAACAGATGCACAATGACGACGAATTGTTAAGATATGGCGTCCCTCTTTGTGAACAGTGGCGCCATCTAACGTCATAAACATCTAATTAATTATAACGTGTAGTGAAATCCGGTGAAATTAGGGAAATTATTGGCTTAAACTGTAAAGAACGGCGCAGTAGGAGAAGGCAATTTTTGAAATCTGTAAAATTAATATATTTTTTATCATAAACTTTACATCTAAAGTAGGTAATATGCTATAATTACCTGTATAAATGTGTAAAGATTAACGTCGTACATTCCTGCTGCCTTCAGTCTGTACTCCCGTTGAGCCATGGCGAGGACGATTAAAAACATTTTCTGATCTTTCAAACTTAATTAGTACCAATTAGTTTGGATAATGTCTCTGATGAATTATCCGTTTTCATCCTTATAAATTCTCCAAGAATACAAATATGTAGGCTAAGCATTGTTCCAGTTGCAAGTATCATGTAGTTAACGATGTCTGATGAATGTTTAAACAAGAATGAAAATCCAAACGTGTAAACCACGCAATTGGAAAAAAGCTGCATGAATGATGATTCGGAACAAATATCACTCCAAGTATCAAAATTCTCAATGACAGAGCAATGTCTCTTAATGATTTTCCTCAAGAACTTTTGTTCAGTGTTGATCTTTTCATTCAACAACTTCATGTAATCAATGAGTATGTTGAATTCTGCAATAACAGCGAGTCCCATAAAAGTCAATCCAACATTAATAGAAATTCCAGTGTAGGCTAGCCATAAAGATAATGCAGTTTGTATAATATATTGGCTTTCCTGCCAAAGGATACTCTCCGATATAGTAAACGGAAATTCAATAATTAATCCATAATCTTCACTTAAGCGGAAAAATATCCCAGATAGGAATACTAAAAGCAAAGCAAGGCGATTTTCCCAGCTGAAAAAAATCAAATTGATTTTATAAATTATTAATTTCTTTTAAAAGTCGTAGAGAATTGATGAAGAGAAGAAGGTCTGGTAAGAGCCAATAATTATTCTTCCACGGCAATGAAAACAGATTATTTTCCTAACGTTTTACCTCCAGTGCGAGGCTATTTCATGGGTTGAAAAGGGAAATTTTATTAGAAAAATTGTCTGGGACAATTTACAAATAAATCTTTTACATAACTATATCCATCTCCAAAAATCTTCAGCCCTGAAGAAGCCTGGCAGTGAGGCGAAACGTTGGAAAAATAATCTATTTTCTTTCCTGTGGAAAAACAATTATTAGCGCTTACCGGACCTCTTTTTTCTCATATTTAAAAATCATTAATTAGTTGGTATACCACAATCGTGGCATACCAAGTATTGTAATCGTCGGAAAAACTGACCACCTCAGATCGGGCTCAAACTTGGTATGAGCACGTTTTAGACATCCCACATTACGAAAATGGTGGTGGAAAATTTTTGATCCGGCCGGCCGGCCGGCCTGCCATTGGTCCCCATTTTGCTTTATAGCTCAAGAACGGTAACAGATAGAGACTTCCGGTTTGAAGTTTTCTATAGAAATGTGGGTGTAAATTTTCATTTTTTCGCATTTTCAAAATTCAAAATGGCCGCCGTCCGCCATTTAGGAATACTGTCAACCACTTCCCTAATAGCTAGAAGTCTGAAATTTTAGTATGTTCTAGAGCTCCGCGAGACGTTTTCATCAACAATTCATACTTGAAAATCGGTCAAGCGGTTTAGCAAATATGACGGCCTAAAGCAAAAAGTGTTTTTTTGATATAACTCGAGAACGGATTGACCGATTTTAGTCATTTTGGTATCAAATGAAAGGTTTCAAGAAGCCCTACAACTGTCTAGAACATTCCAAGTTCCAAAAATGGCCGCAAGAGACGCTAAAATCAAAAACATTAATTGCCTAAATTTAAGGGGCAATATCTCCGAACATCTGTTATAGATTTCCTTTAAATTTTGATATGTTGTAGCCTGACTAAATATCTTTCACCAGTCCGAAAATGAAGAAAATCTATGTCGCCGTTTAGAAGATATCGCAGTTTGAAAATTTCTTGAATTTGAAAAGTTCTAAGAGCCATATCTCTTGAACGGATTGTCCGATTTTGCTCAACTTGGTATCAAATTAAAGGTTTTGCAAAACTCTACAACTTTCTGGAACATCAGAAACCTCTAGAACCATTCCTTGATGACAAAAAGTGCAAAAAACTGTTTTGGTAAAACTAAAATCCGCCATTTTGTGTTCTGGAGGTGACCTTGAAAATTATTGAACTTTATGTCAATTTATAGCCTGTTTTAATACTTTTCCAAAACTAGTCAAGAAATTTCTGTAGGTGTTATAGAACTTAAGATATAAGCATTTTAACCTGTCAAATTGCTAAATTTTACAAAAAATCAACTTTGCCTATTAATACTACTCACAAATTAAATTACAACGCATAGACTGACCCATCCGCGTTGTGGTATACCAACTCTAATAACTGGACGCGTTATGATTGACTTACCGATTGAGAATATTGAAAATTTTCATTGATTTCTTCAGATGTTTCATCAAAATCTCCTCAAGTTCTTCATCCTCTTCTTCTTCCTCGAACAATTTTTGAATATTTTGTATCAAATCATGAAATTTATTCTTTTTCAACATATTCAAAATCATAATGGCAAGATAAACACATAAAATGATCCACATAAGAAATGTCCACATAAGGTTTATATTAATTTGCGAACTGATAGTATTTTTCATGTGAAAAAAGAGCAAAAAAACGTATAAAACGTTAGAAATTGTTAGAAAAATTATTTTCAAACAACTTTTTAGTGGTCCAGAAAACACATCAAGAGTTGAAATGGCGATCAAGAAGTCAATTAGAGGCTTTGCAGTGATAAACTCTTGCAAATGACGTGACATTTTGACGAATAAACTGAAACTGATGGTATTTCAAAAAGACAATTAAAAGAGTACCTACGAAGGTATAGCCATACAGAAAGCCTTGAAATGGAAGTAATTAAGTCATTTTGCAGCTTAGAAAGGTTTTGATCCACAAAGTAATTGGCTTTAACTGTCAGTATGGGAATTCAAACAGATGCACAACAGAGTCCTTCCACCAAGCATTTCACTTACTTCCCCTTTTTTACTGTATTTAATTTTTTAATTGAAACTAATAATAAATAAGATATTAATAGTTTAATTAACAAACAGTGAAAAAACAGGTGAAAATTTTAATGAATAATTTTTAAATTATTATTAAAAGTCTATAAGATAGTACAGTACACTTATGGCGGCATTGTACGATAAGGCGTCCCTCTTTGCATACCGTGGTGTACTCTAGCGGGAATTTCTTTCAAAGCAATTAAACTAATGAATAATTAAAGAATTATTGACTCAAGCTGTAGAGAACAGCGCAGTAGGAGAAGGCAATCTTTATGATCTGAAAGAAAGATTAAGTTTTAATTCTTCCTGATGATTAAAAAAGTAATTTTCATTTCGACAAACCTGTACAAAGGTATAGAGGTTAATATCGTATACTCCGGCTGCCTTTAGTCCGTATTCTCGTTGAGCCATCCCGAGAACGATTAAGAAAGTTTTCTGATCTTTCAAACTTAGCTCGTGCCAATTGGTTTGATAAAGTGTCTCAGATAAATTGTCAGCTTTAACCTGAATAATTTGTCCGAGGATACAGAGTGGTAGTCCAAGACCTCCTCCACATATAATTATTCCATAATTTCCAAAACCCTTTGCGTACGTTATGAGAAATGTCATTCCGAATAAAAGGGCGACAAAGGTAAGAAAAAGTTGCACAATTGATGACTCTGAAGTAATTTCGCTCAAAAGATTAAAATTTTCAATGACGGAGCAATGCCTCTTGACTATTCTGCTTAAGAATTTTGGCTCAATTATGATCTTTTCGTTCAACAATTTCATGAAGTCATTGAGAATGTTGAGTTCTGCAATCAATTGAAGGCCCAAGAATAGTATTCCAATGTCTAATAAAATCGTACTAGTGGTGAGATTCATATAAAAGATATTTTGAACTATATATGAAAATTCTTTCCATAAAATATCGTCCTTGAAATTATCTGATGCAATAAATGGTAGTTCGTACATAAGTCCGTAGTCTTCATTAAAACGGAAATAGAAACTGCACAAAAATCCCCCTACAAAATATATGTAGATACCCCATCTGAAAAAAAAGTGAATAGAATGAAATAAAATAATTATAAAGCTTTAAAAAATAATAAAACTCTAGGGGAGAGCGGGGTTAAAAAAGTCACTTAAGGGTTTAGAAAAAGCTCAAAATATCATATTTCCCAAATAGTTAAAGTGAAATGAATAGCTCAATTCTTTGGTATGTTTCTTGCCCTACAACTCTTTCTCAGATCATTTTGTTCTATCTAGATAGGAAATATGATATTTTAAGCTTTTTACAAACCCTTAAGTGACTTTATTAGCCCCGCCCTCCCCTACCGATAAAAGATTTGAAAAATCTTCAATGAATCCACTGAATGTCTCCTTAAGATTTGTTCAAGTTCTTCATCTTCTTCCTGCTCTTCGTACAAATCTTCAATATTCTTGAGGAGTCTTTCATTTTTTTCTTTCTTAAAGAAACCCACAAAAATCCTTAATCCATATCCAATGGTTGCAAAGAATGTTAGAAGTGTCACCAACGAATTAAAACTTAATTCAAAACATTTCGTATTTTTTAAATGTAATAATATTAAGGAGAAAAATAGGCTATTAATTGTAATAAAAAGACATTTGAGAAAACAATTTTTCCGTGGTCCTGAAAACATATTTAGTGTCGTATAAGACAATATGAAGTCAATTCTGGGCTTCGTTTTTTGAAACTGTTCCAATTGTGGGGACATTTTGACGAAGAGAACTGTTTAAAAAATATTTTCCTCCTAACAATAAAACTGACCAGCACACACTAAGAAGTAAAATCAAACTGAAAAGTTTAAAATTGATTTTTATTAGAAGAACTTTCTAGTTGAACTTTTTCACAAACAACCCTTTTTTATTCATAAATATTTCAACAAATCTATAACATTGCAGGCAAATAAGGGAAATGGTGTGAGTATCTGTGCTCTGTGATTAGCTAGTTAGTGAATAAATAATGGTTCATTGCATCAATTCCTGCCTCTGCTCTTTCAGTGGAGGGAACGCAAACAGATGCACAATGACGACGAATTGTTAAGATATGGCGTCCCTCTTAGTTTGCAGTGGCGCCCTCTGGTGGTAATCAATACTTAAAACCAAATTAATTGTAACATAAGATGAAATAAGATGAATTATTTGCTTAAGCTGTAGAGGAGAGCGGAGTAGGAGAAGGCAATCTTGAGGATCTGAAAAAATAAATCAATTTTCATTCTTCATAACAAAATAAATTCAAATTTTAACGAACCTGCACAAAGATATAAAGCTTAATCTCATACATTCTTGCTGCCTTTATCCCATACTCTCGTTGAGCCATTCCAAGGATGATCAAGAAGATTTTCTTATCCTTCAAGCTTAGTTCATACCAATATGTTTGGTAGAATGTGTTGGATAAATTCTCAGTTTTAATTTTAATAAATTCTCCAAGAATACAAATGGGCAGTCCAAGTACTGCACCACACAAAATGATAAAATAATTTACAATACCCATTTTATACTTCAACACGAATGTAAATCCCATTAAAAGCGTTGTAAAAATGAATACAAATTGCAGGGATGATGTCTCAGAAATTATATCATTCAACAGATTAATATTCTCAATGACAGAGCAATGCTTTTTGATAATTTTGGTAAAGAACTTTGGGTCAGTTTTTATCTTATCATTGAGCAAAATTAAGTATTCATTGAGAATGGTAATTTCTGCAATAACTTGAAGACATAAGAAAATTATTCCTGTTTCTAGGAGCGACATAGTGTAAGCTAATCCTGGAAATACAATGAGTTGTATTCCATATAAAGCTTCTTTCCATTCGATGCTGTCTGATGCAATAAATGGTAATTTGTAAATAAGCCCAAAATCCTCGTTGAAGCAAAAGTACAGAGAAACAATAAATCCGGATGCAATAAACAGACGAATTAACCATCTAAGAGGTATAAAAAGCATTTAAAATATAAATTTTCTTTAAAATATAAATTTTCTTTAAAATATAAATCAATTTTCTTACCGATTGCAGAATACAAAAATCTTCATCGAGCTTAGCAAATTTTTCTTTAAAATCTGCCCAAGTTCTTCATCTTCTTCCTGCTCTTCGTACAGATCCTTGATGTTCTGCATGAGCCTCTGAAATTCCTCCTTCTTAAAGAGTCCCACAGAAATCTTGAATAAATATCCACAAATTCCAGTATATGTTAGAACTGTAGCCAAGAAGTTAAAATTTATTTCACGTTTGACTGAATTTTTCAAATGTAAAAATACAAATAAGATAAAGAAGAAATTGAAAAGAGCAAGAAAGGATACAAGAAAACGATTCTTCGGAGGTCCTGAAACAACATTTACTGATAAATGAGCAATTAGGAAGTCAATTCTTGGTTTTGCTCTATTAAACACATCCAATTGAGGGGACATTTTTGCAAATGAAAAGCTTCAGCAAAAAAGAGCCTCGACAAGAAAGCGATCAGCACCCTTTTAAAAGCAATTGCAGACTGAAAAGTTTTATAGGAAAAATGCAAATAGCTTCTATTCTTAGAATTCCCTAACCATGTATTATATCCTTTGTAAGCTAAGCGTGGGAGATAACATGGGTTATATTTTGTTCATAAATATTACAAAAATTCAATAACTTTTTTTTTTATTTAGGTCTATTCTTCTCTGTACATAAGGTTAGAGAGTATTTGGGTTCTAAATTACTTCTATTAGGTCAAATTAAGACATAGGTGGATTGGCAGGATAAAATCCGCTAACGTTCCGATCATCAGAATTATCATGGCAGCCCACTACTATGTCAATAACTATTTAATAATTAACTATTGTATGAGGAAAATTTCATCAATACTACATCTATTTTCAGTCCCTCCAATTCTCCCTTCTTTTACTGGGAAATAAAGCATATGAGGAAACTGTTGGAAAGCAGGAATATTTTTTAAATCCTTGATTTTCCTTCCTTGAAGCCTTCCACAGTGATCATCATGGATAATAATTAATTTCAATCTATTTATTATTTATGTATATATTTTCTTTAGTTTTTGCAAAAAATGTATAAAACAGAATAAATTAGAAGTTTTTATTATATCTTTTTTTTTAATTTTATTTCAATAAACATTTAAAGGGAAAAAACATAACTGTTTGCAAGAAAACATTGCATTTTTCTTGCTTTTTTCCCCTTGTTGACCACTAATTCGAGGAAATTCTTCAGTAAAAAACATTCAAAGCTTAAGAAAACTAATTTTAGACGTTAAAAGCTTCCTGTTATAACTTCCGTAAATGAATAAAGATCGTGAGTCTTAAACTGGGCGTTCTGAGCGTCCCTCTTGGTGTATAGTAGTGCCATCTAACAGAAAATTAGTTTTTAAAAACCAATCAATTCTAACGTATAAGACGAAATGAAGAAATTCATTGACTCAAACTGTAGAGAACGGCGCAGTAGGAGAAAGCTACTTTAGAAATCTGCAAAATTAACAATTTATTTTTAAAATTTATAATTAAATCTACATATATAATGATGCTTTTTAAGCAAACCTGTATGAATGTATAGAAGTTAACATCGTACATCCCAGCTGCCTTCAGTCCGTACTCCCGTTGAGCCATCCCGAGGACGATTAAGAACATTTTCTGATCCTTCAAGCTGAATTCATACCAATTAGTCAGGTATAGGATATCCGATAAGTCGTCAGTTTTATTTTTTATAATTTCTCCAAGAACACAAATTGGTAGTCCAAGTGATCCACCACATATAATTATAATATAATTTCCAATGCCCGTTGAATATGTTATCAGAAACATCATTCCAATACAGAGTGCCACAAAAGCAAGAAAAAGTTGCAATATTGCTGTCTCAGAAATAATTCCGCTTAAAATATTTAAATTTTCAATTGCAGAGCAATGTCTTCTGATGATGTTTCTCAAGAATTTCGGTTGAGCTTTGATTTTTTCATTCAACAACTTCATGTAATCGCTGAGAATGTTGAGTTCAGCAATTACTTGAAGGCCCAGAAAAAATATTCCTAAATCTAACAAAATTGTTGTAATAGCCAAAAAAACATAAAAGAAACCCTGCAGAATAAATAGAAAGTTTTTCCACATGACACTATCTGATGCAATAAAAGGTAGCTCATACATAAGCCCGTAGTCTTCATTGAAACGAAAATAAACACTACACAATACTGCTCCAGTACAAAAGAAGATTATACCCCATCTAAAACAAAATAGAATATCATAGGAATTTTACAAAAAAAATAAGTAAATTTTCTTACTTATTGAAAAATTCAAAAAACTTTAGGGAAACCACTAAATGATTCTTAAGGATTTGCTCAAGTTCCTCATCTTCTTCCTGTTCTTCATACAAATTTTCAAAGTTCAGTAGAAACTGTTGAAATTCCTCCCTCTTAATGAGCCCCACAAAACTCCTAAAAGCATATCCAACAACTGCACCGAATGAAAGAAATGTAATTAAAGTGTTAAAATTTAGTTCAAATTTTGTATTTATCAAATGAATGAATAAGCAGAAGAAATAAATTCTGTTTGATAGAGCAAGAAATTGTAGAAAGAAACGATCATTTGGAGGTCCCGAAACGACGTTCATTGTTAATAGAGCAATTAAGAAATCAACTTTGGGCTTTGCTCTGTTAAAAACTCTTCCAATTGTGGGGACATTTTTAGCAATAAGAATCTACTGCAAATAAGTTTTTCTTTTAAACAAAACAAAAACTGATCTGAATCCACAAAGAATCTAAAACAGACTGAAAAAAAGAACTTTTACAGAAAAACCCTTTAGGCTGAACCCATAACAAATAAGGGAAAACTGTGGTGAAAATCCGTGCTCTGTGATTAGCTAGTTGATGATTAAGTAATGCAGGCAGAATTGTGCCAATACTGCACCTGTTGGCATACCCTTTAATTTTCCGGCTTGGGAAAAGGAGCAAATGTGAGGCATGACATAGGCGCCAAAGCATAAAATTCTTACTTTTAGAATGTCTCGATATATTTGAAAGAATTGGAAATAATGGATGAATAAAAGTTCATTGATTAATTAAACTTTCTGTTTTTTGAACAAATAAAAAGATATTCTAATTAATTTTTAAGGATTTGTGCAACTAAAGGAGACTATGTACAGTACATTGATTCAAAATAGTCCCGCGCAATTTATTCATTTTCCTCAATCTTTTCAATTAATTCATTCATTAAATCTCCTGCAAAAATATATTTTCCCCATTTTCACAAATAGGTTCATATGGACAATCATGCATAGACTCCTTTCTATGATGGCCTTCTCTCGGAACTTAAAGATATTTAATTACAATAAAAATAAAATGAAAAGAAATTCTACAAGCCGCACGAAAATGTAATTCGTTGTTTCGTTTTAATGTGCCACTCAATTGTAAAAATTCAGTGATTTCCCCCGCGAGACCGGCTGATGGTGTTTTATGCTTCCCTCCTGTTTTTAATGTAGTCAAAAAAGAGCATAGAGCTGCGCGGAGGATTTTCAGCTGTTGAAAGATTTTGTCGACGTGATAAAACAGCCAATTAATAAAAGTCTTAATGACTGGCACTTCTCTTCGGGAGTTTTTTTTCCTCCTTCATCTTTCGGGAAGAAAAGTCACGATGAGATGCATCACAAGAGAAGCCGCCAAATCGCCCCCTATCATAACCAATTCTCTTCTTTTTTTCTTGATTTCTTTTTCTCTCATTTCAACTCTGTGTGAGAGAGATAAAATAAGTACTATAATATCGGAGATATTATAATGGATATCGCTTTGTGGGATATCGCGATCAGTGGCGGGTTTGTCTGTTTGATAGCCCAGCGAGGCAGATGAGGAAGCTTCAGAAAAAAAAACGAAGAAGAACTCTTCCAAAAAATTACTTTTCATCCTCACATCATTTCCTTGTCGAAATATATAATTTGATGGCTTGTCAATTAATCACAAACCCAGTGCAGCTTCTCTATTAAATATTAATTTTTATTTTGCTCTCTTTTTTTTTTCTTTTTTTCTCATTTTTTTGTGAGTTTTCATTCATTTTTTATGAATCATAAAAACATTTATCTGTCCATCCTGTGCAGAAGTTCTCAAAAGGATTCCCAAACTGTGTAGCCACAGCAACCCCTACATATTCCACATAATAATCTCAGCAAAAGGACTTCTTCTCTGCATAATCCTTTTGTAGGTTTGGTTCAACAGCAGCACTTTGAGGATTTCTTGCATTTTAGAACTCTATTAAATGCTCTTTGAAAAGCATCCAAAGTGGCGAATTAATTTATAGAGAAAGTCTCTAATCCAAGCAAAAATTTTCAGCAAAATTCGTAAAGTCTGTTGAATAACAAGAAGTAGTTCTTTGTGTTTAAACCTCAAAAAATGTATTAGATGAAAGATAAAAGAGGGAATTTTATTATTTAATTTCACAGACCAAAAATAGCGATAAACATACTCAAATTAAAAAAAAGTTAATTTGGATTTCATAAAACTTTTTTTTTCAACAAGAAGCATATGCACGAGAAGCATATCCTTCTGAAGTATATGATTTTTGGGATCTCCGAGTATAACTATCCCAACATTTTATATAAATCTGTATTTAAAAAAAATATATATTGTACTTCAAACTTTTTTTATCATCTGCCTTTTCTTACGTTAATGGTGATGATCTTTAAAAAAATAAATGATGAAATTCAATTCCCACTCTTACAAACTCTCAACAACTTTTCATTCAACCAACCATCTGGAAGTGTTGATTGAGGAAACCTAAGCGAAAAGACTGATGCTGTAGTAGATCAAAAAATCTCATGCTACAAAATAAATAGTCAATTTGTTATTTTTCCGCCGATGCGAAACGTCTCTCTTTCGTCCTTTGACATGTCCTTTGGTGGATTGTATTTTGTTAAGGGAACAATTTGCACACTCAAGTGGATGCCTAAGTAGGACCAACTGTCTATTTGTCCATTGTCTACCTCTCTAAATACTCTCTCTGTGCCTGGTCTGGCCATGGACTCCAAAGAATTTCAATTTGATGATTTTTTGCAGCAGCAAAAAAATCCAAAAGAGTGTGGAATTGACATAAGAAAAACATTGCAGGGTGAGAGAGCATAAAAAAAAGAGAAGAGAAGAGCGATTCCATCTCGAATGGCGCGTCCTTTTAATGTCATTCAAGCCACACCGACGGTGAAAGGGATGTTTGCACAGCACCAGTGACATTGTGAAAACACTAAATATATTTATTCTGTTGGTCCACACAAGACCACAATTCATCGATTGCTGCCCCTCTTGTATGTGGAAGCTACTATATATGCTCTCTCCCACTGCAACATATTTGTATTTACCCACAAGATTTTAAGCTACATAGAGTGGCAGTATATATAGAAAATATGTATGTAATGCAGCAAGAGTCTCAGATATACATACATTAATTTACCAGAGAAAATCTCAAAAAATTGACGATTTTTCATAAATTATTTAATTAAAAAAAAAAAAAAGAATTTCGCACAGAAAACCGTGTTGGAAAAGGAATTTATTCATTTCTCTATGAAATAATCTCACTTTAAATGAAAAACCATCAGAATTAGTACAGAATAACCTTGTAATAATGATAAACTTGTAATAATGATAAAAAAGCGATTTCTTTTTTTTTTCGGTCATATATACAAGATTTTGTACAATTCCTGTGCAAATGTTGGATTATCCCATACAAGAACGAATAAAGTCCTTTCACGATCACGCTTTCATGAGCCAAATTCAAATTAACTTATTAATAAATTACTTTTTACTCACTTATAATAAATTACTTCCTATTTTTACTGCAGAATCATTTGGGAAAAATTGGTAAAGATTTTAACTCAAAAATGTGAACAATGACGTCACTTTGTGTATTTTTTTAGTCAATTTTTTGCTGGTTTTTCTCGGGCATTTCCCTTTGATCACGTCTCTTTTTAAATTGAGAGATTTTCCACACACAGAAATGAATAAACTCCTTTAACACGGAATTTCAAACATAAAATAAAATTCATTTTGCAATTTTAAAAAAATGTTAAAATAAGTTCAGTTCGTGAATAAATCTCTTTCTGTAAAAACAAAAATTTAACATCAACCACAGCGCAAGGCAGGTTGATTCTGATGGTAAACTTGCAGCTGACCATCCCCCTTAGAAGATGGGAAGGTGGTATTCACCACAGGCCCAGAGGGTGTGGGTGGAGGTGGAGAACAATAAAATGACAAACAACCCCTGTCACATATCCAGACATTGAAATTTATCCCCCACAGCAATCTTCCTGTGCCCTTTTTTATTGTATTGGGGGCGATGCAAGAAATCAACCCCTTGCCAAAAGGGGAGATTATCTGGCGAATATTTATGATTATTCTTGTAGTTTGTTTGAGGTAACTTCGGATCGCAGTCAGAAATAATACAAGCTTATTTTATGCTAAATAGCGACGTTTCGCTAATAAATTTAATTGTCATCATCAGGCTCTGGGGGGGGGAGAAAAATTACAAAGTTTTCTTTAGGAATTTTGTACGCATTTTTCTTCAAAAATTTTTGACTTATTAGTTTTTTCCATTAAATTTAAAAAAATTTTGTTAAATTTTTCCTAAAGATAACTTTGTAATTTTTCTCCCCCCCCCCCCCCCCCCAGAGCCTGATGATGCTAATTAAATTTATTAGCGAAACGTCGCTATTTAGCATAAAATAAGCTTGTATTATTTCTGACTGCGATCCGAAGTTACCTCAAACAAAACACTACACTGTTGTTAAAAAGTTTCCTCAAATTCTTGTAGAAAATATTGTCAATTTATTCTCAAGAATTTTTATTTGGTAAAATAAGTTTTAAAAGTTTTAAAATAAAGCTTCTCTTGTTAGCATAAATCTAATTCAATTTATTCTTTCGTGTATAAAGAGGTAATGTTAATGACTGACAATATTCGTAATATTTTTTGCCGAATTCATTTTTGTAAAGGAATCTCGAGAATTTCTTGTACTGTTCGCGTTTTTTTTTTTTATAAAATTGAATTTTTCTTTTAATTTAATATTACCTTTTTTCCTTAAAAAATTCGAATATTCGGAGTTTTCATCAAATATTTCGAATAAATCAGAACAGTTTTTTTTTCACAGATGAATGCCCCTTGACCCTTGCACGCCACTTACACGGCCCCTTGTTTTTGGTATGGCAAATACTGAACGAGGGTCAGGATGCAATTTAGCTGATAAGCCAAGGCTGCCACTCGATGTGACCAATATTTCAGCGATATTGTCTTATGCCAATTTCTGACCATCCACCCACCTCCTCTCTTCCATCCCCATCCAGCAGTGATGTCATTCAACGTGTGGGGAATTTTTTTTACAACCCTCTGCAGCTCTTTTTTCCACCCTCTCACAATTGTTCATCGAATATTATCCCGAAAAGCCAATGGAGGCTTTTAGTTTTATTTCTTTTTATTGCACCATTTTCCCCACCAAAACGCATCTTATTACTCATTCAGTTTTTTTTTCTTCTTTCATATTCCTCCTCCTACACCTCCTTCTCTTTCAGAAGGAGATTGAAGAAGTAGAGAAAAAATGGGAGAAGATTGAGGGAAAAAAATGGTCTAATTGACACAACATGAGTGGAATTGCCGCAGAGTTGTGATGATAAATCCCTTGACGAAGGAGTTAAAGTTGTCTCTAATCGACAGACAATCAATTCCAAATGGACTGAGGGCACTTCCCGAAATTGATGCGGAGAAGCGTGAAGTTTTGTTCAAAAGAAAAAGGAACCAACACCTGCCTTATCAGTCTGTCAAAGATGCGACGGAGCATCTCACTTTCAATAGAAGGGCTGATGCGCGCAGTGATGTTTAATATAAAATAAATGGAAATTGAGTTGTTGGATGGCTCTTGAGGTGAGAGGGAGCCTTGTTATCAAGTAATTATGCCGCGTGATTCACTGCTCAAGAAGCTGATGCCTCAAAGAAAATTGAAGAAAGGGACTTGTGGCGGGACTACAAAGTCCCCGAGAAGAACTCAAAAAACACGAAAGAACATTGAGACGAATTTTATGAAATTAGGAAAATAAGAAAAATTGAAAGTCCCCCAAAATATTGCTAGAAAAAACCTCCTAATGACATCCATTGAACTTTTAATATAGAAAAGAACAAATTTCCACGAACGATGTTTGTGCTGGAAAATTGAAAGAGATGATAAATACAATTCTTAATTCCTTAAACTTTTTTTCTTCCTCTCATGAAACTTTCTCATTTTTTTGGGGGATCTTTTAGCCCAAAAAAATGATGAGTTGTCCCATATTTTGTTCAATATGTATCCAAAATCCAGAGGAAAAAGTATGAGGATTTATAAAAAAAAAATCTGATACTTCTCCTAAAAAAAAATAAATATCGCAGAAGAATCATTATTGGACAACCTAATGGAACCAAAAAAAATCTCCCACCGTCGTTTGAGGAAAAATTTGTCAACTTTTATTTACTTCCTAAGCAGGAATGGAAAAAATACATACATTTAGCTCCCCAATCCACCCTCACACGTTGCAGTCAGCACAGATGAAATTCGGATGAAAAAAAGCAAAGCTTGAAGAACTTTTCTTCATCATTGTGAAACTTTTGCCACCATCCAGTCAATTTTTGTATAGCAGCAATGAACTGCTCTCTCTGGGTGGAAACTCAACAAATACAGAACTCTCTAGTTGAATTGGTTAAATTAATATTATATACATAACAACAACTACTATGAAGGAAAAAATGCAAAATTAGTTCCATTCCGCATTGCAGCATTTCATACCGAGGGAAAGTTAATGAGGACAATGAGCTTTCATTTGAATGACTTTCTCCTCCTCTCTACCAGTACCTACACTTCTTTAGTAGCTTCAATATTTGAATAATTTGCATTTTAACGCATTAAAAAAGAATTCATTTTTCTAAATCAATGGAAAGAAATTAGACTAATTTAGTTTAATGCTTTATTGTGTAAAAATATTAATTTAACAAGAATTAAAGTGATAGAAGTCATCAGGTGATTGTTTTTGCTTCGATTAGGATCATTTTTTTATGTACTGAACACTTGTAGAATGTAGTAAATTCCACGAATGAAAGTGTAAAATAGATTTTACTAAGATTCTAGAGAAAGAACTTCTTTTCCGTATAATTATCTGTTGTTCAAGCGTCCCTCTTTAAGTGCAGTGTCGCCCACTAGCGTGAATTTGCTGAAGAACTATTTACTCAAGCTGTAGAGAACAGCGCAGTAGGAGAAGGCAATTTTGATGATCTGTAAGAAAATTCTATTTTCATTCTTCTTGATTTAAGGGAGGTCTCTTGGGAAAATTGTTAGAATTTACACATATTTAATGTTGCAATTTTTGGGGGTTTTTCTTAAACCTGGTTTTCCAATGTTGGTTACATTTGTAGCCTAATTATTGAAGTGTAAGAAAATCATTTATCGCCATCTTAGGTGCGACGCCATCTTGTGATTTTCCGTCTTTTCCACAGAACTGCCTTAAAACACAAAGGTAGGTTTTTCTCAGGATCTACTGGATGGATTTTGATGGGGTAAAAAGCAAATGAAAGAGGACATACCCGTGCAGATTTTGATGTACCAGAATTTTGAATTTCCATTCTGGGGCTGAGAAAAGTGGAAAAACGTCAAAAATATCTAACCAAAAGTCACATTTTTCCACTTTTCTCAGCCCCAGAATAAAAATTCAAAATTCTGGTACATCAAAATCTGCATTGGTATTTCCTCTTTCATTTGCTTTTTACTCCATCAAAATCCATCCAGTGGATCCTGAGAAAAACCTACCTTTGTGTTTTGAAGAAAATCTCAAGATGGCGTCGTACCTAAGATGGCGGAAACTGATTTTCTTATTCTTCAATAATAAGTCTTCAAATGTGACCAACATTTGAAAACCAAGTTTAAGAAAAACCTTAAGAAAAATAAAATCATTGAATTTCACCAGCTCTCAAAAGAGACCCACCTTAATAAAATAAAATTTAACGAACCTGCACGAAGGTATAAAGGTTAACATCGTACATTCCTGCTGCCTTCAATCCGTATTCCCGTTGAGCCATTCCCAGGATAATTAAGAAAGTTTTCTGATCCTTTAAGGTTAGTTCGTGCCAATTAGTCAAATAGAGAGTTTCGGATAACTCATCAGTTTTATACCGAATAAATTCACCAATAATACAGATATGTAGGCTAAGCATAACCCCAGCTAAAAGAATCGAATAGTTAACAAATGTGGAGAAACTTTTCATTATGAATGAAAATCCAAAAAGAAAAACCACACAACTGGCAAAAAGTTGCAAAAAAGACGTCTTAGAAATAATTTCGCTCAAAAGATTAACATTTTCAATTACAGAGCAATGTCTGATGATGATTTTTCTAAAGAAATTTGGATCAGTTTTGATCTTTTCATTCATCACCTTTATGTAATCATTGAGAATGTTTAGTTGTGCAATTACTTGTAGACCCAAAAAAATTATTCCCATATTAATAGTCAATATAGTGTAGGTCATAAGACCAAAGTAAATAGATTGCAAAATATATTGACTTTCCCGCCAGAGCACATTATTCGAATGGATATAAGGAAAATCCATTATAAGGCCATAATCCTGGTTAAAGCGAAAATATGTACTACCAATTATCACGACACTGCAAGCTAGACGCTTTTCCCACCTGAAAGTGGAATATTTTATTTAAAAAAATGAAATTTGGTAAATAACGGAATATACTTTACCGATTTACAAAAAAGAAAACTTTCATTGAAAAATTTAAATTATTCTTTGAAATTTCTGCAAGTTCTTCATCCTCTTCCTTTTCCTCAAACATTTTTTGTATATTTTGCATTAGCTGATGAAATTTGTTCTTTTTAAAGACATTCAAAATCATTATAACAACATAATCATTGAACATAATCCACACAAGAAATGTCCACATGAAATTTATGTTAATTTGCAAGCCAATTGAATTTTTCACATGAATGCAAATCGAATACCAATAGAAAACGAGAGAAATTGTTAGAAAAAGGATTTTTAAACGATTTTTTGTCGATCCAGAAATCACTTCAAGTGTCGAAAGGGCGATCAAATAATCCACTAAGGGTTTAACTTTAACGAATTCTTCCAGATAACGAGTCATTTTAGTGCATGAAGTGCAACTGAATAAAATAAACTAATATTTTTTAAACTAAACGAGGCAACCGAGAGCCTTGATGGGGGTAGTCGAGTTTTTTCTAGTTTGAAGGATTCAATCCACGAGGGAGTAATTAAACTTAACTATACCAGAGTGGGAATTAAAACAGATGCACAACGATGCCTTCCAGCCTTCCACGTGTCGTCCTTGTTTGAATATTTAATTAATGCAACTTAAATGAAGCATGGAACGGTATTGATTTTCTTTTAGAATACAGTCTAAAAATAAAAAGAAAAAATATTTTAAGAAGTTTTAGTTCTTAAGAAGTTAAAATTCTAAAAAAATATTACTGAAGCAATATTCAAATGGTTTACAACGTACCAAAAACTTAACGGTGGAAATAAGTTTGTAAGAAGCGTCCCTCTTTACGTGCAGAGCAGCCTCCTAGCGGGAAAAGTTCTTAACTACAGCAAAACTAACAGCAGTAAAGCAGGAATTATTGACTCGATTGACTCAAACTATAGAGAACAGCGCAGTATGAGAAGCCAATTTTAGAAAGCTAGAAAAATAATAAAATTTTTATTTATTAATCGTCTTAAGGTAATCTAAAAGACAAACCTGTATGATAGTATAAAGATTAACATCGTACATCCCTGCAGCCTTTAGCCCGTACTCCCGTTGAGCCATCCCGAGGATAATTAAGAAAGTTTTCTGATCCTTCAAGCTCAGATCGTACCAATTGGTCAAGTACAAAGTATCAGATAGTCTATCAGTTTTCATCTTTAAAATATGTCCAAGAACACAGACGTGTATGCTAAGCATTAGTCCGGCAAAAATTATCATGTAGTTGGCAAATGTGTAAGAATGTCTCATTACGAAAGAAAATCCAAAAAGAAAAATCACACAATTGGCAAAAAGTTGCAGAAATGATGATTCAGAGATTATTTCATTGATTACATCAACATTCTCAATGAAAGAACAATGCCTCTTGATGATTTTTCTAAAGAACTTTGGGTCAGTTTTGATCTTTTCATTCAACATCTTCATGTAGTCAGTGAGAATATTATATTCAGCAATGATTGAAAGTCCCAAAAAGGATATTGCCATATTGATGGACATCATATTGTAGGCCGTAACTGTACCAAAAATAATTTGTATGATATATTGGCCCTCTCGCCAAAGGATATGTTCCGACGTAAAGAAAGGAATCTCAATAGTTAAGCCATAGTCAGGATTTAAGCGAAAATTAATCCCACAAAAAATTGTCAAAATCACACCAAGGCGAATTTCCCAGCTGAAATAGTGAATTTTTTTTTTCAAATAGATTGGATAGAGAAATGTTAGTTTAAAATCATTTGTATACATTACCGATTTAGAAAGTTAAAGATTCTCAGCGTAGTCATTAGACGATCTTCCAAAATTCCACCAAGTTCTTCATCTTCTTCTTCCTCCTCAAACATTTCCTTGATATTTTCCAAAAGAACGTGAAAGTTCTTTCTTTTGAAGATATTTAAAAACATTATAGCAATGTAATCACTCAAAAGGACCCAAACAAGAAAAGTCCACATCAAATTTATGTTAACTTCCGAATGGATTGAATTTTTCACGTGAATGTAGAGAAAATAGCTGTAGAAAGAATGAGAAACTAGGAGAGAAATTATTTTCAAACGACTCTTCGGTGTTCCAGAAAACACATCAAGGGTTGAAAGAGCAATAAAATAGTCAACCAGGGGTTTAACTTTAACAAACTCTTGCAAATGACGAGCCATTTTGACGAATAAACTGCAACTGATGGAATTTTGAATCGACAATTCGTACGTAGAGCCAAAGAGAAAGCCTTGAAATTGAGTAATTAAGTCATTTTGTTGCTAGGGAAGGTTTCGATCCACGAAGTAGTAATTGGCCTTCACTGCCGCCAGAGTGGGAAATAAAACAGATGCACAACAGATCCCTTCTACGTGTCGCCATTTAAATGGAGAAAATTAGCCAAAGAATGAAACACAATCGATTTTTTCTAAAGAAGCTAAAAATTAAGAATATTTTAATAACTTTTAATCTACAAAAAGTTAGAAAGAATGTTAAAAAATAACACCAGAAGTCTTTAAATTGTAAACAACGAGCTAGAAGAGTAATGGCGGCAATGCATGCGAAGCAAGCGTCCCTTTTCATGTGTAGTGCAGCCCTCTTGCGGGAATTTATTGTCAACTACAGCAAAACTAATGTGAAGTCAGTAGAGAAGATTTCAAGAAGAACTATTGGCTTAAACTGTAGAGAACGGCGCAGTAGGAGAAGGCAACTTTGAAGATCTGAAAGAAAATTCTTGTTTTGTTTTTTATGATTAAATAAATTCAAAATTTTAACGAACCTGTACGAAGGTGTAAAGATTAACGTCGTACATTCCTACGGCCTTTAGCCCATACTCCCGTTGAGCCATTCCCAGGATAATTATGAAAGTCTTCTGATCCTTCAAGCTCAGTTCGTACCAATTGGTCAAGTAGAGGATATCCGATAGTTGATCTGTCTTCATCTTGATAAAATGTCCAAGGATACATATGTGTAGACTGAGCATCGTTCCAGTTACAACAATCGAATAGTTGATAAAAGTTGAAGGATTTTTCATCAAGAAGGAAAATCCAAACAGAAAAACCACACAATTGGCAAAAACTTGCAGGAATGACGATTCAGAAATTATTTCATTCAACAGATTAACATTTTCAATAACCGAGCAATGCTTCTTGATGATTTTCCTCAAGAACTTTTGATCAGTTTTGATTTTTTCATTCAACAACTTCATGTAATCATTGAGATTATTGATTTCTGCAATGACTGCAAGTCCCATGAAAGTGATTCCTAAGTTCATTGTCAGTACAGTATAAGATATACAAGCGAAAAGGCTATGTTGTAGCATAAATTGAATCTCTCTCCAAAGAACATTATTCCATGAAATTAAAGAAAAATCCACAATTAAACCATAATCATGGTTGAAGCGAAAAATTAGGCAACGAGTTGACACTAATAGGAAACCTAAGCGCTTTTCCCAACTGAAAACAATAAAAATTTATTAGGAAAATCATTATTTTCTGACACAAATCACCAAATTCTTTACCGATCAATGAAGAAGAAACTTTTCAGAAAAAATTTCAAATTTTTCCTCAAAATTCCCTCAAGATCTTCATCATCTTCCTGATCTTCAAACATTTCTTGGATATTTTGCATTAATAGATGAAAGTTCTTCCTCTTAAATGCATTTAGAATCATTATAGCGAGATAATTATTCAAAAGTATCCACATAAGAAATGTCCACATAAAATTTACATCAAATTGAGCACCATTTGATTTTTTAATGTGACTGAAGAGCAAATACAAGAATAAAACGTTAGAAATTGTTAGAAAAATTATTTTTAAACGATTTCTTAATGTTCCAGAAAGCACATCAAGTGTCGAAAGGGCGATCGAGAAATCAATCACTGATTTTGTATTGATAAACTCTTGCAAATGACGAGTCATTTTGACGAATAAAGTGCAACTGAACTTAATAAAATAATCCTTAAAAGAAGGAGCCAAGCAGGGAGGGAGCCTTGAATGGGGTAATTGAGTTATTTCCAGTTCGAAGAATTCAATCCACGAGGGAGTAATTAAACTTAAGTACCAGAGTGGGAATGAAAACAGATGCACAACGAAGCTTTGCCGTCCTTCGATGCGTAGTTCATTACATAATTGCAAAGAATAAAAATCGATTGATTTTTTTTACATAGAAGCTAAAAAATAGATAATGTTTTATTCGTTTACAAGAAGTTAAAACACCGAAAAACTACAAAATTTGAATGAATAATGGTAGTAATGCACTACAAGCGTCCCTCTTAGCGTGCAGTGGTGCACCCTAGCGAAAAAAGTTGTTATCTGCAGCAGAACTAACAGCAGTAAAGCAGGAATTATTGACTCAAACTGTAGAGAATAGCGCAGTAGGAGAAAGCGATTTTTGAAATCTAAAAAAAAAATGATTATATTAATAAAATGTTTTCTAAGGCAAGTTACAATGCAATTTACCTGTACAAAGGTGTAAAGATTAACGTCGTACATTCCTGCTGCCTTGAGTCCGTACTCCCGTTGAGCCATTCCCAGGATAATTAAGAAAGTTTTTTGATCTTTCAAGCTAAGCTCGTACCAATTAGTCTGATACAGTGTTTCAGATAAATTCTCAGATTTAAGTCTGATAATTTCCCCAAGAATACAAATATGTAGACTAAGCAAAACTCCAGCTACAATTAGCATATAATTAACAATTACATCCGAATATTTCATTAAAAAAGAAAACCCAAACATAAATGTAACACAATTGGCAAAAATCTGCATAAATGACGATTCAGAGGAAATTTCACTCAAAATATCAAGATTTTCAATAACAGAACAATGTCTTCTGATGATTTTCCTCATAAACTTTGGGTCTGATTTGATCTTTTTATTCAACAACTTCATGTAATCAGTGAGAATGTTGAGTTCAGCAATTACTTGAAGGCCCAAAAAGATAAATCCTACATTTATAGACATTAAAATGTAGGCTGCAACTAAGACAAAAGCAGTTTGTATGACATATTGGCTCTCTCGCCAAAGAATGTTGTCTGATGCAATAAAAGGAAGTTCAATAATTAAGCCAAATTCTTGATTTAAACGAAAATTAATTCCGCCTATTAAAGATAAACCCAAGCCTATGCGTATTAACCAGCTGCAAAAGGATTAAGTTTAATTTGTTAAAATAAAATTAAATTTAATAATATTTTTCATACCGATTAAAAATGTTGAAAACTTTCATTGAATACGTCAGATGTTTCATCAAAATCTCATCAAGATCTTCATCTTCTTCTTTCTCTTCAAAAAATTTCTGGATATTTTGCATTAACAAATGAAAGTTCTTTCTTTTAAAAGAATTTAAAATCATTACGATAAGAAAAACACTCAAAACAATCCACATAAGAAATGTCCACATAAAGTTTGTATTTATGGGCGAACTGATTGTATTTTTCACGTGAAAGAAGAGTAAAAACACGAAGAAAACGTGAAAAATTATTAGAAGAATAATATTAAAACGATTTTTAAATGCTCCAGAAAACACATCAAGGGTTGAAAGGGCGATTAAGAAGTCAATCAAAAGCTTTGTGTTGATAAACTCTTGCAAATGTCGAGTCATTTTCGCGAATAAAGTACAACTGATGGAATTTTGAAGGGAAAATTAAATGAATACGTAGGGTTGAGTCCCACAGAAGGCCTTGAAATTGTGGTAATTAAAAGCCATTTGAGACTTGAAGGATTCCACCCACAAAGTAATTGGCCTTCACTACCAGAGTGAGAACTAAAACAGATGCACAGCGAAGCTTTCTAGCCTTCCACGTGCCGACCTTCTTTGCGTAGCTTATTAATTGTAAACAATAAAACACAATTGATTTTTTTTACATAGAAGCTAAAAAATAGAGAATATTTTATTCGTTTACAAGAAGTTAAAACACCGAAAAACTACAAAAATTGAATGAATAGGGGAGACCGGGGTAAAAATAGTCAATTTGCATAAATCCTTATCTGCAGGATTCCCCAAGGGCAAGAAAATTTCCTCGATAGGTCATTCTTATAGGAAATTTCCTGGCCTACAACTTTGTCTCAGACCACTTTTCTCTATCTCCACGGGAAATATGAGTTTTCGAGCTTTTCCTAAACCCTTCCGCTTCTGACTATTTTTAAACGCGGCGGGTAAATATAGTCACCAGTAGGCTAAATAAAGTCGGTCGAATTTTCCGACATTTCCAATGATTTTCCACCTGAGAGATTGATAGTAGTTGATAGCTAAACTTCTCACCTTTTGATCCGCGACAAGGAATTTCACTTTTATACGCACTAAAACAGAGAATTTTGCGATTTTCTCAAACACGCCATTTTGCAACAAATGAATAGAAAATATGCCAAAAATTTCGATCTCCCATATGATTTACATGGGATGACTAGATCTACCCCAAGGGGTATGTTTTGATTCAAAAAATTGTAGAGAAAAATCATTAAAAGTTATTGAAGAATACACCTTGGCAATGTTTTCTGTAGTAACCCAGCTAGTGAGAAAAATTAGCAGATTGGAAAATTGCCGAAGGAAAACTTCGGAAAACGCGTTTTTCTCAATACGCAAAAGTTTGGGAAATGGGCCAAAAATCTATTTTCATTTTTAACTCCTAAAGTACTGATCGGATAACCTCCAAATTACTGTCAAAAATTATAGGTTGGTAAGGCTTTGCACCCTAATTTTTTCCGATTTTTCCGATTAATAACTTCGGAGAAATTGGCATTTGAAAATTCGAAAATGACTATTTTTACCCCGGTCTCCCCTAATGGTGGTAATGCACTACAAGCGTCCCTCTTAGCGTGCAGTGGTGCACCCTAGCGGAAAAAGTTGTTAAAAGTTGCAGCGGAACTAACAGCAGTAAAGCAGGAATTATTGACTCAAACTGTAGAGAATAGCGCAGTAGGAGAAAGCGATTTTTGAAATCTAAAAAAAAATGATTATATTAATAAAATGTTTTCTAAGGCAAGTTAAAATACAATTTACCTGTACAAAGGTGTAAAGATTAACGTCGTACATTCCTGCTGCCTTCAGTCCGTATTCCCGTTGAGCCATCCCAAGAATAATTAAGAAGGTTTTCTGATCCTTTAAGCTCAGCTCGTACCAATTAGTCTGATACAGTGTTTCAGATAAACTCTCAGATTTAAGTCCAATAAATTCCCCAAGAATGCAAATATGTAGACTAAGCATAGTTGCAGCTAAAATTAGCAAATAGTTAAGAAATTCTTCCGGATATTTCATTATAAATGAAAATCCAAACATAAATGTAGCACAACTAGCAAAAAGATGTAAAAATGATGTATCGGAGAGAATATCACTCAAAAGATTAAGATTCTCAATGACTGAGCAATGCCTCTTGATCATTTTGCTCAAGAACTTTGGGTCTGTTTTGATCTTTTCATTCAACAACTTCATGTAATCAGTGAGAATGTTAATTTCTGCCATTACCAGAAGCCCCAAAAAGATGAATCCTACACTTATAGACATTACAGTGTAGGATGTAAAAAAACCAAAAGCAGTTTGGAAAATATATTGGCTCTCCCGCCAGAGAAAGTTGTCTGATTCAAAATAAGGAAATTCAATTATTAAGCCAAAATTTCTGTTTAAGCGAAAATTAATTCCACCCATTATAGGTAAACCCAAACCTATGCGTATTATCCAACTGAAAAAGAATAAAGTTTAATTTAAAAAAAATAAATAAGTTTTAAAAATATTATTCATACCGATTAAGAAAATTGAAAACTTTCATTGAATACTCTAGATTTTTCTGCAAAATCTCATCAAGTTCTTCATCTTCTTTCTCCTCCTCGAACAATTTTTGAATACTTTGCATTAGCAGATGAAATTTGTTTCTCTTAAATGCATTTAAAATCATTACGATAAAAAAAACACTTATATTGTTCCACAAAAGAAATGTCCACATAAAGTTTGTATTAATTTGCAATCTTATTGTATTTTTCACGTGAAAGAAGAGTAAAAAAATGAATAAAACGTTAGAAATTGTTAGAAAAATTATTTTTAAACGATTTCTTAATGTTCCAGAAAAGACATCAAGTGTCAAAAGGGCGATCAAGAAGTCAATTAGAGGCTTTGCAGTGATAAACTCTTGCAAGTGTCGAGCCATTTTGACGAATAAACTGCAACTGATGGAATTTTGAAGGGAAAATTAAAAGAATACGTAGGATTGAGCCCCGCAGAAAGCCTTGAAATGGGGGTAATTAAGTCATTTTGCAGCTTGGAAAGGTTTCGATCCACGAAGTAGTAATTGGCCTTTACTGCAAGAGTGGGAAGTGAAACAGATGTACAATGAGGCCCTTCCACCAAACCTTTTACGTACCTTTCCTCTCTGTTTAAGTCTTTTAAGTGAAACAATCCTTGTAGAATAAACATTGATTGATTTTTTTTCAATTAAATCTAAAAACGAATTGTAGATTAATTTTTATGTAGTGAAAAATGGTTTTAATAATCTTTAAATTGTGATAAAAAGTCTACATTCTACAAGGTAAGGTAATACATGCATTTTAAACGTTGTGAGCGTCCCTCTTTGCGTGCAGTGGTGCCCTCTCGTAGTAATTTTTTGTTTAAAAGGAATTATTGACTCAAACTGTAGAGAACAGCGCAGTAGGAAAAGGCAATTTTGAAGATCTGAAAGGAAATTTAATTATTATTTTGTTTTGTAATAAAGAAATTTGAATTTTTAACGAACCTGTACGAAGGTATATAGATTAACGTCGTACATTCCTGCTGCTTTCAGTCCGTACTGCCGTTGAGCCATTCCAAGGATAATTAAGAACGTTTTCTGATCCTTCAAGCTTAGCTCGTACCAATTAATCAGGTACAGTGTTTCAGATAAATTCTCTGTTTTTAGTTTAATAAATTCTCCAAGAACGCAAATTGGCAGGCTCAATGATCCACCACATATAATTATTATATAATTTCCAATGCCCGTTGTATATTTTATAAGAAAAGTAAATCCAAAGAGAAGAGCAACACCCGTAAGCAGTAGTTGTAAGGATGTTGTTTCAGAAATAATCTTGCTCAAAAGATTGAGATTCTTGACAACTGAGCAATGTCTTTTGATGATTTTTCTCAAGAACTTTTGATCAGTTTTGATCTTTTCATTCAACAACTTCATGTAGTCACTGAGAATGTTGAGTTCTGCTATAACTTGAAGCCCCAGAAAAATTATTCCGAGATCCAAAGAAATCATAGCAAAAGCAGAAACACAATACATGACACCTTGTAGAACATGTAAGGTATCCTTCCATACAAAATTTTCTGATGAAATAATTGGTAGGTCATATGTAAGCCCGAATTCTTCATTTAAACGAAATTAGAAACTTGCAAAAGCTCCTGCTATCAAGAACATGCGGATCCCCCATCTAAAATAAACAAAAAAAAGGTTTAAAGAACTTTTTTACGTTATCATGTAAATTTTCTTACCGATTACAGAAATGAAAAATTTTCATTGAGTTCATCAAATATTTCTTCAAGATTTGCCCAAGTTCTTCATCTTCTTCCTGCTCATCAAAAAGTTCTTTAACGTTCTGAACAAGGTGATCCATTTTGGTCTTCTTAAAACGACCCACATTTGTTCTAACTGCATAACCACAGAGTATTACGAAGAAAAGGAGAGAGCTTAAGAAGTTAAAATTTATCTCACGCCATGGTGAATTTTTAAATGTAAATATACGCAAAAGGTAAAAAATACATTTAAAATAGTAAGAAAAGCTACAAGAAAGCGATTCTTCGGAGGTCCTGACACCACGTTTGATGTTAAGAGAGCGATTGAGAAGTCAATTCTTGGCTTTGCCTTAAGAAATTCTTCCATTTGAGGGGACATTTTTACAAGAAAAGCTTCAAGCTAAAGGATCTTTCTTTTAACAATAAAACTGATCAGCACTCATTAAAACGCAAAATCAAACTGAAAAGTTTAAAATTGATTTTTATTAGAAGAACTCTCTAGTTGAACTTTTTCACAAACAACCCTTTTCTATTCATTAATATTACAACAAATCTATAACATTGCTATAAGGGAAATGGTGTGAGTATCCGTGCTCTGTGATTAGCTAGTTAATGAATAAATAATGCTTTATTGCATCACTACACTACTTTTTCAGTGGAGTGAGAACGCAAACAGATGCATAATGTCGACAAATTGTTATGATATGGCGTCCCTTTTAGTGTACAGTGATGCCATCTGGCGGTTATTAATTGTTAACGTATAATGCAATGAGAAAAATTATTGACTCAAACTGTAGAGAACGGCGCAGTAAGAAAACGCAATTTTAGAGATCTGAAAGAAAAACAATAAATTATTAATTAAAAAAATTTTTTAAAAAAAAACAAATAACCTGAATAAATGTATAAAGATTAACGTCATACATTCCTGCAGCCTTCAGCCCATACTCTCGTTGAGCCATTCGCAAGATGATTAAGAAGGTTTTTTGATCCTTCAAGCTCAGCTCGTACCAATTGGTCAGGTATAGGTTATCCGATAAGTCATCAGTTTTATTTTTAATAATTTCTCCAAAAACACAGATCGGTAGACTTAATGATGCACCACACATAATGATCATATAATTTCCAATTCCTGTTGCATAGGTGATCAGAAATGTCATTCCAAATAGAAGAGCGTTACAGGTAAGAATGAGTTGATAAAATGACGTCTCAGAAATTATTTCATTCAACAGATTAACATTTTCAATAACAGAGCAATGCCTCTTGATGATTTTCTTCAAGAACTTTGGATCAGTTTTGATCTTTTCATTGAGCATCTTCATGTAATCTCGGAGAATATTAATTTCAGCAATTACTTGAAGGCCCAAAAATACAATCCCCACATCTAAGGTCATTAATGCGGTAGCCATGTAAACGTAAAAGAAACCTTGTAGAGCATATAGAAAATTATTCCATAAGAAATTATCCTTGAAGTCTGATGCAATAAATGGTAGTTCGAACATAAGCCCATAATCTTCGTTTAAACGGAAATAGACACCAGACAAAACACCTGCTGTAACAAACAATCGGATTCCTACCCTAAAAATTGAATTTAAAAAAAAATCAAATTACTTACGTTTCATTAAAAAAAATATCATCTTACCGATCACAAAATTTAAAAACCTTCAAAGAATTCATTAAATGTTTCTTTGAGATTTGTTCAAGTCCTTCATCTTCTTGCTGCTCTTTATACATTTCGCTAATATTTAGAAGAAGCTTTTCAAATTTTTGCCTTTTAAACAGTCCTACAAGCAACCTGAATCCATATTCAATTAATCCCCCAATTGAAAGAAACGTAATTAAAGTGTTAAAATTCAAGTTAAAATTTTCGAAATGCAGCAAATGTAAGATTACAAAGAAGAAAAACAGGATATTAATAAATACCCAAAAGAGTATGACAAAACAATTTTTTCGTGGTCCTGAAGGAACTTTTAATGACAAATAGGCAATTAAGAAGTCAATTCTTGGCTTTGCTTTGAGAAATTCTTCCAATTGAGGGGTCATTTTTGCCAAGAAATGCTTCAAGCTAAAGAATCTTTCTTTTAACAATGAAACTGATCACCACTCAATAAAACGCACAATCAAACTGAAAAGTTTAAAATTGATTTTTATTAGGAGAACTTTCTAGCTGAATTTTCTCATAAACAACCCTTTTTTGTCATTAATATTTCAACAAATCTATAACATTGCAGACAAATAAGGGAAAATGGTGTGGGTGAGTATCCGTGCTCTGTGATTAGCTAGTTAGTGAATAAATAATGCTTTATTGCATCACTACGCTGCTTTTTCAGTGGGGTGAGAACGCAAACAGATGCACAATGATGACGAATTTTTAAGATATGGCGTCCCTCTTAGTGTACAGTGATGCCCTCTGGCGGTAATTAATTGTTAACGTATAATGCAAGAAGAAGAATTATTGACTCAAACTGTAGAGAACGGCGCAATAAGAAAACGCGATTTTAGAGATCTGAAAAAATAAAAAAAAATTAAATTAAAAAAGAAATCTTAAAAAAAAATTAACAAATTACCTGAATAAATGTATAAAGATTAACGTTGTACATTCCTGCTGCTTTTAGTCCGTACTCACGTTGAGCCATTCCGAGGACGATTAAGAAGGTTTTCTGATCCTTCAAGCTCAGTTCGTACCAATTGATCAAGTATAGTGTCTCAGATAATCCTTCAGATTTAAGTCTAATAAATTCCCCAAAAATGCAAATCGGTAGACTCAGTGCTGCTCCACATATAATCATTATATAATTTGCCAGATCCATTGTATATTTAATAGAGAAAGTAAAACCAAATAGCATTGCAACACAAATCAAGATTAGTTGCAAAAATGACGTTTCAGACGTAATTTCGCTCAAAAGATTAACATTCTCTATGACGGAGCAGTGTTTCTGGATGATTTTGTTCAAGAACTTTGGGTCAGTTTTGATTTTTTCATTTATCAACTTCTTGTAATCATTGAGAATGTTGAGCTGTGCGATTATTTGAAGGCCCATAAAAGTAATTCCTAAATCCAAGGAAATCGTAGCAAAAGCCATTACACAAAGCATAGCACCTTGCAGTACATGTAATGCTTCCTTCCTTAAAAATGATGAAGGTTCCATCTTAATGTTGTCTGATGCAATAAATGGTAATTCGTACATAAGTCCGAATTCTTCATTTAAGCGAAAATAGAAAGTACAAAAAATTGCTCCTGCAAAAAACATTCGTTTTCCCCATCTAAAATAAAATAAAAAGATAAAAAAAAAACATTTGTTTAAAGGTAAAATGATGCGTCTTTTCTTACCTATTGCAATTCATAAAAATTCTCAAAGAATTAATTAAATGTTTCTTTGAGATCTCCCCAAGTTCTTCATCTTCTTCCTGTTCCTCGTATAAATTTTCAATTTTTTGAATGAGCTGTTGAAACTTTTCACTCTTAGAAAACCCAACACAAGTTCTAATTCCATACCCACAAAACAGAATTAATATGAGAAATGAACATAATAAGTTAAAACTGATTTGACTGCTGAATGCCCTTTTCAAATGTAAGAATATGAAGGAGATAAAAACGAGATTAGAAAGAGCAAAAAGGGATACAAAAAAACAATTTCTCCGATTGCCAGAAATGACGTTTAATGTTAGAAGGGCGATTGTAAAGTCAATTTTTGGCTTTACTTTGTTAAATTCATCCAATTGAGGAGTCATTTTTTGATTAACCAAGCTTAAGAAAAATCCTTCTTAATTAATAATCTGGGTTTGGGTTAATTTAAATGTTAAGAACAAAACAATCAGCACAGCACACACTAAGAAGTAAAATCAAACTGAAAACTTTTACATTGATTTTTAATAGAAGAACTTTCTAGCTGAAATTTTCCACAAACAACCCTTTTCTATTCATAAATATTACAATAAATCTATAACATTGCAGACAAATAAGGGAAATGGTGTGAGTATCTGTGCTCTGTGATTAGCTAGTTAGTGAATAAATAATAGTTTATTGCATCAATTCCTGCCTCTGCTCTTTCAGTGGAGTGAGAACACAAACAGAT
Source organism: Lutzomyia longipalpis (assembly GCF_024334085.1). Classification (NCBI taxonomy): domain Eukaryota; kingdom Metazoa; phylum Arthropoda; class Insecta; order Diptera; family Psychodidae; genus Lutzomyia; species Lutzomyia longipalpis. The sequence goes on along the minus strand of NC_074710.1, from coordinate 15,696,834 downwards.
GCACAATGACGTCAATTGATAAGTTATGGCGTCCCTCTTAGTGTGCAGTGGCGCTTTCTAGCGGTAATTAATCCTTAAAATTCAAATGTGAAGGATTATTGGCTCAAACTGTAAAGAAGGGCGCAGTAAGAAAACGCAATTTTGGAGATCTGAAAAAAAAAACAAAAAATGTTATATTTTACAAAAAAAAACTAATAAAAAAATACCTGAATAAATGTATAAAGATTAACTTCATACATTCCTGCAGCCTTCAATCTGTACTCTCGTTGAGCCATTCCGAGGACGATTAAGAAAGTTTTTTGATCCTTCAAGCTCAGGTCGTACCAATTAGTCAGGTACAGGATATCCGATAAATCATCAATTTTATTTTTTATAATTTCTCCAAGAAGGCAAATTGGCAGGCTCAATGACCCACCACACATAATTATTATATAATTTGTAATTCCCGTCGCATATGAAATCAGGAATGTCATTCCAAATAAAAGAGCGATAAAGGTAAGAACGAGTTGATAAAATGACGTCTCAGAAATAATATCGCTCAATAAATTAACATTTTCAATGACAGAACAATGTTTTTTGATGACTTTCCTCAAGAACTTTGTATCTGTTTTGACTTTTTCATTTAACAACTTTATGTAGTCACTGAGAATGTTAATTTCTGCAATTACTTGAAGGCCCAAAAATACAATTCCTACGTCAAAGGAAATTAATGCGGTAGCTAAGTTAATATAAAACAAAGCTTGTAGGATATATAGAAAATTATTCCATAAAAAATTATCCTTGAAGTCTGATGCAATAAATGGTAGGTCATACATAAGCCCATAATCTTCATTAAAACGAAATTGGAAAGTACACAAAAAACCTCCAATAAAAAACATTCGAATTCCCCATCTAGGAGAAATCAAAAATAAATAATTTAAATTATTTGCGTTTAATTATTAAAAAACAAAGTTTATCACCTTACCGATCACAGAACTGAAGAAGCTTCAAAGAATTCATTAAATGTTTCTTAAAAATTCGACCAAGTTCTTCGTCTTCTTCCTGCTCTTCATACATTTCGCTAATATTCTTGAGAAGCTTTTCAAATTTTTGCCTATTGATGAGACCAACTAACATCCTGAATCCATAATTAATTAATCCACCAATTGTAAGAAACGTAATCAAAGAGTTAAAATTTAACTCAAAATTTTCGAAATGCATCAAATGTAGGAATACAAAGAAGATAAATAAAATATTTAAAAATACCACAAGCAGTATTATAAAACGATCTTTTCGTGGTCCTGAAGCAACTTTTAATGTCAAATGAGCAATTAAGAAGTCAATTCTGGGTTTTGCTTTGAGAAATTCTTCCAATTGAGTGGACATTTTTAGCAAATGACAGCTTTAGCTGGCTTTAGCAAAAGGATAATTCCTTAAGAATTTTATAATCTTTATCAAGAAAACGACCAGATTCCACAAAGAAGCGAAAATAGACTGAAAAATTCTTTTTTACTAAAGAACTATTCAGGTGAATCATGGACAAATATGAGAAATGGGGTGAGTATCCCTGCTCTGTGATTAGCTAGTTATTGATTAAGTAATGCAGGTGGAATTGCGTCAATATTTGCACCTGTTTTAAAGCCCTTTAATTTTCCTACTTTTCTTGGGAAAAGCAACAAATGGGAAGAGTCGAAGAAGGGGAGACACTTTATATTTTTTATGGTGCTAAAATTAGATGAATGAAGGACTTTTAGAGTAAGAAGAAAAGAAAAAAACATCTTTAATATTCTAAAGGTTTCCTTACAGGGAGAATTTCATTCGAATTAGGAGTTTTTCACATCAATTTGTTTATGTTTCACGAACTTTTTGATTAACTTTAGTTGAAATTTAGTTGCTTCATTTTTTATTTAAATTTTTATTAAATCCTTACAAATCTATACGTCGTATTAACCACCAAACAAATGAACATTTAAACCGTTGCATCAACGGACATCAATTCGATTCCAAAAATCAACCATTTCTTCATTAATCTGATTTGTAACAGTCACCATAATTTGATCCCAATCAGCTTCCTTGTTGGAACGCTCAAACACCTGACGATCACAGTAGGGATTAGCCGTAGCAGCTGTGCAAGGCCTAAAGTTCCGCCAAATCTTCATTTGCCCGTGAGAAGCAAAATGAACTAAAGTCTCCACGTAAATGTCGGCCATTCGGCGTTCAACAGAATTCACCTCGAAGGGTGGAAAGAAGTCTGTCATGGTGAAGAGAAAGAGCAGATCATCTGAATGACTAACTCCTAAATTTAAATCCTTCCCTGACATTATACTTAATAAACTGTAGGGACCCTGAAAGGAAATTTTCCGAGTTAGAGAAAATTTAAGATTTATCAATTAAGGCTTCAACGTCTTCCTTCAACAAACCTCAAAAGCAAACTCGTACAGGTAGAGAGGATTTCTTCCGACATCCGCATACTTTAGGTACTCTTTAAAAGTCACAATCATTGGCTGAGTAATCAATCTTTCACCAAACATCTAAAAGATTTAAAAAAAAACTCCACAATTTTAACGGATTTTTGTCAATTAAATATCTTTAAGATCTTACTTTGTAATACTCCTTAGCATTCGTCTCATCTATGTAGTCCTTATTCCCAAAGTAAAATTTTATGACATCTGCTGTGTACTCAGGATCAAAATCCAACGCAATCGGAAGAATATTGTAAATATCACGATTAAACTCCTCCAATGCTGTAGAATTCGTTGTTGTAACAGCTGCAAAAACTCCTTCATCCCTTGTATATCCAGCTAGGATTGGCTTCTGCACGAAACGTCCTTCAGTCCAGACTTTCATTGGATCTTCCTTGATGAATGCTCCAATCCAATCACCCTCAATACAGGGACGATGAGGCGTTACAGGAACTCCAAAAACGATCTGTTCTTTATCAGTAGCCTCAATGAAACTCATTGCATCCAATTTCTTTAGTTCATTCGCCAATTCGTAGGTTGAAGCTGAGTCTGCATTTTCTATTCCTGCATACTTAGCGTTAAGACGATACCTAGGTTCGTAGTTGTCATAGTACAGAGACCATTGACTCAGAGCAGAACCACTCATCATGACAGCTCGATGGAATTGAGCTAAAATGAAATATTTTATTTAATCTTCAATTTAGTCTTTGAAGCCTCAATCTTTTATACCCTGAGACTCAGGATTCATCATGTGAAAATGAGTGGAAGCAGCTCCTGCGCTCTGCCCAACCAGAGTTATTGAATCTGGATTCCCTCCAAAAGCCTCAATGTTTGAAGCCACCCATTTAAGGGCCATTTGTTGGTCCTTTAGGCCAAAATTTCCACGAACGGCTTCATCGCCAGAGCAGAGAAAGCCAAGTATTCCAAGTCTGTAGTTAAGAGTCACTAAAATCACTTGCCTGTTGTCCATAAAATACTCCGGACCGTATTGACGGGGATTGGATGAGAAGGTGAACCATCCTCCACCATGAATGTACACAATAACAGGTAGCTTCTCTGAACTCCTTAACAACGGACGATAGACATTCAGATACAAGCAGTCTTCAGAGCCAACAACAGGCTGACTTGCTATATAAACATTTCTCTGCAGGCAATCACTTCTTGGATACGAAGCATCCCAATAGCCGTACCATCCACTATGCGGAAGAGGATCTTCAAATCTCAACTTCCCAACAGGTGATTCAGCATATGGAATCCCGTAGAAGGCCTCATAAGGCTTCTCAAGTCCACGCTCATACTTCCCCTGAAAACATCCAACTTCATCTGTGCAAACTTTTGGTTGGGATTGAATGAACTTAATAAAGACAGCTTTGTGGAAAAAATGCCTTCCTTCGTGAGCTTTGATTCCTAGAACTCCAAGAACTATGAACAGTGCTAAAAATTTCATTTTACGTCTTTGCGGTTTGAACTAACACGGGAAACTACATTAAAATTTTAGATAAATCACCTTTATACGTGTGGAGTACATAAAAGTAATAAAAGTATTTATTTTTCTCAATGATTTACTACATTCTGAATAACTTTATATAGAGATGTTCGATAAAATAGCAGTTTTATGATTTAATAAAAAGGCAAAAGACGCTTTAGGAAGGTAATTTTCAAGTTTTATTTCCTCTACAGTTCTGAGACTTAAATCGTGATTTAATAAAAAAAAATTGAGACCTAATCTTAAGGTCTGAATAAGCTATTTAACTGCACAAATAACTTTAAAATTACCTTTTAGCTTAATTGAGATTTTGAAAAAAAAAATTATACTTTCAAATTATTATCTAAAATCTCTTAACAAATCTTTTAATTTTTTACGTAATTTTTTTTTGTTAGTCTTTTATAAAAGATCGGCAAGGAGCTTGAAAAAGTTCTTAAAGTGTTAGCATTAAAATTAAAGCTACTATTTTGCCTCACACAACTGTACGTTGGGTACTCTTTTGCGTTTTAAATCTCATTAAAACAAAAACTAAAAAATTAATGTATGGCGATTAAACAAACACAAGCAGAACAATAAGGAAGTATGAAGAACAATTTGTGCTAAATTGGTATGTATTTAATTAACACGTGAAGGATCACTATAATACAAGACAATATATTCTTACGCATTATGTAAATAATATACGTTAATGTAATTTATTATGTAAAAATTTTATTAAAAATACACACCTCAAACCTAAAAAAAATTAAAAGAAAAATTAAACATCTTATAATATTTTATTTCAAAAGAAAACGATGTAAACTCCTTTGATGAATTAAAATAAATTTAACGTATTTTTTTTAAACTAACTAGCAATTCGTGTTTTCTTAATTCAATCCAACCCTCATGTTCGCCTTAAACTATCACCAACCCCTAAACCTCCAAGAATTCTTGTAGGGTGATTCAGAGAGACAAATTCGTTGCGGTGGGACCTACTAAAAATGATACAGACACAGCAAAGTTTATGGAGAAGAGATACGCGCGCGAGGAGTTTGATGAATTTGCCAGAGGGTAGAAAAAAGTCTGTATTGGCACCCCTTTTCAGGGCTAAAACTAAACTTCAACGCATATCTGTGTATGAGGGGTTAGTCAAGGCAGAGTCAAGGCCCCTTGTGGGCGCTTAGTGTCTATTAATCAGTCTTTGTGCATATTGCGTTATCTCTCGACTCACTCAAACCCCTGTCTATGCTTATGCTTGGGGGTGGTACGCGAGGGTGGGTGGTTGGTGATACCGCAAGGAGAATTATTGGCTCGGGGTTGAGCACTTCTGGCACAGAGATTGCAATCAACCACCACCATCCACCGGGATTGTCTCTTGAGAAGAGCAAATTTTGATCACATATCGTTGCGTTATTTATGACATACAAAACCCATGGCAGAGGAATCCCCATCGGGGTTGTACTCACGAAATTAGATGCGCTTTCTATACGTACACAGACAGGCAAAACTATCATGAGGGGGGTGAAAATGCACACACCCTCCTTTTGTTGTCAGAATGAAGGGATTCTCTTTCTTTATTTGATAAAATCCCACTTAAATCTCAACAATATTGCACAGATTTGTCCGATTTATCATCTTACAAATTATTATATATAAAAATATATATAAATCGCTACAGTAAGAACAAAATAATAGATTTTCTAATAAAGAAGTAATTAATTTAAAAAAAAAATTAATTAATTTTAAATTTTTCACTAGATAAAGTACCTACTACTAAATTACTGAACAGCTCTGTATAGTTACATCAACAAATACCTGGAAAAAGAAGCTAGAAAAAGTAAATAGTAATAAAATGTTTTTTCTTTTTTTAATTTTTTCCTTGAAACTCTTCTTATGCAAAAACTTCTTTACCTTAAAGTTTTATGTTTATATGTTTGTTATTCGTAATTTATTGATTTTAATTCAGTTTATTCCCTGTTCTCAGACAGTAAAGATTAGAAAATGAGATTAGAGCTCCTCTTAATTCTCTCAGGATGTTTATTAGTGGGAATTAATGCTCATATTGGACACCATTTTCATAGATTTTCTTTTATAAAATTTATTCAGTCTCAACCGAAAGTTTGTGCAGATGAAATTGGTTGTTTTCGTGGAAAGTATGAGCGTGGACTTGAAAAGCCTTATGAGGCCTTCTATGGGATTCCATATGCTGAACCACCTGTTGGGAAGTTGAGATTTGAAGATCCTCTTCCGCATAGTGGTTGGTACGGCTATTGGGATGCTTCGTACCCAAGAAATGATTGCCTGCAGAGAAACGTTTACATAGCAAGTCAGCCTGTTGTTGGCTCCGAAGACTGCCTGTACCTCAATGTTTACCGTCCTCTTAAGAGAAAATCTGCTAAACTACCCGTAATGGTACTTCTTCATGGTGGAGGATTTTTTACCTTCTCCTCCAAACCTCGTTTGTTTGGTCCAGAGTATTTTATGGATAACGGAGAAGTGATTTTAGTGACTCTAAACTACAGACTTGGAATACTTGGCTTCCTCTGCTCTGGTGATGAAGCTGTTAAAGGCAATTTTGGGTTTAAAGATCAACAAATGGCCCTAAAATGGATGGCTTCTAACATTGAGGCATTCGGAGGGAATCCCAAGTCAATAACTCTTGTTGGTGAAAGTGCAGGAGGTGCTGCAGCGCATCTTCATATGATGAATCCTGTATCTCAGGGTGAATAGACGTTAACGAACATTTTTTCAGCAGATCAAAAGTCAGTAAAATTTAAATTTTTGTTAAAATTGTTTCTTTTAGCTCTCTTCCAACAAATTGTTCTAATAAGTGGTTGTGCTCTTGATCCCTGGGCTCTCTACAATAACAAAAGTGAGCCCCAATTTCGTCAAGTAGCTCGAAGTTCTGGTATTAAAAATTGGGCCACAGCTTCGTTAATCGAAATTGCGTTACAATTGAAGAAGGAAAAAGCCGAAATCTTCCTTGAAGTTCTGGAAGAAATGTTTATTTTCTATGAAATCCCCCCAACACCCGTTAGACCTTGTTTAGAAGGAAACTGGGAAGGAGCTTTCCTTACGGAGGATCCAAAGAAAATCTGGGCTGAAGGACGATTCTCTCCTAAACCAATTCTTATGAGTACAACACGAGATGAAGGACTTCTCGTAGTTCCCATTACTGTTAATGCAAGCCTGCTCAAAGCCTTTAATGATGACATTTACAATCTTCTACCAATTCAATTAGGCTTCCCACCTAAGGCTACTCCTTATGTTATGAAGTACTATCTAGGAGATAAGGATTACATTGATGAGACGAACGTCAGAGGATATTACAAAGTTAGTTGTTCTTTTAGCATTGAAAGTCATCTGTGTTGCTAAGTAAGAGATTAATCTCTTTCCAGATGTTCGGAGATAGACTTTTAGATCAGCCTATAATTAGGACTGTGCGTCAGTACTTGCAGCACGTTGATGTAGCTTTGAATCCCATTTACCTTCTTGAATTTGCTTTTGAGGTTTGAAAACTAATTTATGCTCTAAACTATAAATGCCTCAATCTTTTGTTTTGTTCCAGAGCTCAGTTTCTTACGCCAAAGTTAATACAGGAATGGATGTAAATTTAGGAGTTGCACATGCAGATGATCTATTCTTCCTCTTCACCATACCAGATTTCTTCCCGCCATTCAAGGCTAATTCTCTAGAGCGCAAAATGGTGGATATTTATGTGGAAAGTTTTGTTAATTTTGCCAAAACTGGCAAAGTGAAGACTTGGCAAACATTTAGGCCTTGCGAAGCTGCTACGGCTGATCCATTCTGCGATCGTCAGGTGTTTGAGCGATCTAGAACAACAGATTCTGATAAAATTATGATTTATGTTACAAATCAAATTGACGAAGAAATGGTGGAATTTTGGGATGAAATTGATACTTATGCTACGTTAAAATAGTTAGGATAGAATAACCTGATCTGTCTGACCTCTAAGCTAGATTTTCTTCCATTTGTCTGGCCTTGTTAACTGCAATGTCGACAGCTGCCTAAACTTTCAAACTACTCTAAAACTCTTTAAAAAAAAAAAGTTTTTCCATAGATGGTGGTTAGACGTCTGACAATAAACGACAATAATCAGTCTTAAAAGTTTTTATACAAAGATCATTTCGTTTTCATAACTACCTCGTAAAGAATAAAATGAAAAGTTGTGCAAAATAAATTTATTTCAGCTCAGTTTCTCTTTGACTTTTGACGTGAAAATGGTTCAATATAGTGATTTTAGTAATTCCTTCAGTACCCTTGACTACATTCTTGTTGTTCTCACACTCATTATTTCCATTGCAATTGGTATCTATCATGGTTTCCGTAATCGCAACAATATGGACGAGGTTGAATACCTAATGGCAGGAAAGAAGTAAGATGAAGCCTTAAGAAAAAAAAATCATCAAAAGTTCTGGAATTATCTTTGGCTACTAAATTTTTCTCACAGACTATCTGTTATTCCTGTGGGAATTAGTATCATTGGTAGCAGCTACAGTGCTCTGTCTTTGATTGGTTTCTCAACGGAAATGTACATTTACGGAAGTAACTTTACATTTATTATTTTTAATTATGTCCTGATGCCTTATGCCTTCAACAAAATCGTCCTACCAATCATTCATCCATTGGGGATAACTTCTATGTATCACTACTTGGAGAAGCGCTTCAATCGAGCAATCAGGGTATTCGCTTCGGCTGTTTTTGTGATCGTTGTTACGCTCTACCTACCCATTGTTCTCTACATGCCAGGCTTATGCTTCAATCAGAGTAAAAACTCACATTAAAAGTTTATTATCTTCAGTTTAATGAGCTTTTCTTATCTATGTTTTAGTGACCGGAATTGATGTAAAGCTCACTTGCATAGTTTTGGCCTTGATAGTTGTAATCTACACATGTTTGGTCGGTCTTTCTTTTATAGTATAAAGGCCCAATGGGCCTTATTCAGCGACCAAAAATCCCTTGAAATTCGTTTGAAATCTTTAAATTTCAGTACAAAATTTAAATATTTTAAAGGTTTCTTGGTCACTGAATAAGGCCCATTAACCGTCTTTTTATGTTGCTAATTTTGTTTTAAAACACAGGGTGGCTACAGAGCAACCGTTTGGACAGATGTATTCCAAACATTCGTTATGTTTGGTTCCGTTATCCTCATCTTCACCATTGGCTACATCCGTACATCCAGTGAAATTGGACTATCAGGAATATTTCGAACAGCCTACGAAAAGGATCGTTACGAATTTCCAACGTAAGAATTTTCCCTTTGAAAATTCCTTTACTTGTTTATTCGCTAGTTAAACAGCCTTAAGATTTCTTAAGAAATATTTCACTTCGATGTCTTAAGTTTTCTTTAAAAAAACATAGGATTACCTACTTTAATTTTCTTTAACGAAACTTAGAATTTCTTTAGTTTTCTAAGCAAAAATTAAGAGTTCTTGAGATTTTTTAAAAGTTCTTAAAGATTTCTTTAAATTCTCTTAAGATTTCTTCAGTTTAATAAGCGAAAGTTAAGAGTTCTTAAGCCTTTTTAAAAAGTTTTTAAAAATATCTTTAATTTTTTTAAAACTTCCTCTGTTTACTAAGCGAAAGTTAAGAGATCTTAAGATGTATTAAGTTTTCTTAAGAAAAACTTAAATTCTCTTTTTTAAAAAATTTGAAATTTCTAATGTCAGGCTGAATCAGGCTGAATACATGTTTTTTTTTACTTTTTTTTTTACAAATCTCAAAGCCCAAAGATGATCAGGAAAAATCTTCGAGAATATCCATTTAGGCCGATTTAGCCTGACTTCAGAAATCTTAAGTTCCGCTTAAGAAAACTCAAAAAATCCTTTGAAAAATATTGAAAATCCTAAATATTGCTTAAGAAAAATTGAAAAATTTTTAAGGAAATTAAAAAAAATCTTAAGAAAACTTAAGAGATCTGACTAGAGAATTTCACTCAAATTCTAACAAATGATCTACTCTAGCTTTAATCCAGATCCAACTGTACGAATCTCCTTCTGGTCCGTCTACATAGGAGGCATCTGTAGCGCAGCTTTTGGTTTTAGCAACCAAATAGTCGTACAGCGATGTCTTTCCCTACCAACTCTCACAATGGCTAGGAAAGCTTCCTGGATTTTTGGCATTTTAACGTTGATCCTGTTCCTAATAGGCTTCTTCGGAGGTACCCTCCTAACTGCTGTCTTCAGTGAATGTGATCCAAAATTGGCAAAAGCTATTCAGGCAAAGGATCAAATAGTCCCACTGCTCGTAGTTATGATGACGCATATTCTTCCAGGGCTCTCTGGACTCTTCACTGGAGGAACATTCAGTGCAACCCTCAGTACATTCTCAACTCTGCTTAACTGTACGGCTGCACTGATTCTTGAAGACTTTTGCAAGCCCTTCTACAAGGGCAGACTAAGTGAACGTGCTAAGGCCATCATTTTGAGGAGTGTTGTGGTTATCTTTGGCCTTCTGGCCATTCCTCTAATTGTCATCATTGAGAAGACCAATACCATCACTCAGTTTGCAATGAGTATCGAGAGTCTTGCAAGTGGAACAACTGTGGGAATTTTCACTCTTGGAATATTCTTTCCATCAATAAATGGAACGGTATGAAAGGTTTTACATATATTAAAAAAAGTCAGAAAACCTTCTTTTATATTACTTTCAGTGCGCCTTGATTGGAGGAATTTGCAGCATGTTCCTCGTTGGATGGATTAGTTGGGCAGCTAATACGGCTATTGCAGCAGGAGATTTAACATTCAAAACTAAACCCCTTGGCTATGCTGGCTGTGAAGAAATGTTTAATGTAACCGTTGCACCAATCTTGACGGCAAGTGACGCAAAGTAAGAATAAAATATTAAAAATCTTTTTAAGATTTTGTCAAATCAACTTACCCGGCTTTTCTAGATCAGACGTAATGTTCCTGCACAGAATATCCTATTTTTACTATCCTGCAGTAGGAGTTATCACAACAATCCTTATGGCTTTCATTGCAAGACTCTTTTTGGGAGGAAATGCTCCTGATTCCGTTGATGATTCTCTTGTTTGGCGCTTTGGTAAATCATCCAGAAACAATACCCTACCGAAGAGTCCTTCAAAGGAAGTTACAGAAGAAGCCACGGAATTACTCAACTTTCGTGAAAAGCAGCTTGAATTAGGAGGGGATCAGAAGTAATTTCTGGTCAGTTTTATCAACTTTTTGAAATATATTTCTGCTAGTTTTAACCGATTTAAGTTTATTTGGGAATGAAAATCTAAAATTCTTTTATTAATAATTTGAATTAATATTTAAAACACTATTTAGCAACGTTTTTGAGGGAAATTTACCTTCAAGCAAACCCCAAGGAAGCTTAAACAAGACATTTTCTGTTTAATTATAATGTATTAAAAACGATGGAGGCGCCTGGTTTTGCATATATCGTGGATTAGAATATTTTATTCTCTTGCAAATAAAAAACATTTCAACTTTTGTTAATTTAAGGAATAAGAATTTTAAAAAAAAGATAAAAAAAAGAATTTTCATTCCTTGAATTGATGAATTCATCCCTTAATTTTCGACAGAAAATAATGATAAATTAGTCAAAACAGAAGTGCTTAAGTTTAATTTCCCTTCACACATTTGTCCTCCCAGTGGGGGGTGTGTTTTAACCGTTCCAAATGGTAGGAAAACGCAGAGTGAAGAGAGTAATTTGAGGGCTCAAAATAGATGGATCTTCTTCCCAAATCTCCCGCCGTGGTGATGCCAATCACCACCAACTCGCACATAAAATACAACAATTGATATGAATCTCTCACAAAAAATCCTCAATTTGGTTGTCCAAAGTCAAGCTTTTCCCCAATTTTTATATGATTTCTCAAAAACCTTTTGCTGATCTAATTTTATTCACAGGAATTCCACACAGTAGGGAATCCTTTGGAAAGATTCGCTCAATTAACTGTTTAAGTCCTTAAAGAAAACTTCCCAAAATTGGAAGAATTTCTTCAATTAAAAGGGTGATTATCTGTCAAATATTTGGTAAAGTTCTCGTATTTCTGAATACTGCAGAAAAATTAATATCTGACTAAATTCTGTAAAGAAAATCATTAAATTATTCTCTTATTGTCGTTGAATGCAAGGGGTGGTTATCTGGCAAATAACTGGAATATTTAGTCGGAATATTTGTAAATATAAATTAAATATTTTCATAAATTCTTTATGAATTGTTCCACTATCTATTCTTTCGAAAAAAAATCTTTATAAAGTCAATCATAACGCGTCCAGTTATAAGAGTTGGTGTCCCACAACGTATAGAAGTTAGTTTATGCGTTATAATACGATTTGTGATCAGTATTAGTAGGCAAAGTTGATTTTTTTTGTAAAATTCAGTAATTTGATGCATAAAAATGGTCATATCTCAAGTTCTATAAAACCTACAGAAATTTCTTGACTAGTTATGGAAAGGTATTGAAATAAGCTATAATCTGACATATGTTTCGATACATTTCAATGTCACCACTAGAACACAAAATGGCGGATTTTTGTTTCACCAAAACAGTTTTTGGCATTTTTTATCATGAAGGAATAGTTCTAGAGGTTTCTGATGTTCTAGAAAGTTGTAGAGTTTTGCAAAACCTTTAATTTGATACCAAGTTGAGCAAAATCGGACAAGCAGTTCAGGAGATATGGCTCTTAGAACTTTTCAAATTCAAGAATTTTTCAAATGGCCATATCTTCTAAACGGCGACATAGATTTTCTTCATTTTCGGACTGGTGAAAGATGTTGAGTCAGGCTACAACATATCAAAATTTAAAAGATTTGCCTAATGGGGATTCGGAGATATTGCCCCTTAAAGTTAGGCAATTTTTGTTTTTGTTTTTAGCGCCTCTTGCGGACGTTTTTGGAACTTGGAATGTTCTAGACAGTTGTAGGGCTTCTCAATACCTTTCATTTGATACCAAGATGATCAAAATCGGTCAAGCCGTTCTCGAGTTATATTGAAAAAACACTTTTTGCTTTAGGCCGCCATATTTGCTAAACCGCTTGACCGATTTTCAAGTATGAATTGTCGATGAAAACGTCTCACTCAGCTCTACAACATACTAAAATTTCAGACCTCTAGCTGTAAGGGAAGTGGTTGACAGTATTTCAAAATGGCGGATGGCGGCCATCTTGGATTTTGAAAATGCGAAAAAATGAAATTTTACACCCACATTTCTATAGAAAACTTCAAACCAGAAGTCTCTATCTGTTACCGTTCTCGAGCTATAAGGCAAAGTTTGGACCACCGGCAGGCCGGCAGGCCGGCCGGATCAAAAATTTTCCACCACCATTTTCGTAATGTGGGATGTCTAAAACGTGCTCATACCAAGTTTGAGCCCGATCTGAGGTGGTCGGTTTTTCCGACGATTACAATACTTGGTGTTGGCCACGAAGTGGAACACCAACTAATTAACTAACTTCTTAAATATTTTTTCTGTTTTTATAATCATTTCAAATAATATAGTGAAAATTTATTGAATACTTCCCCTAGAATTACGATCTCTCACAGTTAAATGCCCCTTCGGAAGAAAAATCAAAAGAAAAAAAATCAACGATAATTAATGGCAAATTTCCCATGATTTTGGTGAAGAAAAAAATAAATGCAGCTATCTAAGGGCCGGGATTAGTCGGGGAAAAGTTGACAAATCTCTTTTAGAAGACCATCCTTTGTGGGAAATCTCCGCCTCAGTGTCGCTGCAGCACACGCCAGCCCATCCCCTGACTTTGTGCCTCTTTTTTTTTGCATCACTTAATAGCCATAAAAATAATTTTGGGAGGCGCGCGCAATTCAAAATTCTCTCTGAGACTCTGTTAACCCTCAAACTGCTGCCGCATTTAGCCGCCACACACATTTCCTATTAATTTCTACAATTCCAACTATCCCACAGGTCAGCTCCAGAGGGGTGTGTTTGGAAGTCAGCCACTCGTTCATTTGTAGGTGTCAACAGGCAATTTCTCTCTGGGTATTGAAAATGGCATTTGGGAAGTTTATTGTATTAAATGTGAAAGGGAAAGGACAAATGGACAGAATCCCTGCAACGTTACAAATCAAGCAAATCAATGTGAGAGATAATTTACATTTTACAAATAGGTGCCTTTCAATTGCATTATCTCACACACGCTACGTAATTTCAACCCTTCACGTGCCACAATCTCCAATGGGTCCCCCACCGCCCTCGTATTATTAAATGGCAGGATTTGTCGCATACAAAATGGTCAAGCAGGAGAATTTCCCCCACGGAGAGAGAGAAGAAGATTGACATGCAAGCAATGAATCCCAAATGCAGCTCTTATGGTGAAATAACATTCACTAAATAGCATTAAATTGAACAGCAAAGCGACTTAAACATTTACATCATTGATTAAGGATTAATTAAAGAGACAAATTGATTCAAAATTAATCTCAAAATTTAATTAAAAACAAAAATTATGTGCAGAAATTTATTTATTTCAGTTGCTTGATATTAGAATACATTTTCTTCACAAATTCTGTTTTAATAATCATTTACATATATTTTTTTAAAACAACTTTATAGATCTTTAAAAGAAAATCTTACAATATTTTAAATTTAGTTGCAGGCTTTTATCGCTTTCTGAAAGATTTCAACAACAAAACATAAATTCATAACGTTTTTTTTATATATAGCGTCCCTCTATGTTCACAGTGGAGCCATCTATTGGCAAATATAATTGAACTAACCAATTAATCGGTGATTTGTATATCAGTTATTTGCTTAAAGTGTAGAGAATAGCACAATATGAGAAGGATAATTTCAGGATCTGAAAAAAATAAGGAATTTTTAATAAGAAAAAACTTTAGAAAATTGAAAAGGATTAATAAGGCAAACCTTAACGAAAGTATTGAGGTTAACTTCATACATCCCGGCTGCCTTTAGTCCGTACTCCCGTTGAGCCATTCCAAGGATAATCAAGAAGATTTTCTGATCCTTCAAGCTCAGCTCGTACCAATTAGTCAAGTAAAGTGTATCAGATAGTTTATCCGTTTTAACCTTAATGTATTCCCCAAGAAGGCAAAATGGGAGAAGTTGCATTTGTCCAGCAACACATCTTAATATATAAAGCTGAAATGTTTGTTTGTCTGTGGCACATGAACTCCTCCTAAACGGCTGGGCCGATCTGGATGAAATTTGGTATGGGGGTAGAGGGGGTCAATACGAGTTGCAAGCGCTATATGGGATTCCGCCCCAACCCCCCTTTATAGCGCCCCCACAGAAAAATTGATTTTTTCCCATTTTCTACCTGCTGAAGGGTCAGATAACGGGATTTTTTATTTTTAGAATTTCTCGGGGTACCGTATTATTCATCCCCCTTGACTAATATACGCCCCTCTTTTATAGCTTAAAATGGAGTTTGCTCACACGTGATTGGGGGCTAGGGTTTACTAGTAACATATAATATTCAATTTGATCCGTATTCTTTCGCACAGATAGAAAAACAACAAGAAAAACTGCAATACTGGAGAAAAATTGAATGAAAGTCATCTCCGAAAATGTATCATTGAGCAGATTAACATTCCGGAGAACATTGAAATGCTTTTCAATGAGTTTTCTGAAGAAATCCGGAGTTGATTTTATTTTTTCATTGGAAACCTGTGCGTACTTTCCAAGAATATCAATTTCTGATGCAATCGGAATGCCCAAGAATAGTACAGCGAGCTCTACTGAGATGAAAATAGGCCCCATTGATATCATATAAACACTTGGTACGTCATGCAGGACCTCTTTCCACGCAGACGATGTAACATTTGTAAATGGAATATCCATAAAGATGCCTATTTTTGGATTAAATCGAGCCATAATAGCATAAGTTGATGTACACAGACATACAAGACGGATACCCCATCTGGCAAAAAAAAAGATGACGTAACATTTTTAAAGATTATACTTGAAAGTTAAAATTCTTAAGAAAATACCAAAAAGACACATATTGTACTACAAAAGTTTTAAAGAAATAAATTAAAAATAAGAAATAATAATATTTTCTAATTGTTTATTTCAATAATTATTTTACCTGGTGCAAAGTTTCCAAAGTTTCAATGAATATTTCATACGATCCGTCACAATTCGTTGCAAATCTTCATCAGTTTCATTCACTTTCAACAAATCTTCAATTTCTCTACGCAATTCGTGTATTTCCTTGCGTCGATACCACCCAACGAATGTTTTAAGACAAAATAAGCACGCCCCCATTATATACAATATGGACGCCATGATATTATCATTAATTTCCCCGTTGAATGTATTCAGTAAATGCGATAAAGCAAGCAGAAAAACAACCAAACTGAAATATCCAATGAATCCAATACAGAAACGTTCCTTTGGTGGACCAGAGAACACATTAAAAGTTAAAACTGAAATTTGAAAATCAATTAATGCTTTGTTCTTTGTAAATTCTTCCAATTGAACAGCCATTTTGAAGAGAAAAAAAATAACTGGCAAAAGAAAAACTCGCGAACTCGACGAGGAAGGAAATCAAACTGAAAATTAGTTTTTCTTCCATAAGCTAAAAAAAAGGTGAAAGAGAAACTTTCGCATTGATTTGCAATTAAATCAATTAAAAAATAAACAATCAATATTTGTCCAATTAAACGACCTGAAGATTGTTTTTTTAATTAAAGGAATAAAACTGAATATGAAATATGATCAATAGAAATTAGAATTAATTCTAAGTTGATTCATTTAATTTAAGGAGTTTAATTTAATAAAACAGACAATATTTCAATAGGCGTCCCTCTTTTTTCACAGTGGAGACATCTAGTAGCAAATGCAATTAAACTAACCAATTAATCGGTGATTTGAATAGCAGTTATTTGCTTAAGGTGTAGAGAATAGCACAATATGAGAAGGATAATTTCAGGATCTGAAAAAAATAAGGAATTTTTAATAAGAAAAAACTTTAGAAAACTGAAAAGGATTAATAAGGCAAACCTTAACGAAAGTATTGAGGTTAACTTCATACATCCCGGCTGCCTTTAGTCCGTACTCCCGTTGAGCCATTCCAAGTATAATTAAGAAGGTTTTCTGATCCTTCAAGCTCAATTCGTACCAATTAGTCAAGTACAAAGTATCGGAAAGTTTATCCGTTTTAACCTTAATATACTGCCCAAGAAGGCAAAATGGGAGAAGTTGCATTTGTCCAGCAACACATAACATATAATATTCAATTTGATCTGAATTCTTTCTCACAGATAGAAACACAACAAGAAAAATTATAATACTGGCAAAAAATTGAATGAAAGTCATCTCAGAAAATGTAACATTGAGCAGATTAACATTTCGTAAAACCTTGCAATGCTTCTCAATAAGTTTTCTCATGAAATGCGGAGTCGTTTTAATTTTTTCATTGTAAACTTTTAAGTAGTTTTCAAGAATATCAATTTCTGATGCAATCGGAATGCCCAAGAATAATATAGCGAGCTCTATTGAAATGAAAATAGGCCCCATTGATATAATTAAAACACCTGGTATGTCATGCAGGACCTCTTTCCACACAGATGATGTGATATTGGTGTATGGAATGTCCATTATGAGGCCTATTTTTGGATTTAATCGAGCCATAATAGCATAAATTGATGCACACAGACATACAAGAGGAATGCCCCATCTGGCAAAGAAAAGATGACGTAATTTCTTTAAAAATTCTTTGAAATAAAAAAATTTTAAGTCAAGACACATTTTGTGCTATAAAAATTCTAAAGAAATAAATTAAAAATAAGAAATAATAAAATTTTCTAATTGTTTATTTCAATAATTATTTTACCTGGTGCAAAGTTTCCAAAGTTTCAATGAATCTTTCATACGTTCTACCACAATTCGTCTTAAATCTTCATCAGTTTCATTCACTTTCAACAAATCTTCAATTTCTCTACGCAATTCGTGTATTTCCTTGCGTCGATACCACCCAACGAATGTTTTAAGACAAAACAAACACGTCCCCATGATATGCAATATAGACGTCATGATATTTTCATTAATTTCCCCGTTGAATGCATTGAATAAATGCGACAAAACAAGCAGAAAAACAATAAAGCTGAAAAATCCAATCAAGCCAATATAGAGACGTTCCTTTGGTGGACCAGACAAAATATTAAAAGTTAAAACAGAAATTTGAAAATCAATTAATGCTTTGTTCTTTGTAAATTCTTCCAACTGAACAGCCATTTTGAAGAGAAAAAAATAACCGATAAAAGGAAAACTCGCGAACTCGACGAGGAAGGAAATCAAACTGAATATAGTTAGTTTGTATGAGCTAGAAGAAGGCTGAAACGTAAACTTTCGCATTGATTTGCAATTAAATCAATTAAGAAATAAACAATCAATATTTCTCCAATTAAACGACGAAGGTTGTTTTTTTTAATTAAAGGAATAAAATTGAATGGAAAAAGCCGTGAGAAACGTCCGCTGTTTATGAACCAGTTATCTCAACAGTGTTTTTTATTAAAATATGAGAAAAGACAAATATTACAATAAGCGTCCCTCTTTGCTTTCAGTGGAGCCATCTAGTGGCAGATATTTATTAACTGAAGTATTTATTGAGAAGTTAAAGAAGATTTATGTGCTAAAAGTGTAGAGAATAGTGCAGTAGGAGAAAGCAAGTTTGACGATCTGAAAAAAAAAAATTAAAGACTTTATAAAAAACTTTAAAAAATTAACAAAGATTAATAATGTAAACCTGAATGAAAGTATTGAGGTTAACTTCATACATCCCGGCTGCCTTTAGTCCGTACTCCCTTTGAGCCATTCCAAGGATAATCAAGAAAGTTTTCTGATCCTTTAAGCTCAGCTCGTACCAATTTATCAAGTACAATGTATCAGATAATTTATCCGTTTTAACCTTAATATACTGCCCAAGGAGGCACAATGGGAGAAGCTGCATCAGTGCACAGAGACACAACATGTAGTTCTCAATTTGTTCCGTATTCTTTCGTAGAAATAGAAAGGCAACAAGAAAAACTACAATACTGGAGAAAAATTGAATGAAAGTCATCTCCGAAAATGCCTCATTGAGTAGGTTAACATTCCCAAATACGTTACAATGTTTTTCAATGAGTTGCCTGAAGAAGTTTGGGGTTAATTTGAATTTTTCATTGGAAATCCGGATAAAGTCTTCGAGAATATTCATTTCTGATGCAATTGGGACACCCAGAAAGAGAACAGCGAGTTCCATTGTGATAAAAACATACCCCATTAGCACTATAAAAGTAGCTGGAGCGATAAGAAGGGCCTCTTTGCACACAGGTGATGTAATATTTGTGAATGGGATATCCATAATGAGGCCAATTTTTGTATTTAATCGCATTTTCAAACCATAAATTATTGTACAAAGAAAGACAAGACGAAGCCCCCATCTGAAAAGGAAGATAAAAAAAAATTATCCAATTTTGTAATTTAAAAATTCGAAAGAACTTAAAATGAGATATGTATTTAATTTAATATTTCACCTGGTGCAAAGTTTCCAAATTTTCAGAGAATCTTTCAAGCGCTCCTCAAGAATTTGCTGTAAATCTCCATCAATTTCCTTTGTGTTGAATAAATTTTCAATTTTCTCACGTAATTCTTGAATTTTCTTCCGTTGATGGGCACCAAAGAAACTCTTAATCAAATATAAAAACATCCCAATTGCATATAAAATAGAATTCATGATATTTTCATTGATTTCCCCATTGAATGTGTTGAATAAATGCAAGAGAACAAGTGGGAGGGCAATTATATTGTAAATTGCAACGAAATAATTGAAAAGACATTCCTTTGGTGACGAAGAAAAGATATTAAATGTTAAAATTGAGATTTGAAAATCAAAATTTGGTTTGTTCTTTGTAAACTCTTCCAACTGAACTGCCATTTCTTTTTTCTTAACTGCCAAATAAGTTGTAGTCGCGGCAAGAAAGAAAACCAAACTGAGGAATAAAAATGTACAAAAAGGGCTAAAAGGAAATACTTCGTGTCCAATTATAGAATTTTTGCATCAATATTTTACCTTCCTTTGTGTGCAAAAGGGTTTATTTAATTCAGCAGAGTGAGAAATGGGGCAAATGTTGGCCATTTGTGAAAATGGCGCGTCCCCCTTTCCACCTACATACGCCATCTATTGTTCATAACACTTACACTGTCAATTTTCTTGGAGTTTTTTAATTATTCGGAATTTTTCTCTCATTCGTAACGATTCGAATAATTTTTTTTTAGAAAGGGCAGGGAATTACAGTGATTGACAAACTCCAAAGCTCATCCCTTCTTTTGGGCCATAAAATTCACTTTCTTTTTAATGCGATACCCCCTCCTCCCACGCTAGAGGAGATTTATAGCTCCACTCGTGGGAGAGATTCTCTCAGGGATGGCAAATAGAATTAATATTTCACTTGAGATTTAGAAATTTGTCTTAATTCACTCCCGCAAAGGAACATCGGATGTCACACACCAAATTTCGAGCTCAAGGCGTGGGTGGGGTTGTAGATCCACACGCTTCTTTTTCGTGAATCAAAAGGAGACATAAAGTGAGTTAAATCCTTTTTTATTGTGTGTAATATTCCTATTTATATGGGAAGAAATTTTTTTCTCTACTTCTCCCCAAAAAAAAAAACGTAATCGGATGAAAATGACATTTTTTTAAGCGCATTAAACCGTCAAAGAATTTCTCTTTTTTTGCTTCTTTCAGTCCATTTCTTCTCCTCTTCCTCACCCAAAGAGATTTTCTTCTCACGCACGTGCAAAAAAAATACTGTAGAGAAGGAAGGCAAAAGAATAATCCACTCTGAAGGTGTACCGAATAAGGAAAGAGGAAAGAAAAAAAAAAACATCCAAATACAACAGACGGAAATATTTTACAAAAAAAATATAAATTTTATATTTTTATTTAATCGCCTCTTGATGACAAATTTTTCATCATCTCCCCCAAAAAGAGACTTTCAAAATTATTCCAAATTCCATTTGCTTTTTTTTTCTACTTCTTTCCCACCCACCATTTGTTGCCGAATAAACCTCTGGAGTTTTGTGTTATTTTTCGCTGTCATATTGTGCCTTTTTAATCCCCCATTTATGCGCCTTTTATGTGCAAAATGCAATACTTAAGCTCCTTATTAATGTGCCTGCGAGTTTGGATGTAAATATGGTTTGAAGATTTGACGGTAAATGGATTTGATTTTGGGGCCACAAAATATTTTGATTGAGATTTTAACGATTTTGTGGCTACGAAAGGCTTAAAATGAGCCACAACGAGAGTATTGCATGAATTGGTTTAAAAATTTCATTGATTTTAAATGAATAGTTGCTTATCTGACGCCATCTACTGTGAAAATATCTGTTTGCTAAAAGTTTGAAAAGCATAAAATGTGATTATATTTATCAAACTATCGTCATTTCTTTTGCAAAAAGTAGTTTGATAAAAATTAAATGTCTTAAATGTGTCTCACTGGCATTCAGAAGTATCCTCAAACTAGCGCCATCTAAGGAGAAAATATCAGATTGTCTTGAATCTTGGTCTTTTCTTGTGGTTAATTTTTCTTTTCTTTAACTCGTGTGTGTTTTAATTTAAATGACCAAGATTACATATTAAGGTATGCTTATGAGCTAAATGCGTAAGGATTAAGGGCCTAGAGTTGTTCAACTAGCGCCATCTAGTGACTAAACAATACCTTCACCGTACTTGCAACTTTAGTTAATTGGTAAAATATATGGATTTTCAAAGGAGAAGAAGGTAATATAAAACAATAAAAATACATAAAAATTTCCTAATATTGAAAGAGCTCTAAATTGTCAAACAAGCGACATCTAGTTTGAAAATTAGAGTGTAAACAAGTGTCAGCTAAAAGAAAATTTAAACAGGAGTTTTTCCACAAAATCACTTGACTTATAAATTATTGTCAGGAACAACATTAACGAAACAACTTTTAATCAATCACCAAACTAATGTCATCTAGTGGGAAAATGAACTTTAATACTTTGTCTAAAAATTTCATTGATTTAGCAGTGAAAAGGATACGTCAAGTTACTACAACGCAGCTTCATGAACTTTTATTAATTAATTATTTTTAAAATAATATAAATTTGATTTATACAACAACCAGGCGCCTCCATTGTATTCCCTCATTTTTATTGTAATTAAAAAGCATCGTAGATTTATTTTCTTAAAATGAAAAACCCCCAAAAACTACAGTTTACCTCATTTCTCTTTTCATTGACTATAAGAAAATTAATTAAAGGCCAAAGGTGCTTTCGTCATCAAAAATATAGTAAATACGAAAACAACTCTATGTACAGTGACGTCACTTGCGGTAAAAATCGTCATAATTAATCTACCTAAAACCTATAAAAATACAAAAAAGATAATAAAGTAATGATCTCACAGATCTAACTCTCATTCATAGATAGACTTTACACACAATGTCATAAACAGTTTTATAGCCTTAATTGTTAGGCAATTAATAGCTCATAAAACTAACTAAAAAAAATAATTAAATCAGATATAAGCCCACCACCAGATGTGCCCTAACATCAGTCTAGTTTCACGCTCAAGAAGAAAATGATCGGACTAGGAGACATTGAGAGTGCCTTTGGTGCAATTGACTACAGTTTAGTATTTTTAACACTTGCAATTTCAATTGGAATCGGTATCTATCATGGTTTGAGGAATCGCAAAAATACAGATGAGCTAGAATACCTGATGGCGGGAAAAAAGTTAGTTCCGTGAAGGTTTAAAGTGTTCAAGAATAAGAATTAATTAAAGTATTGTCTGTTATTGCAGATTATCAGTTATACCCGTTGGCATAAGTCTCTTTGCAAGTAAATTCAGCGCCTTGACGTTAGTAGGCTTCTCAACGGAAATGTACGTTTACGGGAGTAGTTTTACATTTCTCGTGCTAACTGTCCTACTCACTGCCTACATCTTCAGTGAGTATGTCCTGCCTGTGTTTCATGCAATGGAAATTACGTCGATGTACCAATACTTGGAGATGCGCTTCGACCGACGAGTTAGGCTGTTTGGATCTGTAGGATTCGTTTTAGTTGCTACTTTTTTGGAAAAGTATTTCTTACAAACTAGCTTCTTTGATTTTCAGTGACTGGTATTGATGTCAAGTCTTCCTGCTATGTTCTAGCTTTCATTGTTATCTTCTATACATGCTTGGTTAGTATACAAATCCTTCAAAATCTCGAATTTATTCTTCTAAAATAAATTCCTTCTAATTAATTTTAACAGGGTGGCTACAGAGCAACTATTTGGACTGATGTCTTCCAAGCTATTATAATGATTGGATCCGTTGTTGTTGTCATGGCTCTAGGATACATCAACATGTCCAAAGACATTGGTTTCATGGGGATTTTCCAAAAAACTTACGAAGCAAAACGATTTGAATTTCCAACGTGAGTATTTTGAAAAAATCGTTAGAAACCGTCAGAACGCAGACGTAGATCAGGCGTAAATCATACACAGATCAGGCGTAGTTCAGACGTAGATCAGACTCAGATTAGGCGTAGATCAGGCTCAGATCAGACAAAAGTTAAAACCAATTTCTTCATCTTTTTATAGACTTACTCCAGATCCAACAATTCGCAATTCCTTTTGGTCCCTCTATTTTGGTGGAATTTGGATAATAATGTACACATTCTGCAATCAACCATCTCTGCAGCGTTTTCTGTCACTCCCAACACTCCCGAAGGCTAAGAAAGCTTGCTGGTTCTATGGCTGCCTAATATGGTCAATCTTTGCAATTGGCTTCTTCGGAGGAACCATTTTAACGGCATTCTTCAGTAGTTGCGATCCCAAATCAGCAGGAATGATTCAGGCTAATGATCAAATCCTCCCCTTTTTCGTTGTTCTCCTCAACAAATCCCTCCCAGGCTTATCGGGAATCTTCATTGGAGGGATGTTTAGTGCAGCCCTGAGTAGTATTTCAACTTTACTAAATAGTCTAGCAGCGGTGACTCTGGAAGACTTCTGCAAGACTTTCTACAGAGGCAACCTCACAGCACGTTCAAAGAGTATCATCATGCGAAGTGTGGTTGTTGTATTTGGTCTCCTACCTATACTCTTCCTTTCAATTATCGAAAAGTCCGATACAATTAATCAATTCGGCTTAAGTACGGAGAGTATTGTGAGTGGAACTATGATGGGTGTATTTGCGATTGGAATCTTCTTTCCCTCCATAAACGGAACGGTAAGGTTTAGTCTGTAATTTTAAAGCGTAAGAGCAGGTTGTACGTCTTGTTAACTTTTTTGTATTAATTCATGCTTTTAGTGTACCTTAATTGGTGGAGTATGTAGCCTAGCTCTCGTTGGATGGATCAGCTTCTCAGCCAATGCAGCTATTGGAGCAAAAGAGTTGGTTTTTGCAACGAAACCATTTAACACGAGCGGATGCCAAGAAATGTTTAACGTAACCGTTGCGTCAGACCTTCCATCAAGTCTTGCATCAGGCTTAACAGTAGCTGTTGCAAAGTAAGGATAAAATATTAAAAATCTTCTTAAGATTTTGTTAAATTAACGTTCTCTGATTTTTCTAGGTCAGACGTAATGTTCCTACATAGAATATCCTATTTGTACTATCCTGCAATAGGAGTCATCACAACGATCCTTATGGCTTTCATTGCAAAACTCTTTTTGGGAGGAAATGCTCCTGATTCCGTTGATGCTTCACTCATTTGGCGCTCCGAAAAATCTTCCAAGGACAATTCCCTACCGAAGAGTCCTTCAGATTCAGTTACAACTGAATCAACAGATCTACTAATTAACTACTCTAAGGAATATCCAATCGTATAAAAAGCTGCATAAACTTTCTTGTTCTTGACCTTCTGGAGAAATCCACGTGAAGAATTAATTTTTAATATTCGCCCCAAAAAAAATTAAGGGCAAAGTTCCATTAGACTGATAATTAATCTTTTATATTCCTTTAGAAAATGTTAATTTATAATAAAAATAAATTTTATATAAGACTCTTAATTTTTCTGTTATTACTTATTTATCTCAAATCGTTGAAGAAAAAAAAAGGAGAAAAAATTTCCCTGAAGGTTTGAGTTTTTATTGAATTCAACAGAAAAACCTTTTGTTGGAGAAAATCATTCGATTATCTTTATGCTTCAGAGAGAAGGTGAATGCCTTTTTAATGCCAATAGGAAGGAGACATTTATAATGAATTTTTATCCATCATCCACCCTTCGGTATTGTCAAGAAAGATATGTACAAAATAAATCCCGAAGAAGAAGCTTCTTTGAGGGGGTAACAAAATTAAATTAATTTCAATTTGCAGGTGTTTTGCCGTGAGAGGAATATCCCAATAATGGGAATAATTCTTTTGATCAGTAAATATTTTTTTGTGTCAAGAAAATATTTTATTTTAATCAGGAGAACATGTAAAAGCTAATCTGTTAAATATTTCATTTTAATCAGTAAAATTTTTTAATTTTATTCGCTTTTCTGGGAGAAAAAATAAAGAAAAATATCAATTTTACACCCAAATGTCACGATTTTACATAATTGGCCAAACAAATTCCAATATGCTTTGAAAATTTCCAAAGAAAATCAATAAATAATGAAGGAAAATGAGGCTAAAAATTAGATCATTAAAAAATTTAGTAAAAGACAACCCTTTTAAACCCTTTCGCTTCTAAGTGAAACATTGAAACATGTGTTCTTTTTATCACGACATATTTATTCTGCAGATGCTTTCAGAGGACTTTTCTCGCAGTTAGAACGTCTTTTTTGGCCTCTTTTGTGTGAATTTGATGCATTCACATTGGATCTACGTATGACGCGAAAGGGTTAATATTTTCTAGGCCGAACCGGCCGAACGTATATTAGAATCCGTTGAAAAGTGGTCTGAATCGTTTTATTGAATGTTTCATGATTTATGTTTCTCAATGAATTAACATTAATTTTCATAAATAAAAAAAATATTGACAATCTGCATAGAATTATCTAACCATTTCGCGTTCTTTGGGTCATACCTAAACGTGAAACATTTTATTTTCCTATTTCTCGATGTTGGAAATGTATTAAAGTCATACAGAAGAGGCCAAAGAGGGCGTTTTGACTGAGAAATGACCTCTGGGAGCATTCATAAATCGTGATAAAAAATATTTCAATGAATTTATGTTTCACGTGAAAGCGAAACGTTCATATGAAACATCATGGTAATGATTCGAGAGCTACAAAAAATTAGGCAGTTCAATTATTTTTAAAATATTTCTCTCGAGCTTTCCACACCAAAAAACATTCTTGTAATTAAAATTAATCCTTTTACTGATCAAAATCTAACATTTTCCTGACTTAAAAACCAAATTTACCGATCAAAAATTTTAAAAGCTTCCAAAAGAGGCGGGTTTGGGTGTAAATCCATGTTTTAGATCAGAGAGCATCATGATGAGGAGTATCAAGGAGCGTGTATGTGAGCTCAATGTTAGGAAGGATAATAATACAATTAGATGCATGACAAGCAGGGGTTGCAGCAGCACAGAGTCACCTAATTAAATTCAAACTCTCTATGTGATAATATTGTACCTCCATAAAACTCCTCTAAACTCCACCCATCTTCAAACAGGAGATGTTTACCAAGACATGGAGGAATATTTTTTTCTTCAAATTTCTGATTTAGGGCGCATTTTGAGACTAAGGAGAAGACTTGGCGGTACAAACTGACTCCACCCCCTTGTTTTGCCTTTACCTGCACCCCGAGAATTTTATTATGAATAATTTATAGCACAAATTCCGCGTTATTATTCCAGCTTTTCATTTCACATGAAATTCCCGCGCAAAGCCACCAACGATTGAGGAAGAAAGAGGAGGAAAAAAAAGCATATTTGTTTATTCAAGATCCATCTTCTTCTTCTTCTTGTATGCCAACCTTTCCCCCCGTAGTACATCAGTGCTCGCTGGGGCCCTTTAATGGTACCCCAACAACAAAAACAAGAGAAGAAAAAAAGGAGAAAAAGGAAATCTTGTTATTATTTGATGGATTCAAGAAGGGCGCGCGCGAGCATCTTGAATTGATAATGGCGCACCACCAATATTGGATGGCATGAAAAATTATTGATGCTGAAGATATGGAAATGAGAATACGCCACTTATTTACCCCTTTCTGTACTCGCCACAGATTCTTCTTTTTTCTCATATTCTATGAATGGAAATTCTCAATTGTTGTTCTGTCTATTTAAAAACAACAAAACTCCCGCTCTGACTTGATAGAAATATTCCTATTTTGATTGCCACACCGTAAAAAACGTCCACCCTCAATTCAATATTGAATTGTGATTTTATTGTGAAATGTTTTCTCTTCTTCTATTTTTTTTCCAAAGAAATATTCTTGTTTTTGGTTAACCAGCACAGGAGGGAAAATATTTACAAAAGACAAACGAAGGGTTATTGAAAATATATTTCTTTGAAAAAATAAGATAAGAAAGTCATGAGAAGGTAATATTGTTGCAAGTGGCATAGCCAAGAAGATATTTTAAAGGTGTTTCAGCTTTTCAAAAGTCTATATTTTGAGAAGCATTAAATATTTCATTATTGCAAAATAGCGACTTTGCAAAAGGACGCCACCTTGAGTCCCCTTTAACTATTGCAGCGCCACAATTAACACAACTTTGGCACACTCCCAAGAAACCACCACACAATTTTCCATTGAAATTTTCTTCTCAGCCATTGCGAATTAATTGATTGAAACACATGGACGACGTATAAATTTAATTTTATTATGTGCAACCCCCATGTACCGGAAGAACATAACGAAATGTATATTTGACTTCAAGGCTGTGCCGAGCAGCAGTTAAAATGACATTCAACACCTGCACTGTTGAGGCGGTGGCCAAATTAAACAACATCGCAGCCTCACGACGGGTGGTGGTGCACAGAGACTGCAACAAATGGGAAGCAATTCAAATAATTTACACCCCATTCCCACTTTCCAGAGGGGTTTGGGTCGCGAAATTGTGTGCCGGCAAGTGCAAAAATTAGAGACATGGTGCCGACTCGACTCTGTTGCAGAAGAAGGGGTTTGGTGTGTGTGGTGTGGTTGTAATTAATGGTGAATTTACCATGAATTTCAAGTTCTCTCTCCACCCTCTCAACCCTCGACGGGCTTTTCAGTGTTGGGGGTGAAACAAATGAATTTACAAGAGAGACGCCGCATATCCCGAAGGAATGGAGAAAAAAAGAAACTGTAGAGTGTGGAAAAATACTCATGAGGGAAAAAAATAGTGAACTGCTGCTCAGTACATACTTGCAAATTAACTTCAATTTCACCACGTTACCTGTTTTCCCACCTCCCTATTACTCATTAAAATTTAAAATTATGCTTTTTGGCGGGAAAACATTTGAATAACAAATGTAGAGTGGATGGAGGCGCCTGGTTGATATATAAGGTAAAATATGAGGCAAATATTGAGGAATTATTGAGCATTCGTTGAGTTCTTTAAAACTTTTAAGGAGCCTTTTGGGTTACTTGCGAAAATGATTAAGTCAATTAATGCTCAATATATTTTTAGTCAAACTAATTGAATAAAAACTGAACATGAAAATCTATTGAATTCACTGATAAATTATTGGTAAGAAATTACTCAAAAAACGGTAAAACTTAAAGCTTTATGATTGCTCTGCTCAATATTGTGATTAGGAGTATAAAGTAATGACTCAATTTAAGATATTAATTTTTATCATTAATTGATCAAATATCGACGATTAAATAATCAAAAATTAAAAACAAAGGAGAGCCTGAAAAAGTGTCTGAATTATTTTTTTTTCATGTAAAGTATGAATAAATTTTGACACAATAATTGTCCAATTGCCTCTCAATAATCCCTCAATATCCCTTTAATTTCTGAATTTCTTATTTTATAGTGATTTTATGTGATTGAGTAAATATTTTTTCCTAAAATTTCTTCCACGATTAATTAAGAATGAAAATTACAATTTATATTCAAACAATGATTTTAAATATTGCCGGAATTAATCAATCTTTGATAAATCATATTGACTCAATTTTCGCTCAATTTTCCCTCAATCTCCAGTCAATTTTCTTTCAAAGTCTTCTCAATCTTCAATTAAACCTAGTATTTGTCATTCTGCAGTGATTTTATTTCATTGGTTAAACATTGAGTAATTTTTAATCAATCAGGTAATTAATAAATTTCTTAAACAAATTCTTCCAATATATTGCTATAAAATTGAGTTCAATAAATTTGATAAAATTTTTTGTGAGCTTTTCCAACAAAAATATTTTTATAAAGGTCATTTTAAACATCTTAAAAACATATGTAAACTCCCTCCAATTTATTCTCTTTTTACGGAAAATACACAAAAGAATCCCAAAATGATGGAATCATATTCTCCATTTGAAGAAAAAACTCACAATAATAATTTACAAGAATAACGATGAAGAAGTCTCAAAGCAACACGGAATCTCTTACATATTATGTACGTAGAATAAATATCTCCACCCACATGAGGATGAGAGAAAAGAAAAGAAATAAATGAAGCACAAAAGAGCATGAAAAAAAGGAGAATCTGTCATCTGTCGGAAGTATTAATCTGTCCTCGTATCATCTCAATGTTCTCACTTTCCCTTTAATGTTCACCTGAAGGTGTGTGCTCTGTGTTAAGTCTGGGTTAGCAACAGTTACCATTTTGGTCTTTGAAATTGGAGTCACGACTGTGGATCTCACCTTTCGAGTCAATGCCATTTTTATTTTTCTTTCCTTGCACCTTTTTTCCATGCAAAAAAGAAATATAAAATTGATCCACGTTCGAAGGAATATAATTGCTGCGAGGGAGGAAAAGCTCTGACGCATTGGATTCCACCCACCAATTACATTGACATAACATTATTTGCCAACGCGTCCATCCTCTGTGATGATGTTTCCGGGGTAGAGACTTTTATGAGCGAGCTCCCATTTTTTTTAACCACCTACGCTCATTGTTTTACATCCACTGTTGGATTCATTTCTTCCTTTAAATTTTTATTACGAAAGAATATTCTAATGGAGATTGATGATCAAATTCCAACATTCATTTCCATTTGTCCTTTGTGAAGAGCGAGATGAAAGAAAGAATCTTTTTTGGGGTTTTCTTTATAATATTTGATACGAAGTTTGTTGATTTGGAATTTTTCTTATCCCTAAATACACGAAGGAATTCCATTAAAATTCTCCAATTCCTTTGTATTCTTTAAAGGAATTTTTATTTACTGTGAAGAATTTTATTTATTTTTCTTGTAGGAAAAAAACCCGTTAGTTGAAATTACATTAGGTTAAAAATTTGAAAAAGAACGAATTTACCCACCAGAGGGACAAAAGATACACAGAGCCATCTCGTGAGAAAATTAAATGAACTACAATTTATTGAAACAACGTATTAAAAAAAATATAGAAAAAAATCACATATATTTATTTATTAGATTTTTTCTTTACTTTATTATTTGTAAGAAATTTTAAGGGATTTTCTTTAAAAGAAGGTTAAGTGAATTAATAAAAAAAAACAAAATAATATTTACTCGCTAGAGGGCAGCAATAGGTCAATACATAAAGCCATCTTGTGGGCAAAACCAGCAAAGAAAAAATCCTTAAGTATATTTAATTTCCATTACTCACACCATTTTTTTTAAATAAAATTAACTAAATGACTGAAAAAAAAGAAATAGAGAAAAATAGTTTTAGAAGAAAGAAACCTAATTACAAAATTGACTGAATAATTATAAAAAAATAATAATTAATTTAAAATTTAATTTACTTTCCTTCCTTTGAATTTAAATTGACTGATTGACTGAAGAATTAGGAAAATCATAAAACAAAATTTCCCACAAGAGGGCCAGTTCTAATACACAGAGCCACCTCGTGAGAAAATTTAATAATTCATAAATGAGGAAAAATCATCATGGAAATGAGAGAAAGCAATATCCAGCACACAAAATATCATACTAAAAAGTAATATTTTGCTGTGAGCTGAAAGTTAATTCAGCTAGCAGGAAGTTAATTGAAAGCAAAATATGCTTTTCTGAATTTAATAATAAACCTCACCGCGCATAGGGTGATACTTTATGGACTTTCATTAGTGTTCAATTCAATGGAAAGTTTTATGTGAAATTATTACTCTCAATTTTCGCATTTATAGTGTTGCAAACTCTCTTCCATTGCACCCCACTTCTCACCCTCTCTTGCGTGGGTGGTGTGAGGGAAAAAATAGCGCCAGCAGACAATGAAAAAATTCCAACCCTGACTGCAATATTCATGGTATATGCATACAATAGGGTGATGGCAATGCGAGTAGGGCCAAAAAGGGGCAACGTGTGGAGTAAAAAATCCATTTTTTTTTCAACTGTGATTTTAAATTTAATCCCGCACCATCTCTGCGTTCTCTGCATGTCTTATTATTACCATGCAAGGGAATTAGTTTGACGGTGAAAAAAAACACCATCTTTATGCCCTTTTGCAGCCTTTTTTATTCACTCTAAAGCAGAGTTGAGGGAAGAGCATTATTAGATTTTTTTATTAAAAAGTAATATTATGCCGAAACTTCCATGAAGAAAAGTAAAAAAGTAAAAGTCTGAAAAGTAGTAAAGGAGCCCATGCGCTTGATATGGGCGAAGTACCTAATTGAAGGAAACGCAGAAAACAATTTTAACCTACCCAGTCTTGTAGGGAATCAAAAAAGGATAAAGAATCGCCAAAAATATTCACCATTTTCCACTGGGGTCACAACGAAAAAAGGCAAAAGAGTTTTGTAAAAATTCAAAAAAATTGACCGCCATTCGCCATTTTGTCTCTTTCAATGCATGAATCATATGTTTCAATGCTTCGTCAATGAGCTTGTCGATGACAGTTTGACATTTCATTTATTTTTTTTTTTTTGGGAGAAAATAATAAAAGCGTATTTTTTAATTAATTATCGTGGTAAATGTGTTTTACGTGTTGTTCGACAGTGATTTTTTATGTCTGAATACCTGAAGGATGAATTCCCGCACAGTTTGTGACCGTCTCAGCGAGCACATCTATCGTTACCACACAAAGCAATCCAAAAATATTGGTCGTGGAAAAGGTCTTGGGAAAGGTGGTGCCAATAAACATCGTAAGGTTTTGCATGACAACATCCAGGGAATCACAAAACCAGCAATCCATCGTCTTGTCCGTCGTGGTGGTGTGAAACGCAAAGGATTCCAGCGCAGAGGATCTCTCAATTCGTGAAAAAGTCATCTTCAAGACGATCCACGACCAATGTTTTTGGATTGCTTTGCTTTGTAACGAGAGATGTGCTCGCTGAAACGGTCACAAGCTGTGCGGGAATTCATCCTTCAGGTATTCAGATATAAAAATCACTCTTGAACAACACGTAAAACACATTTACCACGATAATTAAATTAAAAAAAAATACGCAATTTTTTTTTATTTTCTCCCAAAAAAAAATGAATGAAATGTCAAACTCCCATCGACAAGCTCATGACGAAGCATTGAAACATCTGCTTGATGCATTGAAAGAGACAAAATGGCGAATGGCGGTCAATTTTTTTTGAATTTTTTCAAAACTTTATTGCCTTTTTTCGTTGTGACCCCAGTGGAAAATGGTGAATATTTTTGGCGATTCTTTATCCTTTTTTGATTCCCTACAAGACTGGGTGGGTTAAAATTGTTTTCTGCGTTTCCTTCAATTAGGTACTTCGCCCATATCAAGCGCATGGGCTCCTTTTAGCCTAAAGGACAAGAATCCAGTAAAAGTAATTAATTCCAACTTGAAGAGAATTTAATTTAAACTGAAAAGGCTCCAACAGATTTAGGTTTTAGTCTTACAAAGGCTCAAGTTTAGGAGATAAAAGTAGTAAATTAAAGCCTGGAAAAGGTTTTCGATTTTCATCGAGGAGTATTGATTATCCGAAGCAAATAATTGGATTAATTGGCAATATTAAAATGAAAGGACTAAAAATGAATAGTCTCCTTTTTTATCTCAATATTCTTCTTCAGCTCTGTGGTTTAAAACACTAAAAAAAAGGAAGAGAGCAAGAAAACCCCCCAACACTGTAGATAGTTACACTCAGCACGAAACTGGACTGTCTCTCATGTAGCCAAGAGAGAGAGAAGATGAGTTCTTGCGGGGGTGGCATGGAGGGAAATGTTCATTCATTCCAAGCTGGAAGAGACGGAGGGAATATGTTGGCAGACAAAAGCAATTAACTGGTGGAAAATGCGAAAAACTTGGCGCATTATAATCACAGCCAGAACATCCCCTTGTCTAAACCCCACATCCCCCCCAACCCGTCGTGGGGGCTTTAAACTAACTCCTTTTGCGAAGATTTCCATGCCCATGGACGTGCTGGAGGATTTTGTGGCGTGGATGTGATAATTATAGAGATTTCATTTCTTTTTTCCCGCTCCGTCTTCTTTACCATTTCCCCGGGAATTCCGTGGAATTTTCTTCATTCTACTTTACACCCGTGTGTGTGTGGGTGGGTGCTAAATTTCAAGCAAGAATTTGCTGGAGAAGGAGTGTAGTAACCTCGCAAAGAGAAGCGAATCCCCCAACAGGAAGAGTCTCCGCATGAATTTGTGGTGCACTCTTCGTTTGCAAAAATGGGTTTCAGACTAAAGTATGCAAATTAGTGGAGAGCATAGAGCAAAGTGGTTGGGATCACCCTGTGGGGGTAGAGGAGATTTTCAGCGACACCTCCTAAACACATCCTTCCATGCCCTGCAAATTTTATATCCTCATCCGCACCTCATTTTTTTTTCTTCCATCTCCCCACTCTATGTGTGCGCTTAAAGTCCCCAAAATTACTTTTTCCAACTCATTTCCGTCCACCCTCTTTAATTTTCATTACGACACTACATTTTTTTTCGGTGCTTTTCAACTCTCTTCCGTCGCCTTGACACTTTTATGCCCCGCGTAACTTCTCACAGTGGGGCTAAATGAGTTTCTCTCTGGCACAAACTATCTCATACAATGCCCTGCACTCATGGTTGGTTCGTTCTTAATAAAATTCCTTACAATGTATGGTCATTTGCAGAGAAATAACATAAATTGCTTATGAACAGAAATTAATATTAACCCTTTGACGTCCTCGTGAAACATTTCAAAGTCGAATAGTCTTTTTTGGCCTCAAATTCAATACATTTCAAACTTGTAAAATACAATTAAAATATTAAAATCAGGAAATTTTTTATTGTTATATGATTGAGTCAACGCACAACCCAGAGACCACAATGGGTTAAAATTGCATTCAAAGAAATTTTGCAACTAAAATTTGATTAATTGCGGCTAATGCTTTAATTTAAATAGTCGTCTTTTAAATAAACCTCTTTTTAAAAAGGACCCCCTCTAAAAAAGAGACCTCTTTTTAAAAAGGACCCCCTCTAAAAAAGAGACCTCTTTTTAAAAAGGACCCCCTCTAAAAAAGAGACCTCTTTTTAAAAAGGACCCCCTCTAAAAAAGAGACCTCTTTTTAAAAAGGACCCCCTCTAAAAAAGAGACTTCCTTTTAAAAAGGACCCCCTCTAAAAAAGAGACCTCTTTTAAAAAGGACCCCCTCTAAAAAAGAGACCTCTTTTTAAAAAGGACCCCCTCTAAAAAAGAGACCTCTTTTTAAAAAGGACCCCCTCTAAAAAAGAGACCTCTTTTTAAAAAGGACCCCCTCTAAAAAAGAGACTTCCTTTTAAAAAGGACCCCCTCTAAAAAAGAGACCTCTTTTAAAAAGGACCCCCTCTAAAAAAGAGACCTCTTTTAAAAAGGACCCCCCCTAAAAAAAAGGCCTCTTTTTAAAAAGGACCCCCTCTAAAAAAGAGACCTCCTTTTAAAAAGGACCCCCTCTAAAAAAGAGGCCTCTTTTAAAAAGGACCCCCCCTAAAAAAAAGGCCTCTTTTTAAAAAGGACCCCCTCTAAAAAAGAGGCCTCTTTTTAAAAAGGACCCCCTCTAAAAAAGAGGTCTCTTTTTAAAAAGGCCCCCGTCTAAAAAAGAGACCTCCTTTTAAAAAGGACCCCCTCTAAAAAAGAGGCCTCTTTTAAAAAGGACCCCCCCTAAAAAAAAGGCCTCTTTTTAAAAAGGCCCCCCTCTAAAAAAGAGGCCTCTTTTAAAAAGGATCCCCCCTAAAAAAGAGGCCTCTTTTTAAAAAGGACCCCCTCTAAAAAATAGGCCTCTTTTAAAAAGGACCCCCCCTAAAAAAAAGGCCTCTTTTAAAAAGGACCCCCTCTAAAAAAGAGACCTCTTTTTAAAAAGGACCCCCTCTAAAAAAGAGGCCTCTTTTTAAAAAGGACCCCCTCTAAAAAAGAGACCTCTTTTAAAAAGGACCCCCCCTAAAAAAAAGGCCTCTTTTTAAAAGGACCCCCTCTAAAAAAGAGGCCTCTTTTAAAAAGGATCCCCCCTAAAAAAGAGGCCTCTTTTAAAAAGGATCCCCCCTAAAAAAGAGGCCTCTTTTAAAAAGGACCCCCTCTAAAAAAGAGACCTCCTTTTAAAAAGGACCCCCTCTAAAAAAGAGGCCTCTTTTAAAAAGGACCCCCCCTAAAAAAAAGGCCTCTTTTTAAAAAGGACCCCCTCTAAAAAGAGGCCTCTTTTAAAAAGGACCCCCCCTAAAAAAAGGCCTCTTTTTAAAAAGGACCCCCTCTAAAAAAGAGACCTCTTTCAAAAAGGACCCCCTCTAAAAAAGAGGCCTCTTTTAAAAAGGACCCCCCCCCCTAAAAAAAAGGTCTCTTTTTAAAAAGGACCCCCTCTAAAAAAGAGGCCTCTTTTAAAAAGGACCCCCTCTAAAAAAGAGGCCTCTTTTAAAAAGGACCCCCTCTAAAAAAGAGGCCTCTTTTAAAAAGGACCCCCTCTAAAAAAGAGGCCTCTTTTTAAAAAGGACCCCCTCTAAAAAAGAGGCCTCTTTTAAAAAGGACCCCCTCTAAAAAAGAGGCCTCTTTTAAAAAGGACCCCCCCTAAAAAAAAGGTCTCTTTTTAAAAAGGCCCCCGTCTAAAAAAGAGGCCTCTTTTAAAAAGGACCCCCTCTAAAAAAAAGGCCTCTTTTTAAAAAGGCCCCCGTCTAAAAAAGAGACCTCCTTTTAAAAAGGACCCCCTCTAAAAAAGAGGCCTCTTTTAAAAAGGACCCCCTCTAAAAAAGAGGCCTCTTTTTAAAAAGGACCCCCTCTAAAAAAGAGGCCTCTTTTAAAAAGGATCCCCCCTAAAAAAGAGACCTCTTTTTAAAAAGGACCCCCTCTAAAAAAGAGGCCTCTTTCTAAAAAGGACCCCCTCTAAAAAAGAGGCCTCTTTTAAAAAGGACCCCCCCTAAAAAAAAGGCCTCTTTTTAAAAAGGCCGCCGTCTAAAAAAGAGACCTCCTTTTAAAAAGGACCCCCTCTAAAAAAGAGGATTCTTTTAAAAAGGACCCCCTCTAAAAAAGAGGCCTCTTTTAAAAAGGACCCCCTCTAAAAAAGAGGATTCTTTTAAAAAGGACCCCCTCTAAAAAAGAGGCCTCTTTTAAAAAGGACCCCCTCTAAAAAGAGGCCTCTTTTAAAAAGGACCCCCCCTAAAAAAAGGTCTCTTTTTAAAAAGGACCCCCCCTAAAAAAGAGGCCTCTTTTAAAAAGGACCCCCCCTAAAAAAAAGGTCTCTTTTTAAAAAGGACCCCCTCTAAAAAAGAGACCTCTTTTTAAAAAGGACCCCCTCTAAAAAGAGGCCTCTTTTAAAAAGGACCCCCCCTAAAAAAAGGTCTCTTTTTAAAAAGGA
Organism: Lutzomyia longipalpis; assembly: GCF_024334085.1. Lineage (NCBI taxonomy): Eukaryota > Metazoa > Arthropoda > Insecta > Diptera > Psychodidae > Lutzomyia > Lutzomyia longipalpis. The sequence continues at coordinate 15,660,228 of NC_074710.1, read as the reverse complement.
CCCCCCCTAAAAAAGAGGCCTCTTTTTAAAAAGGACCCCCTCTAAAAAGAGGCCTCTTTTTAAAAAGGACCCCCTCTAAAAAAGAGACCTCTTTTAAAAAGGACCCCCTCTAAAAAAGAGGCCTCTTTTAAAAAGGACCCCCTCTAAAAAAGAGGCCTCTTTTAAAAAGGACCCCCTCTAAAAAAGAGGCCTCTTTTAAAAAGGACCCCCCCTAAAAAAAAGGCCTCTTTTTAAAAAGGCCCCCGTCTAAAAAAGAGACCTCCTTTTAAAAAGGACCCCCTCTAAAAAAGAGGCCTCTTTTAAAAAGGACCCCCTCTAAAAAAGAGGCCTCTTTTAAAAAGGACCCCCTCTAAAAAAGAGACCTCTTTTAAAAAGGACCCCCTCTAAAAAAGAGGCCTCTTTTAAAAAGGACCCCCTCTAAAAAAGAGGCCTCTTTTAAAAAGGACCCCCACTAAAAAAGAGGCCTCTTTTAAAAAGGACCCCCTCTAAAAAAGAGACCTCCTTTTAAAAATGACCCCCTCTAAAAAAGAGGCCTCTTTTTAAAAAGGACCCCCTCTAAAAAAGAGGCCTCTTTTTAAAAAGGACCCCCTCTAAAAAAGAGTCCTCTTTTTAAAAAGGACCCCCTCTAAAAAAGAGACCTCTTTTTAAAAAGGACCCCCTCTAAAAAAGAGACCTGTTTTTAAAAAGGACCCCCTCTAAAAAGAGACCTCTTTTTAAAAAGGACCCCCTCTAAAAAAAAAACCTCTTTTTAAAAAGGACCCCCTCTAAAAAAGAGACCTCTTTTTAAAAAGGACCCCCTCTAAAAAAAAGACCTCTTTTTAAAAAGGACCCCCTCTAAAAAAGAGACCTCTTTTTAAAAAGGACCCCCTCTAAAAAAGAGACCTCTTTTTAAAAAGGACCCCCTCTAAAAAGAGGCCTGTTTTTAAAAAGGACCCCCTCTAAAAAAGAGGCCTCTTTAAAAAAGGACCCCCCCTAAAAAAAGGTCTCTTTTTAAAAAGGACCCCCCCTAAAAAAAAGGCCTCTTTTTAAAAAGGACCCCCCCTAAAAAAAAGGCCTCTTTTAAAAAGGACCCCCTCTAAAAAAGAGGCCTCTTTTAAAAAGGACCCCCCCTAAAAAAAAGGTCTCTTTTTAAAAAGGACCCCCTCTAAAAAAGAGACCTCTTTTTAAAAAGGACCCCCTCTAAAAAGAGGCCTCTTTTAAAAAGGACCCCCCCTAAAAAAAGGTCTCTTTTTAAAAAGGACCCCCCCTAAAAAAGAGGCCTCTTTTAAAAAGGACCCCCCCTAAAAAAAAGGTCTCTTTTTAAAAAGGACCCCCTCTAAAAAAGAGACCTCTTTTTAAAAAGGACCCCCTCTAAAAAGAGGCCTCTTTTAAAAAGCACCCCCCTAAAAAAAGGTCTCTTTTTAAAAAGGACCCCCCCCTAAAAAAGAGGCCTCTTTTTAAAAAGGACCCCCTCTAAAAAGAGGTCTCTTTTTAAGAAGGACCCCCTCTAAAAAAGAGACCTCCTTTTAAAAAGGACCACCCCTAAAAAAAAGGCCTCTTTTTAAAAAGGACCCCCTCTAAAAAAGAGACCTCTTTTAAAAAGGACCCCCTCTAAAAAAGAGACCTCCTTTTAAAAAGGACCCCTCTAAAAAAGAGACCTCCTTTTAAAAAGGACCCCCTCTAAAAAAGAGGCCTCTTTTAAAAAGGACCCCCTCTAAAAAAGAGGCCTCTTTTAAAAAGGACCCCCTCTAAAAAAGAGACTTTCTTTTAAAAAGGACCTCCTCTAAAAAAGAGACCTCCTTTTAAAAAGGACCCCCTCTAAAAAAGAGGCCTCTTTTAAAAAGGACCCCCTCTAAAAAAGAGGCCTCTTTTAAAAAGGACCCCCCCTAAAAAAAAGGCCTCTTTTTAAAAAGGCCCCCCTCTAAAAAAGAGGCCTCTTTTAAAAAGGATCCCCCCTAAAAAAGAGACCTCTTTTTAAAAAGGACCCCCTCTAAAAAAGAGGCCTCTTTTTAAAAAGGACCCCCTCTATAAAAGAGACCTCCTTTTAAAAAGGACCCCCTCTAAAAAAGACGCCTCTTTTAAAAAGGACCCCCTCTAAAAAAGAGACCTCCTTTTAAAAAGGACCCCCTCTAAAAAAGAGGCCTCTTTTAAAAAGGACCCCCCCCCTAAAAAAAAGGCCTCTTTTTAAAAAGGACCCCCTCTAAAAAAGAGGCCTCTTTTAAAAAGGACCCCCTCTAAAAAAGAGGCCTCTTTTAAAAAGGACCCCCCTAAAAAAAAGGTCTCTTTTTAAAAAGGACCCCCTCTAAAAAAGAGACCTCTTTTTAAAAAGGACCCCCTCTAAAAAAGAGACCTCTTTTAAAAAGGACCCCCCCCCTAAAAAAAAAGGTCTCTTTTTAAAAAGGACCCCCTCTAAAAAAGAGGTCTCTTTTTAAAAAGGCCCCCGTCTAAAAAAGAGACCTCCTTTTAAAAAGGACCCCCTCTAAAAAAGAGGCCTCTTTTAAAAAGGACCCCCCCTAATAAAAAGGCCTCTTTTAAAAAGGACCCCCCCTAAAAAAAGGCCTCTTTTTAAAAAGGCCCCCGTCTAAAAGAGAGACCTCCTTTTAAAAAGGCCCCCGTCTAAAAAAGAGACCTCCTTTTAAAAAGGACCCCCTCTAAAAAAGAGGCCTCTTTTAAAAAGGACCCCCCCTAAAAAAAAGGCCTCTTTTTAAAAAGGACCCCCTCTAAAAAAGAGACCTCTTTTAAAAAGGACCCCCTCTAAAAAAGAGACCTCCTTTTAAAAAGGACCCCCTCTAAAAAAGAGGCCTCTTTTAAAAAGGACCCCCCCTAAAAAAAAGGCCTCTTTTTAAAAAGGCCCCCCTCTAAAAAAGAGGCCTCTTTTAAAAAGGATCCCCCCTAAAAAAGAGACCTCTTTTTAAAAAGGACCCCCTCTAAAAAAGAGGCCTCTTTTTAAAAAGGACCCCCTCTAAAAAAGAGGCCTCTTTTAAAAAGGACCCCCTCTATAAAAGAGACCTCCTTTTAAAAAGGACCCCCTCTAAAAAAGACGCCTCTTTTAAAAAGGACCCCCTCTAAAAAAGAGACCTCCTTTTAAAAAGGACCCCCTCTAAAAAAGAGGCCTCTTTTAAAAAGGACCCCCCCTAAAAAAAAGGCCTCTTTTTAAAAAGGACCCCCTCTAAAAAAGAGGCCTCTTTTAAAAAGGACCCCCTCTAAAAAAGAGGCCTCTTTTAAAAAGGACCCCCCTAAAAAAAAGGTCTCTTTTTAAAAAGGACCCCCTCTAAAAAAGAGACCTCTTTTAAAAAGGACCCCCCCCCCCTAAAAAAAAAGGTCTCTTTTTAAAAAGGACCCCCTCTAAAAAAGAGGTCTCTTTTTAAAAAGGCCCCCGTCTAAAAAAGAGACCTCCTTTTAAAAAGGACCCCCTCTAAAAAAGAGGCCTCTTTTAAAAAGGACCCCCCCTAATAAAAAGGCCTCTTTTAAAAAGGACCCCCCCTAAAAAAAGGCCTCTTTTTAAAAAGGCCCCCGTCTAAAAGAGAGACCTCCTTTTAAAAAGGCCCCCGTCTAAAAAAAAGGCCTCTTTTTAAAAAGGACCCCCTCTAAAAAAGAGGCCTCTTTTAAAAAGGACCCCCCCTAAAAAAAAGGCCTCTTTTAAAAAGGACCCCCTCTAAAAAAGAGACCTCTTTTTAAAAAGGACCCCCTCTAAAAAAGAGACCTCCTTTTAAAAAGGACCCCCTCTAAAAAAGAGGCCTCTTTTAAAAAGGACCCCCCCTAAAAAAAAGGCCTCTTTTTAAAAAGGCCCCCCTCTAAAAAAGAGGCCTCTTTTAAAAAGGATCCCCCCTAAAAAAGAGACCTCTTTTTAAAAAGGACCCCCTCTAAAAAAGAGGCCTCTTTTTAAAAAGGACCCCCTCTAAAAAAGAGGCCTCTTTTAAAAAGGACCCCCTCTAAAAAAGAGACCTCCTTTTAAAAAGGACCCCCTCTAAAAAAGACGCCTCTTTTAAAAAGGACCCCCTCTAAAAAAGAGACCTCTTTTTAAAAAGGACCCCCTCTAAAAAAGAGACCTCTTTTAAAAAGGACCCCCCCCCCTAAAAAAAAAGGTCTCTTTTTAAAAAGGACCCCCTCTAAAAAAGAGGTCTCTTTTTAAAAAGGCCCCCGTCTAAAAAAGAGACCTCCTTTTAAAAAGGACCCCCTCTAAAAAAGAGACCTCCTTTTAAAAAGGACCCCCTCTAAAAAAGAGGCCTCTTTTAAAAAGGACCCCCCCCCTAAAAAAAAGGCCTCTTTTTAAAAAGGCCCCCGTCTAAAAAAGAGACCTCTTTTTAAAAAGGCCCCCGTCTAAAAAAGAGACCTCCTTTTAAAAAGGACCCCCTCTAAAAAAGAGGCCTCTTTTAAAAAGGACCCCCCCTAAAAAAAGGCCTCTTTTTAAAAAGGACCCCCTCTAAAAAAGAGACCTCTTTTAAAAAGGACCCCCTCTAAAAAAGAGACCTCCTTTTAAAAAGGACCCCCTCTAAAAAAGAGGCCTCTTTTAAAAAGGACCCCCCCTAAAAAAAAGGCCTCTTTTTAAAAAGGCCCCCCTCTAAAAAAGAGGCCTCTTTTAAAAAGGATCCCCCCTAAAAAAGAGACCTCTTTTTAAAAAGGACCCCCTCTAAAAAAGAGGCCTCTTTTTAAAAAGGACCCCCTCTAAAAAAGAGGCCTCTTTTAAAAAGGACCCCCTCTAAAAAAGAGACCTCCTTTTAAAAAGGACCCCCTCTAAAAAAGACGCCTCTTTTAAAAAGGACCCCCTCTAAAAAAGAGACCTCCTTTTAAAAAGGACCCCCTCTAAAAAAGAGGCCTCTTTTAAAAAGGACCCCCCCCCTATAAAAAAGGCCTCTTTTTAAAAAGGACCCCCTCTAAAAAAGAGGCCTCTTTTAAAAAGGACCCCCTCTAAAAAAGAGGCCTCTTTTAAAAAGGACCCCCCTAAAAAAAAGGTCTCTTTTTAAAAAGGACCCCCTCTAAAAAAGAGACCTCCTTTTAAAAAGGACCCCCTCTAAAAAAGAGACCTCTTTTAAAAAGGACCCCCTCTAAAAAAGAGACCTCCTTTTAAAAAGGACCCCCTCTAAAAAAGAGACCTCTTTTAAAAAGGACCCCCCCTAAAAAAAAGGCCTCTTTTTAAAAATGACCCCCTCTAAAAAAGAGACCTCTTTTAAAAAGGACCCCCTCTAAAAAAGAGGCCTCTTTTAAAAAGGACCCCCCCTAAAAAAAAGGCCTCTTTTTAAAAAGGACCCCCTCTAAAAAAGACGCCTCTTTTAAAAAGGACCCCCTCTAAAAAAGAGACCTCCTTTTAAAAAGGACCCCCTCTAAAAAAGAGGCCTCTTTTAAAAAGGACCCCCCCCCCCCTAAAAAAAGGCCTCTTTTTAAAAAGGACCCCCTCTAAAAAAGAGGCCTCTTTTAAAAAGGACTCCCTCTAAAAAAGAGGCCTCTTTTAAAAAGGACCCCCCTAAAAAAGGTCTCTTTTTAAAAAGGACCCCCTCTAAAAAAGAGACCTCCTTTTAAAAAGGACCCCCTCTAAAAAAGATACCTCTTTTAAAAAGGACCCCCTCTAAAAAAGAGACCTCCTTTTAAAAAGGACCCCCTCTAAAAAAGAGACCTCTTTTAAAAAGGACCCCCCCTAAAAAAAAGGCCTCTTTTTAAAAAAGACCCCCTCTAAAAAAGAGACCTCTTTTAAAAAGGACCCCCTCTAAAAAAGAGGCCTCTTTTAAAAAGGACCCCCTCTAAAAAAGAGGCCTCTTTTAAAAAGGACCCCCTCTAAAAAAGAGGCCTCTTTTAAAAAGGACCCCCCTAAAAAAAAGGCCTCTTTTTAAAAAGGACCCCCTCTAAAAAAGAGGCCTCTTTTAAAAAGGGCCCCCTCTAAAAAAGAGGCCTCTTTTTAAAAAGGACCCCCTCTAAAAAAGAGGCCTCTTTTAAAAAGGATCCCCCCTAAAAAAGAGACCTCTTTTTAAAAAGGACCCCCTCTAAAAAAGAGGCCTCTTTTAAAAAGGACCCCCTCTTAAAAAGAGACCTCTTTTTAAAAAGGACCCCCTCTAAAAAAGAGGCCTCTTTTAAAAAGGACCCCCTCTAAAAAAGAGGCCTCTTTTAAAAAGGACCCCCCCTAAAAAAAAGGCTTTTTTTTAAAAAGGCCCCCGTCTAAAAAAGAGACCTCCTTTTAAAAAGGACCCCCTCTAAAAAAGAGGCCTCTTTTAAAAAGGACCCCCCCTAAAAAAAGGCCTCTTTTTAAAAAGGACCCCCTCTAAAAAAGAGACCTCTTTTAAAAAGGAACATTTTCCTAGAATGGGGATCGAAATTCGAGAAATTCCTCATACATTTTGTTCAACAAATAATGACTTTTCTTCTCGAAATAGAGGTTATACGGGTTATACTATCCCCTTGGTATAAGCGCGAATTAGTGTCCTCACTATCTCAAAAATGTATTTCACAAAATTTTTCCGGTCGTCCGGAGTTTGATTCTTAATTAAAAATACTTGAGAATTTTTTAAATATCTTATTGAACTTGAGATATGACCATTTTTTTTTATCTTTAAAAATAAATACTTGGTGTTCGCCACGAAGTGGAACACCAACTAATTTCATAAAAGAAATAACTGACTGACGCCTCCAGGTTGAGCTATATCAACTTTTATAACTGAACACGTTATTATTGACTTTTTGTTTTATATTTCAGATTTTTTTTATCCCTTTTATCCAATTAGTACCTTCAGTTTGACCAAACTTACCGACTATTTTACCAAGCTTACCGACACTTTTGCTTTTATTACCTACAATTTTGCCAATATTACCTACACTTTTGCCAAAGTTACCTACACTTTTACCAAATCTACCGACACTTTAACGGCACACATTTTTTTTAACAGTGCAGAATTCTGGTGCATATCTCATTTAAATTGCTTATACGGAAAATCTGAAAAATTCTTTTGATTTTCTCTATTCCATCGAATTATAATTAAAATTACTTTCATTTACAGCTAATATACAAAGTAGACAGCAATACTTTAAACATCTGGATTAACAAGCAAACTTACCTCAGTTCAAATAACGTTCAAGTCGATTTTTTTCTTTTTTTTATATTTCAAATACAGTTGAAGTCCACATCAACGAACAATCGGATGTACTATTCTCGCGTATTAAAAACAATGCGCGAGAGTAGTACATCCGATTGTTCGTTGATGTGGACTTCTACTGTATTGTTTTTTTATTTTTTGTAATTCTTTTATAGAAAAGTAATCTTAGGTCTGGGCAACGATTTTGCCTCTAAATCAAATCTGGAGCAAAATTAAGCATCTGGAGTAAAATTATAACAAAGTTTGGATGAAAAAATGTTTTATTTGCTTGATACAATAGTTTTTGTAATGAATGTGTTAAATTAGTGCGTATTAAAATGTATTTTATTGCGCTATTTTCATCCATTTTTGCACATAAAATTATTCTATGTTCGTGAAATTAATTTTTAAATGTTCTCATTTCTTTCTGTTCTTTTATTATTCCCTGATTTTTTTTTTATTTAAATTCCGTACTAAAGTTTTTTTTTCATCACTCTTCTACTCTAGTTTAAAACAAACAATTATGTAATTTAGTCAAGCTAAGGTGTTAAAATTCTAAAACGTTAAATTAGATAAAAAAAAAAAGAAGTTCTTTAAGCTATGAAAATGAATTAAAATGAATCCAAATTAGGCATTTTATCGATATATTAAGCATTCGTCGAATAACATAGTTAAATTATTTAAATTTAGAATATTCTTCATCAGAAATCTGAATAAATTCCAGTAGATTATTTTGCAGTAAATGTGTACAAAAGCGCGCAGTAGGATATGGCAAGTTTTATAATCTGCAAAGAAAATAAATTTATTGCAAAGAAATTATTAAGTTTGAAAAGAAATTGAATAAATTTTAACCCATTAAAGACCATCAAATGTTTAAAATTTTCAAAAACTAATTCGAATTCAAAAACCGTTAAAGTGGTTAAGTATAGTCTGATTTCTTTTCAATTTTGACTTCTTAATCGGATTCTTTTTCCTGGTCATTAAGGGGTTAAAAAAAAAGAGTCTCACCAACAGACCTGAATGAATGTGTAGATGTTGACATCGTACATCCCAGCAGCTTTCATCCCGTAATTCCTCTGAGTCATCCCCAGGGCAAGGATGAAGGCCTTTTGATCCTTCACACCAAGATCATACCAGTTGGTTTGATAAAGAACCGCGGAAATTCTTTCAGTTTTATTCACGATAATTTCGCAAAAAAGACAAGGAATGAGAATTTGAAAAATAATACAAAGTTGAGCAAAATAAATGGGGATATCATCGATATTTTCGCGAATCACAAAAATCCCCGTTAAATTTAGCAAAAGACTCATGAAGAGACGGAAAAAGATGACAATGTTGAAGGTATCATTGAAGATGTTGATGTGTTTGATAACTTTGCAGTATCTCTTCAACACAGTGGGGAGGAATTGAGGATCATCCTGAATTCTGTCTCTATAGTTGAGGATATAATCGTGAATTACATCGAGATTAGCCATTAGTTCAAGACCAATAAGTCCAATTATTGAATCATAGAACACACTATTGATGGCTGCACTCAGCAACACCATCAATTGCATAAGGAGCATTGTCCCTTTGTACCCTGAGAAGGTTTCTGGTGCGAAAGGAATTTCAATGAGAATACCATTTTTACCACTAGTGAAGAAACTAAAAATCGTGTAAGTAACGTCGGTGCAAATAAAAAGGATATGGTACGTTCTGAAATTAAAGAAAATTCAACATTTTAGAGGTTTCCTTTAATTTTTTAATGTAATATTGATAACCCTCCGTACGCCAAAGATGGGGTACGTGATTGACCCCTAAAGCTCTATGTGTATTTTTTTCGTCAAAATATTTGATTTTATTTTCAGAAAGAACTTCTTCTTAAGAGATTCTGAGAGATTCTTTGGATTAATTCCTCTTCATGACCCTATCTAAGCAAGGCGTTATCAAACATCGAAAGCTTAAGTAAAGTTCGTTCTTTCTTTCTCTTAATTAACTCACTCTTTTTGACACTTTCAGGACTTTCAGAAAAATCCCTAAAAAATATTCTCAATACTGCTTATAAATTGCAAAACGAGCTGTTGCTTTTTTTCTTTTTTTTTTTGCATAGAAAATCCTTTTCAGATTTTTTATAAATAAATTTATTTTAAAAATTCGTTAAGGAATCTTATAAAAAAAGTTTCTTGTAAAATAAATATTTTTTTCTGATTTTAACTTTTCTTTTTATTGACAAAAAGTTTTTTTTTTCAAGAATTCTTTGAATAAATTCCCTTTCACTGCTCTGTGATACGTCGAAAGCTTTGGAAAAGATTGTATTTATTTCTCTTTATTAACTTGCTCTTCTTGACATCCTTGAGAAGTCATGACTTCCTGAAAAGGACTTAAAGGAAAGTCCCTAGAAAAGATTCTCAATTTTGCTTTATTTGCAAAAAAAAGTCTTTTCAGCCATCACGTACCCCCTTCTTCTAAAACACATGTTTCTTACATGGCCTACAGAGGGTTAACTAATCCTCATTACTTACTTGAAGCAAATGAACCACAATTTATCAAATTTATTAATCATTTTCACGGCAATCAAATTTAATTCGTAATTTTCAATTCCTTCCTCGTGAAAACCATTAATCCACGTGGAAAGTTGATGCAATTCCTTACGGTGTAGATGCCCCAAAATGACCTTAATTGGAATGTCTAACATTGCAATACACACTGTGGCGGAAAAGACAATTGTTGGCGTTAATTCTCCATTGAAATTGTTGAAAATGAAATTCAGGCACAAGATGCATCCAATAACGGTCACAAAAAGTGTGAGAAAAATACAAATTCCCATCTTTGGGGGTCGTCTGAAGATGTCAAAGGTTATCAAGGATTCTCCGTAGGTAATCCAAGGTTTCATTTTACCAAAAACTTCCCACTTATTGGGCATTTTGCTCTTACTCTCTTTTAAGGCAAAAACTTAAAACTTTCTTTTAGAATGTTCTGTGTGTGACTGAAGGGATTTTTTTATTTGCAATTTAACTTTCCCACGCAAATAAAGGGCGTGAGCGTTGACACCCCTATCAATTCTTATGCAGATTTATTGACGGTTTCGTGCCAAAACACCTGCTGATTATATTATTATTTAATAAATAATTAATCAGTGTGAAATGGAGGTACAAAGCGGGGGACATTGTGTGGGAGAATGTCTAGAAAATTGCACGTGTTGAATGTTTTATTGATTTATTTTGTTAAGTAAAGAAAAATTCAATAAAAAGGACAAAAGGAAATCTCTGATGGAATATTTTCATCAAGCTCAAAAAAAATGTTTCCTTTGAAAACTATTTGAAGGAACTTTCTAAAGTCAATATTTTTATTTCATTCGTGCCGACACTCCTTTCGGGAAAAGTTGTACGCAAGGGGGATTTATCTGAACGAAATTATTCAAATCTTCGCCATCTTCGCTAATAGATAATTCTCTAAGGAAAAATAAATATTAGCCTTAGGGTCTTAGCTTAAAAATGTTTAATTCAAGCAGAAAAAAAGACTTAAATCAAGCCGAAAAGTAGTAAATTCAAGCCGAAGAGTTCTAAATTCAAACCGAAAAGTAGTAAATTCTCCCCTAAAAAAAAAGACTAAATTCAAGCTGAAAAATGTTTAGTTTTCAGTCCTAAAACACCAAAAATTGAGGAATAAAACTTTATGAAAATAAGATTATTTAGAGTCTTAAAAGAGGACTAAATTCAAATCGGAAAGTAGTAAATTCAAACCAAAAATTCCAAAATACGTTTTTGGATTTTTTCCTGTTTTCAGTTGTTAGATTTTCAGCAAAACATTTATTTTAAGAAAAATATTCATATTTTCAGAGAAATTCGGATTATTCGCTAAAATTACCTAAATATTCGCCAGATAAACACCCCCTTACAATCCTTGATACGACGTAAATCTTCACTGGGTCTATGTTGAGTTTTATGCTAAAGACAGAGCATTAATTAAAGGGCAAACTTTCTACTATTCAAATGTTTAAATTATTCATAAAATGCCCATAAGAATAGACCATAAAGAATGTTCTCAATTAAATATTTTTTTACGCACAACTAGTTGAGTGAAAGACTCCAAGTGGAAAAGAGCACCGTGTGAAGGGATGAAAGAGTCAAAACAGTTGCGAATGTTCAATCAGGAGAAGGGATTTATTGATTTTGAACTATCGGCCACAACCTTTCGCGTAACTTCGGGTTCATGGCGCAATAGAATCCTCATTGTTATCCTCGGAGCACAGGCTTTCATTGTACCTGTCTTCCTGGTTCGACACCTCCAAGAAGTCCTTAAGAATGGATTGGATTTAAATCTCCTACTCACAGTTCTCTTCTCCTTCGGCTATGTACAGATTATTCTTAAAGTTTTCTGTGCTCTGCTCAAGAGGAGGTACTTTGTCAAGCTCTTTGCGTGGATTGAGCTGCTCTACAAGGAGCAAGAAGTTGATGCAGATCTGGTCTTAATTCTTGAGAAACATCTCGTGTATTCTCTCAATGTCTGGAAACTACTTCTTCGGTAAGGCGAATGATTTTTTATTTAGTTGAAGCTCGTCTTTTAAAGGAGACTTTCATACCTGATTCCTGCTTACACAGGTGCGGTATTATTTCCCTCGCTTCAGCCGCCATTGTAATCTGCGTCAAAATGCGGCTAGATCCAAAGTTAGGCATTACCATGAACATCCCGTATTTACCATCGAATCATGGGTTGCAGAAGGAACTAGCCTACCTGTTGCAGCTGATCTTCATGCTTACAACCTCCGCCTATATAATCCTCATTGACTTGAGCATAATTTTTCTGGGACTCCAAATTATGGCTGCTCTCAGTATCCTCAATGACTACATCAGGATACTCGATGGGATGACAAAGAAGTACCCAGACTACCTACAAACCATCCTCAAACGCCATTGCGACGTCATTCAGAACATTCATTGGCTCAACAAGACTGTTAAGGAGATGTCTCTGGCTCAATTTCTCTGCAGCACCTTCATCCTTCTTCTCATGTTCCTCTTTGTGCGCAAGGAGCAAAATCAATTCGCAGCCTATGTGCTGTGCTTCTGTGGACTCATTCAAATTATAGCCCTTTGTCTCTTTGGGGAATTTATAAGGATCAAAACGGAGCGTCTTTCAACAGCACTGTACCTCACCAAGTGGTACGAACTGAGTTTGAAGGATCAGAAAATATTCCTGATTATCCTGGGAATGGCTCAACGGGAGTACTGCCTCAAGGCTGCTGGAATGTACAATATTAACGTCTATTCGTTCCTTCAAGTAAGTTTTCTTTAAATTGGGAAAGGGATTTTTTTGAAGTCTTCTTTGAGCTTTTGATAGAAGTTTGTCATAATCTAGGACAACCCAACAAACATTTTATTTGGCTTAAAAGACTAAAAGTTCTAAAAAGGTGTTATAATGGTGTAACACAGAACTTTTTGTCTTATAAAGGGATTAAATAGGCTATATATTCTACTAGAATTTTGCTCTTATAAGCCATGATTGTAGTTCTCTATAGGACTTCGATATGAGTCATTTGTTCTCAGGAAAATAATTCCAATAGTCTCTTCTTATAAAAGCCTACAACCCATCCATATAGGATCAATCATCTACAAGAAAATATGTTTCATAATGGGGTATTATAAGTTAAAAATTCTTAAAAGAAAGCTTATAGCATTCAATAAGAATTTTATAGAACTGCTTATAAGATTTTTATGAAACCTCTTTCTCCCTTAATGAAAAATTATTATTAAAGTTTTATTTTTATTGCTGAATATAAGTTATTTTTTGAGATCTAAAATGCGCAACAATTCTTTACGTACCTAGTTGATTTTTCAAAGAAAAAAAAGAAAGTATTTTTTCTCGTATTTAATTTGCATTGACATATCGCCTCTACCATGCAAAAGTATGGTAGCTCAGAAAGGCAATATTTCACATGAAAAAGTAAATTTATTACGTACGTACAATACTTTCTCAAGGTAGATGCGAAATTTTGTTAGAACATTTTTGAGAAGCTAACTAGATCGTGTGGCGCCCTGAATAGGGGGGCGCCACAGGGCTTGGTTGACTCCTCTAGTAACCTCAACCCTCGTAGTCCTCAAGCTAAACTATAGAGCACTTTACACGCACAGCCATTCCCGCGCAAGGCTGAGCTTAGACTAACTCTCTCTACAGCTCTACACACATCAGCACTCTTTTCCGTTCTACACTACTCAGCACTCTTTGCCGTTCTCCCATCTAATATTCTCTCAGTGCTCTCCTACATTCTCTTGTGGATTCTCTTATTCTCTCTAGCCTATTTGAGGGTTTGTAACCTAGAGGCAGAAGCCGTTGCCGAGGGAAGGGCAGCCGTTACAGTTACCGCCAATCTAAGGGTACTCACTCTATGAGCAGGTTAATATTCGCTGGATAGTGAGTCGGGCGCTACAATCGTTATAAGAATTCAATTCTTAGAAGGTTCTTAAGAGCTCTCATAATGTTCTTCGAGTATAAAAGTGTACCAAATATCCCGTATACTTCGGTAGAAATAAATTCTGAGGAGTTTTGTTAAATACGAAATTCACACATTTGCCTGGCAAGATATGTGTGTATTCTTAACTCTTTCAGATATGTTCCCGGGATGCAGAGGAAGTTATCCAAGACATATGTTCATCAATTATACATATGAATTAATCATATAATATAATCACAAAAGAATTTAATAAATACGAAATATCAAAAAAAAATTCAAAATAATATAAAATTGAAAAAATAATAATTAATATTTTTTTTTAAATTTTACAAATTTTTTCGTAAGTTCTATAATCTTCTTATAAGCAGTGCTATAAGTTTCTCATAGTATATTATAAGACGCACTAATAAGCAATCAAAATTTCTTTCATAGACAGTTATAACACTGTTATAGGATAATCCTAGAGAACTCTTGTAGGCCCTTATTAGTGCGCCAGATTGGCTCATAATTGTCTGAGAGACATATATGAGCTATCTACAAGCGTTCTCTAGGATATTCATGGTTTTATAAATTTTACTTGAAGTATTCAATGAGAATACTATAGAACTTATTTTGTTCGTTGGGAAATGTTAAGGCCTTAATTTATTTGATACTTACGATGAAATTCACTAATAAGTCAACAGACTTATATTTTCTTAAACCAGCCTTAAGATAGACAGAGTTTTAGATTTTTTTTAACAGGCTTAAGGTTTTTATGAAAACTTTAGGTTCTTAAGGCAGGCTTAGATTTTTAAGTCAAAATTCAGTTTGAAAAAATTGGCCGAAAGAGGTCAGATTAACGGTTTTTTATTGGATCTGACTTTTAAAGTTTTTATTATTTATTATTTATTTGAAACAAAAAATTAGGTGCGTTTCTGAATATAGCACCGTATAATTTGTATAGTAATAATTCATTACATATAATTACAATTTCAAGTTACAATTTTTGCCTTTTCCGAAAGTTTTTATACAAAAAATATTTTAATACATTTCCAGTATATAAAGAGGATACTGGAAATTATTTGAAAAGTTATTTTAAGTTTTTTTCAGGAGCATGAAAATCGGCTTACTTTTAAGAAAGCCGTTTCAGCTCATAAGAGAAATATTGAATTCATAAAAAAAGTTTTAACAATACCCGGCTTCGGGTGAATCATAATTTTCATCAGAGTCTGAGATCGCAGAAGTGTTTATTTCATCGTCGGGGGGATCGGGGGGTTCAGGACGGAGGATCGGGTCAGGAGCAGGAGGAATGGATGGGATAAGGGGGACAGAAGGGGATGATAAGGGAAGGGAAGGAGGAAGACCAATTGATGTGCCAAAAGGCATCATTGTTGTGGATGTTTGTGAATGAGTTTGTGTTGTCGTTTGAATTATCGAATTTTTTTGTGAATAATTACTTTGGCCATCAAGAGCCTTTGGAGGATTGTGATTTATACCTTTTGATTTTCTAAGTGATTTAAGCTGATTCGTCTTATTATTTAAGCGTTTGGCTTGTTTGAATGTCATTTTGCGAGATTCTTTTTTCGGAGAAAGGCTTACAGATTTTTCATTGTCATTTTTGGTGTTAATATTTGAGAAAGATGATCGCTCTTTTGTTGTAGAGGTTGCGGCCGTTACTGATGTACATGGCATATCCTTAGGCGGAGTGGTATCCATCGTTGACTCGGCTGCGTTCCCTGAAGACGCAGATGAATTCTTCTCTGGAATTTGGCTCTTGAGTGACCGTGTAGTTGAGGGAATAGAAGAAGAAGTAGATGAATTCATCGAGTTTTTCACAACGTGTGAAAAAGATGCTTTTCCCATATCCTTTAGAGAATTTGGGAGGTGTGCTGGAATGGCCTTATTGCGTCTTCTGTACTCTTGTCGAGCCAAATTGTAAGGAATGCGCATGGTGACACGAATTGCGTTTATTTCTCGCTCTTCCATATAGGTGGGACACGTTTTGCTAAAACTGGGATGGTTCCCATTGCAATTTACGCATTTTGCCGGAAAAGTGCATTGATCAGTTCCATGGAAATCTTGGGCGCAGAAACCACAAACGGGCTTATTGGATGAGGACTTGCATCGTTTTTTTGTGTGTCCAATTTTCTGGCAGATGACACACCTGAATGGGGCTGGGATATAAAGTTCAGTTTTCAGGTGGATAAAACCAACCCTAACTTCTGCTGGGCACACTGGTGTGTTGAATGTGAGTAAGTGAGTCGGAGTGTCAACCCAATTGTTGCCTTCTTTTCTCTTTAGTCGTTGTACGTTGATCACATGTTGATCCGCCAATTTCTCAATAATTCGTTCGATCTTCACTTTCATAATGTGAGTGCAACGTATTAGTGCCAACGATTGGTTCAGCACACCATTCTCGGAAACACAAACCGGCAGCTTATCAGCTCCAAATGATTTCAATGTCTTTAGTGTCTCAATTTGTTGCGCATTTTGAGTTTGAATAAGCACATCACCACTTTTGAGAACCGTGCAATTTTTAAAGCCTTCCTTACTGATATGTTCGAGTCCTTCATGAATATCAAAAATGTCCAGATTTCGAATGGTGTCACCACCTAGGACGAAGTATTTTTCTGTGTCCGAAGGGGGGGGGAAAAAATGCTGTTTTTAGGGCTTTATATGACTTCTTTTTAGGCATCTCATTCAAGGCTGGCATTTCACCGCGGTGGAGCACATTATAAATATTAAATGTCTCAGGGGGGCCTGGGCCCCCCGATTTTTCACTCATCACTTAAGAACTATAAAAATCAAACTTTGTATAAATACTTTTCTTAAAAAGAAAGAAAACTTTTCGATAAATGTAAACCAAAAATAAGCTCTGTGCAAAAATACGTCTGATTGCTTCGAGATTTTACACAGTACTGTAAAGTTTTAAGTCTTCGTCAAACTTAATCAGGGCTGAAAACACTAGAATAGCCGAAAGGCTCCAACAGATGGACAAGAAATTCCTCGTGCGGTGCGGTGCGGCGAGGATTTCGTGGCCCTTCGATGCTTCGGATTGGCCGAAAAACGTTCTCACACGGTGCGGTGAGAATGTGTGTGCCATCTCTCGCTTCTGATTGGCCGAAAACCTCGCCACACCGTACCGCACGAGAAATTTCTCGTCCATCTGTTGGAGCCTTAATAACCAGACACCGACTTAATTTTGAAGTGAACTTAACGCTTTCATCCTTTAGAATGAAAGAATAAAAATATGTATTCCTATTTTTATATTTATATATTTTTTTAAATTTATTTTCCAGATTCTCAAAATGGCCGTCTCCTACTGTGCAATATTATATACCTTCAGTAACTAATATGTATGTATTTATGTAGATAAGTATATGTACTAACTTCATACTAAATATTAAATATTTAAAATTAATTTCTTGCAAAGTCTAAATTTTTATTTTGTTCTTAATTTAGCTCCTTCGTCTAGTTGGAGATTAAATAAATTGACCATAATTTGACCATAAATTGAGCTCAATATATTAACTATTGTTGTGCAAATTAAAAGCAACATTTGGCCCATATTTGCTCCATATTTGATCAACTTGCATACATTTGCGAGAAAATAGAAAATTAAGCTTTTAATCAAATATTTAGTAAAATTTCAACATATTTTATTAACTTTATTATTCAAACGTCTTAATTGAAAGAAAATTCTAAAGAAAAAAATAACTCCACACCGCTTTTCCCATGACTTATTTTCCTCTCTATCGTAGCTCGACAATTTGAGAAATTCAAAATTCTGAGGCGTCCTGCCTTTCATGTTCTGCGTCACAGACAATGTGTTTCAGTGAATTCTTCGGGGGGTGAGTTCTGGGGTTGTTTTTGGCATTGTGTGGGGGTGTAGTCGTGCGGCAGCGATGGAGAAAGAGGCAGAAGCGACAATAAAGAATCCGCAAAATATGCGATTCGACGGGGCGAATAATTGTAAAATGGAGACAATTACTTATTTTGAATGTAAATTCAGCCTCACAGTACAGAATGATGAGGAGCTTCTTCTTCAACCCTTATCCCGACAAGGAGGGTGGGCGGTGTGAGTACTTCCTGCACGCCCTTCCATTACAATGACATCCACAACAATACTCATTGCGGGATATTGCTTGTGCGAGAGGTGAAATGGGAAAATTTAATAAAATTCGAGAAGCCAATCTACATTTTAAGTGGCTCCGCACTCCCACTCAAAATGTAATGAAGATCCCAATGCGCGGGGGGTGGCAGGACATGGGTTTGGGAGCTACAGAAAATTCAAATTCAAACTGACAATCCTGTGGCAGAGGCTGTGTCACAACTCCGGGGAATAAATTGACTCGCGCGCGAAAATCCCTCTGTAATTTGCCCAAATTTGCCCTCAAATTGAAATTAGCCATTAATCTACAACACCCTTCGGCTTTGTCGCTGCTACTGTGAATCTTCCGTCATTGCGTGGGTGCTTAAAGGAACCACAGTGATAATCACAAAGTCCCTATAATGATATGCTTCGAATTCGCGGATTTTAACCGGAAATACCGCAAATCTGTGGGGGTTTTCTCAAATGTATATAGCCAATGGGTAAACAAACTACACATAACTTCCGACTTTCCATTTCTCCTCTCTCCTCCTCGCTCCTGCAAATCAACCAAAATAATCGGCTTTTCTTCAATCTTCTCTACAGGAAGAATCTTTAAATATTTCTTCATTAACTCCCTTCATTCTCCCTTTTGTTGCAGGGGAGGGAGGAGGTATTAAGTTATGTGATATGATACTCCCCCATTCTATGTCCTGACCACACAACGATGCCATTTTCCTTCAGCCTGTCAGATTAAGATGTCATTTTGTGCAAAAGATCCCACATAAGGGGTCCATTTGGCAAGAGAGACAGAGCCACCCCCAGCAATGCATTGGAATTAAAACAAGAAGAATCCTCAAGAGGGGCTAGAAGTAACCATAATTGGTTATTGAGATTGCCGCAATATAGGGGAATTCTTACAACCAGGAATCTTGAATTAATTGGATTGGAAAGAATTTGCTAAAAACATCAAAAATAGCTATTTTTTTAAAAATATTTCCCAGTAAATAAATTTTGCCAATAATTGATCAATTATTGAGCTCAATATTGAATCAATGTAGGTCTGCATGATCAATTATTGAGGAATCAGAATTGACCTGAGATTGATCATTTATTGACCAACGATTGATTAATCAATTTACTAATTAATGATCAATCATTTGTTTACTGGGTTATTTTTTTAAAAAGATTTTATGACGTTCTTAAATTTTAAAGAATAGAAAAGAATTTTTATGTGTTCTAGTAAGTTGTAGAACATCGTGAAATCTATTATTTAAGTCTTGAATTGAGCATAACAATAATATAAGAATTTTATATTATTACCCGCCCCCATCGAAAAAGTTTGGAAAACTTCACTTAATTCCAATGAAATGCATCCGTATTGTAAATTAAAATCTAACGCTGAACTCTTCCTTGATTTTCCACCCTTCTTGTGAGACTAATTGCCTATTTGCTTAAATGCTACTCCGGCTACTCCACCAAAAAAGCATTTTATGTGTTGTTCCATCTCCCTGCGAAAGGTCAAAAGGATTATTTATCCTTTATTCATCATGCAAAGTTTTTTTTTCTATAAAAGGGGTTTTCATTATATTTTCTTTTATTCCGTGAAAATGGACATTGAATTGAATGTATTTTCCATCATGTCTGGTATAAATAAAAGACTGGCAAAACCACTTGAGGGAATTGACTGTACTCACCCGAAAAAAAAACTTTTCCTTTCAATGCGGAACAGAACGCATTTCCCTGAAAAGTCTGCACCCTTCCTCCCATCAATGGGCACGCGCTCCTTTCCGCCGGATGGAATTGAGAGATTTGAAAGATTGCGGAGCGTGAGCCTCCATATTTTGGCGTATGAGAGGGAAAATTCGTTTTTGGATTGTGTCGCACAGAGGTCAATTAAACTGATGGCTTTTCAATGCAGTGTGTGTGCCCAAGATTGCCATCGGAGTCACTCATTCAGAGCAAATCAATTCCCAAAGATCAGTTCTGTCTGCGTGTGTTGGTCCCTTCATTATTGGCAATTCCCATATTTTGAATAAACAATCCAACATGCTGATTATTTGTACTGATTATACCTTTGTTGAGTCATGCTGACAATGATGGTTAATGAAGATGAAAGAGCATCGCATTGTTGGTGCTGATAAATCTCATTACAATAAGTTCCAATTTCATCTTCAAAAAAATTGGAGGTAAAACTCATTTATTCAAGGATCTAAGGTTGAGAGACTTTAATGAATGAAATTTTTAATTGAGAAAAGATTAATTTGCAAAGATATAAAAAATTGAGATTTTTTGCTCAAAAAACGAGGGAAGAAGCTCAGTGAAGATTAAAGGTATTTCACAAATTTCTTTTATTCTGCAAAATTGTCCACAAGAGCCAGGGGTGTAGCCAGAGGGGATGTTTAAGTATCTGAATTCTTTTCAGTAATAATTCAGAAAATTCAGGCCTTTCTTTAGAGGTCAAATAGAGTTATTTTCGTTTGAAAAAAAAACACATTAAAAAAATTTTTAAATGTTATAAAAAAATATTAAATTGTAAAGAAAAAAATGATTTTAAATTTTTGAAAAGCAACAAACATTTTTTGAAACGTTAGAATAAAAACCTCTAGAGTTGTAAATTAAATGTCAAACTTTAAAAATGTCAAATGTTAAAATGAAAATTTAAATTTAAAAAAAAACGTAAAAGGTTAGGAAAAGATTCATTGAATTTTTATGAAAAGAAACGTCAAACTCTCAGAAATTAAACGTTTTGTTTTTAATTGAAACGTTAAAAAACAGACATTTAAACGTACCTATGTCTAATATTAGAAAAGAAACGTCAACTTTTAAGAAAAGAATCATTAAACAAAAAATAAACGTCAGACGTTAAAAATAAATGTCAAACAATGAAAATAAATGTCAAACATTAAAAGAGAAATGTCAAAAGTTTGCAATGAAATATCCTGAAACATTTTATTTACTTGAATTTAACCCCTTTTCGTTCTTTGAGTCATTCGCTGACCCAAACGTGATACATTTCATTTTTCAAATATTTATGAATTTAACCCTGGAGGATTTTGCTGGCCAAAGTGGCCAATTTGACTTTTTAAATGGTCTCAAAATTAAAATCTATTAAACATTTCGTGTTAAATTCAACATCTATGTGTAGTGAGTAACCTTGATCCTTGTTAATTGTGTTTCCAAGTTACAAATGCATCAAATTCACGCAAAAGTGACCAAATAAGACGTTCTTAACGTAAATATCGTGATAAAAAGAGCTCATGTTTCAATGTTTCACGTGGACGCGAAAGAGTTAAATGAACTTAATTATGTTTTCAAGTTACAAGTACGTAAAAAAAACTATGTAGAAAATGCTAAAAAAAATGTTTTGACTCTGAATTGTCATTTGAGAGCATTCGACAACGCGAGAAGGTTAAACCATCTTTATAATTTGAAGAAAAAAAAACAATCGAAAACATTCATTTCATATTATTTTCTGACTACGCCCCTGACGAGAACTCACAAAAAAAGGTCAAAAAACTCTTAAAAAGAAAATTTCTTGACATTGCGGCAGGATTTTCTCTAAAAAAATTATTGGACGAGAGGAGGATAAAATCCTTCTCACCTCCTTCAGTTATTTTTTGATTTATTAAGATAGCTTCATATTTAGGTACATTTAAGGAGGGAAAATGTCTCACATTTCGTGAAATTCTCTCCCTCCTACAACACTCCTTTTCACCGCGAAGTGACTGATTTAGTGTGATTTTGGTGCGTTTTGAAATTGAGAGAAAAAGGGGTTGTTATGCCATCCCACCATGTCTCTCTTTACATTGCAACATCTGCAGCCAATTTTAAAATTATTGTCTCCTATTGAGTTCTCTAGTAGAGCATCTCCCTCTCTTTTACCTCTTTCAGCGTCAGACTTCATCTCCCACCCACATAGCAGAGGCACTGCACCTCAAAACCAATTCCCAGGCGTACATTTGAAATTGCTGCGCTAACCCCTTTAAAGTTATTTTCCATTTTTTTTTTCTTCCTTCACCCTTCACCACACACACCCCTTCTTCACCCCCTTCATTTTGGCCACACTCTGTGTGAGTAATTTAGTGAGTGCGGGAGTTTTAAATTATACCATTTATTGCATTTGGAAGAAAATTTATGTGTGTGTACCACCCACCCCCAACTCTCATATGGATGCTCAGCCCATCGAAATATGTGCAATTTTGCCAGCTTTCTCGTATTCTTGGGGCATTTCATGAATAAAATTCTGTAACATGTGAAAGAAGAATACACCATGCAATATCATAAATGTTTTTTTTCTTCCATCTTCTCCTACACCCTCGCTATGCTCATGTATGTTGTGTTCTTTCGCATTCAGCAAATCCACAATGGAAGGCATCCCTCATTTTTTTGGCATTGCCTACAAATGCCACGGCGGCGATATTAAATATTTAGATAATATTAAATATTGCTATGCGTGCATAGAAGATGATTTGAGGGGAGAAAACAACCGCAACGCTCTTTCAAAATGCAGTGATTTTTTTCCTATCTATAGGCTCATATGTTTAGCTTTATGATTAAGTGTTTTTTGTGTGTTTAAAATTTTGCTTATTAATCTTAGATTTATTGCTTTATGCTCACTACGAGGGTTGAGCTTTAAATTCAACGTTGAAATAAAATTTTCTCATTTTTTCGGGTTATTCTTCAGCTTGATTGTAATTTATTACATTTGTTTTGTAAAGGAGTTTACTCAATTTTGTATGGAAAAATCCCTCATTCGAGGAAACTATCAGAGGACACGACAAAAATCTTTAAAAGAAAAATGAGAAATCTCCAAAAGTAATCAACTTGTTTTAATAAAATTCACTAAAAGTTACTTATAAAATTAATTAATTAAATAATGCCTTTAATCTTAAATTACATCGTGCAAAAATATTCCATACTATCAAAATACAAATTATTCTTTTATAAATGAATTCTTTAACATGAAAAGCAATCTCTTTTCTTGAATAAAGTCCTCAAACCTTCTTATCAAAATGCCATTCATTGCCTTTGTGGTAATTACAGACCGCAACTCATATATTGCTTTATTTATGTTGAATGGAAATTTATTTTGCCATCAAAAATGAGTGCTACACCCTCTCCTGAACTCCCACATCACCCATCTTTGGCGAAAGGAAAACCAACATTATGGGGGTGTTGAATGAATGAAAAAGAAATCATTGGAGGTGTTTTCTTGCGGAATCTCTGCACGCGGGGAAAATTAGTACAAGTCACCAGCAAACACACTAAAAGAGAGAAAATGATTTTTCTACAGAAAAATTCCACCCCCTCGCACACAAACAACCCACATCTGTGACCCGCAATTTCCTCATTTTGTCAGTGAATTTGGTCACACTGGATGGGGGTGTCGCATTTGCAGATAGAGGGTGGAAAAAAAGACACACACAGGGACACATACATAGAAGGAACTTTTATTATCGGTGGCAAATCTTCCATCTGAAAAAGTAATTCACTTTTATCGCCATGCATTTACACACGGCTCCGATTTCCTGATTTTCCTTCCCTTTTGACGCTCCCGCTTGTTTTTTTTTCGGGGGGGTGGTAAATGGTGGGTGATTGTGCGGGTGGTTGTCTACTACCCGTCACACCCCCAGCTGTGACACTGCACCATCGTAGCTGCGGGAGTTCAACATGAAGGGGACTCACACAAGAAGGGAAAAGTGTTTGGGGCACCCACCCCCTCACATGCAGGCAGTTATAGCGACAATTTGTGACTCTGTTTCGGTATTTTATGTCATTCTGTATTTTCATCAGTGATTCCAGAATTTATATTTATAACAATCTCACATGTGGGGGGTGCAGCAGTACAACCCGCTAGTGGGGTGCGTGAATTAACGGAAGTGCAAGATACTCGCACATATAACTACCCCATAAGGGTGGTTAAAAAAATAGAGTTAATTCACTTTATAGAACATAAATTGGAGAAAAATTCCGTTGAGACGGTTATTTTTTAAAAGGATTTAAATGCACTATAAAAAAATCAGATAAAATCTGAATCTTCTCTTTAGATTTTCTTAATAAGAGAAACTGAATATAAATTTCGTTAAGATCGTTATTTTTTAAATGAATTTAAAAGTTCTATTAAAAAAAAGATCAAATTTAAATCATTATTACGATTTTCTCAAGATAAACTGAATAGAACTTCCGTTGAGGCCGTTATTTTTTAAAAGAATTTAAAAGTTCCATTAAAAAATCAGATCAAATTAACCCATTCTTAAGATTTTCCGTTGTGGCCGTTATTTAAAAAAAAATAAGAGTTCTATAAAAAATAAGATCAGATCTGAACCTTTTCCTAAGAATTTTATTTAAAATATGGCTTACTTGAATTACCATAAAATTAACAATCAGCGCTACCATCTTCTGTGAAAGACTGTGGTGGTGAATTCCGTAAGCTCAGCATTTAAACGTTTGCAATAATTGAAAATCTCTAGTCAAATTTTTGCTTAAAACTGCTACAAGATCAAAATCCTGTGGATCATTTGGAAATATTCTAATGTAAGAGAATATAGGCTGTACTTTTTGGTTGATTTTAGGTCAGGTTTCCTAATCCTCTAACCAAAATCAAGCAAAAATTGACCGGACCTATTCAAATTTCGCCAACTGTATTAGAACTAAAGATTAATCATTTTTCACTAATTTTTCCTATACAAAAGAACAATTTATCTACATAAAATCTCAACTCTGGTACTCGTGGAATAAAAACTCTCCCCTTTTATATTTATCTCTTTGAGAAATATTTGAACCTTTAATTTTCTTTTTCCTTCCTCTTTACGGGAAAGTGTCCAAGATATTTTTTCACGTGCCAGGGTTTTTTCTTCTTCTTTGAATGCTTCTTTTCCTAGAATTCTCATTTGAGGGATTTTCTGCATGGTAGATTCACCAAAACGGGGGCTGATGGTTTTTATCCCACCACCACACACAGGGGCGAGGGGTGCGATGGAAAATTCCCGAGAGGGAAGTGAGAGCTTAAGAAAAGTCCTGCCGGCCAATTAAGATCTCCTCCATCTAACTGTGTGTGGGCCAGAGGCATCATTAGAGTGGGGGGTGGAAGAAGCAGAAAAAAGGGGATGATTGTGGTACCCTCTGCGAAGAAATCTTAGACAGCAATTAGAGCCGGAATTACCACGCAATGGATGGAATTGCTTGAGGAATACCAAGAGAGAGAGTCCACAGCAGGGACTTCTTGGAAATTCGAGACGTTGCCTCCGGTAATCGCCACTTTGATCAGCAATAATATTTGTCGGGTCGCTGAATCATGACAGGGATGGGGTGGTTTGCATTAGGAGGGATGCAGCACCATCTGAGGATTTTTCCTGCAACATTTTCCCTCAAATACATTTTTTTTTCCTTTTGCTCCCTGAACGTGATTCGCCGAGTTGGCAGGATTGCAATTGCCAGGGGCAAGAAAAAGAGAGATAGAGGAAAGATTCCAGGAAAAGGCACACGAGGGATTGTGTGGCTAATTGCCATGGCGTGCAATTGTACTGACCAATTTAATGGAGGGTGATCTCTTGGGTCATTTACCAAATTTTTGACCTGCACTCCGCCTGCACTCACAGCCAGGAGTCATCATGAATTAACTACCATCCAATTTTCTTGCCAATTGCAGGATTTAATTGTGAATTTTCTGCACAGGGATTGCATGCAGGATTGCAAGATCTAATAAATCGAAAAAAAAATGTTTTTTTTTTAAACAAAGACACACTTTGGTTGCTATAAAATATTAGCAATATTGGCTTTGATTAGGTTAAAATAAAACGGTTCTGTTCCTTATTAAATTCTAATTGTTTCCTTACGAATTCGTTTGTGAATTTTTTAAATTTTATAGCAGAGAAACATTCTGTTGCTATAAAATATTTGATTTTTTTTTAATATTTTCTTTTTCAAAGGATAAAAAATGGAATCTACAAGTTAGAAAACTTATTTTATCGTCTAGAAGCTAAATGAGAGACTTTAACCCTTTAAGGTTTTTTGGGTCATACGCTGACCCAAACGTGAAACATTTTATTTATTCAATTATTTATGAATGTAATTGTTTTTCCATGTTACAAATGCATCAAATTCACGCATAAGAGGTCAAAGAAGACGTTCTGAGTGAGAAAAGTCCTCTAAAAAATTCATAGAATAAACATCGCATTAAAAGAGCGCATGTTTCAATGTTTTTATGTTTCACGTTGGACGTTAAAGGGTTAAAATAAGCAAGTTCCTCAAGTTCCTACAGAAAAAATATTATAGTTGTGCTATAAAAAGATTAAAAACTCGATTTTATGGGAAAACTCTTTAGTTTTCAATTTAATGAATAATACAGAGTTTTTAATAGCTTCCTTTTGATTACTTTTCTTCGTGAAAATGTTTGAATAATTTACCATATTTTCCTTTTTCTTTGTATTTAAAAGACGAGACACAGTTATCTGCCATAAAATATATTTATATTGTTTTTAATTTAGTGCAGAAAAATTAAGAAGAAGAAATAACTCAAAAAATAACAAAAGAACTTTTTAAAATTATTTCTTTATCATTATTAGGAATTATGAATCATACCGTACTGAATTTTTATGGTTTGTGTGTCTTAACTACCATAAAAGATTTAATTTTGCAGAAAAGCAGGAAAATCTTTCCCAACAAAAAGCTTCTTTGAATTTCTTTCATTTAAAAATATTTTCTCAAACAAGTGGATGATTTACAGAGAGAAGGAAAAGAATTAAGAAGAAAAAACTCCACAAAATCTCATTTAATTCCAACAAAATCATAGTTTTAAACACCCCCATCTACCCCCGCTCAATACAGAAAAGATAAAACTTTCCCTGCATCCCATGAAAGGAACTCAATGACGAAAATCTACTTAGGATGTAATTAAAGTCGCACCAGGAATGAATTAAGAGACTCCCCCGCAATTCTTCTCTCACTCTTCGTGCATTTTAAGTACCCCTGACCATTAAGCAATCGCGCGGAATCTGCAAAGATGGATTACATCCGCGAATGAGGAAGCAAATAATCCAATTAAGGTGGCAGAGCGGAATTCTTCCATCTCTTTGGATGCTTTTTTTTCTTCTTCTTGTGATAAATTAATAGCCTATTTTGGATGTGAAATGGAGTGTGGGTGAATTATACAAAGAGGAGAAAAGGAAGGAAGGAATTTGAATTCAAAAGGGACATACACGCGTTGCGGAAGGCAGAGGACGAGAGACAACTTAAATCCACATGATGTATCTCCTTGATTACCATCGAAATGTCGATCTTTGATTGGGATTTTGTGGGGCGAGATTAAACTTCTCCACCCACCCACCCCGATTTTGTGAGGTGTTTTGTGTCGTTTTTTTCCTTTCGTTTGAAATTGAGAATTTATTGAATAACATTTAAAAGGCTTATTCTGTTTAAATTAACCTTGCACTGAAGCTCAATTAATCAAACTATATCAGCAAATCAGAAATAATTCAAATTCGAATAATTTTATGAACTAAATGAACGAAAATATAACTAAATCCGTCTTAGTCCGTTTCCTAAGTCAGGCTTAAGCCCGTTCTTAAAAAAGGAATTGGACAAGCCTTAAAAACTCGCCTAGCTAAATCTAGCTCTTGAAACTTAAACCTACATATCTAAAGAAACTTAGGACTCGCTTAAAAAGATTTTAAACCTACATTAAAAAAAAACTTAAGCCTACATTAAAAAACTGAAGAACTAATTTTAAAAAAATGTTAAATCTTGAAAAAACTTAGGCCTATATTAAAGAAACTTAGGATTCGCTTAAACAGAATTTAAACCTAGACTAAAAAAAGCTTAAGCCTAGATTAAAACACTGAAGAACTAATTAAAAAAAAAACTAAATCTTGAAAAAACTTAGGCCTGTATTAAAAAAAACTTAGGCCTAGAATAAGGACCTTAAGTTTTGATTTTAAAAATTGAAAAAGCTTTAAAAAATTTGAGTTTGGATTAAAAACTTTTTCTAACACAAAACTTCAGCCTATCTTTAAAATCTTAGAAAAAGAAATTCAAGCCTCGTTTAAGAAACTTTGATTTAACTTTAAAAAAAACTCTAGTCTAACCCTTTCGCGTTCTTTTTCATTTTCATTTAATTTTTCCAACTATTTATGATTTTAATTGTGTTTTTTTTTCAAGGTAAGAAATGAATGAAATTCACGCAATGGAGGCCGAAAATGACGCGAAAGGTTTAAGTTTTGGCCAGACTAGTGAATTTAATCCTTTATCTGCTAATTATTTGTCTATATTGAATTAAATCTTAAGCAGAGCCTCACTGCAAAGTTACTTTAAATAGAATAATAAATTAAATTTGGATTTCCACATGAGAATTACCCCCCTCTATGAACCTACTTATGCTTATTATGCAATTATAACGCAGAGTTCTTCATGATTCAAATCACCTTCTTCCCCTTCCCTTCAGCACGGTAGGTATATGTTATGTAACCATGGAAGTCCCTTAATCTTCCACCATATCCATAACAGCGGTAGATTATATAAAAGAATTATCAATGTGGGGGATGCAAATTGAATTGAAGCTTCGTGAAGATTTACAAAAATAAAATAAAAAATAATTCCAATTTATACTTTGTTGGGGGGTGGAATTACCACCCTCTCCCTAAAATTAAACAAGAAAAAACATTCGATTTTGGGGAATAAAATATATCCACTATGCTTTTGTCGCTCAATTCCAGCCCCGCGGGAGTATTCAAAATCCACGCAAAGTGGTGGCTGAAGAACGCAAATGTTGCGATCCTGATTGCCATCCTGTGGCGTGAAGGTGGGATGAAATGCAGACATTTTGGGGTGCAAAAAATTGTTTATTCATCGTTATTCTAAATGTGTAATTGCCAACCCCCTGGGGGAGTATTCAAAAGCACTGTGGCGCACTTTTTTCAACGTCAACCCCCCTAAAATCCCTCCTGAGCCACCCCTTAGTGCCAGGCAAGTTGTGGCGGCATATTTTGACACGCGGAGGGGCTCTGGAAGTGAATTTTTGTGCCATTTATTAATAATTTCTGTGTGCTGGTAAAGTCGTGCTGCGGAATGGCATTAAATGCGTGAGCAGCATGGCACGTCTTGTGCGCACCAAAAATTCGCTTTATAATCACAAATATGGATGGAAAACAATCCAGCAGTGTTGGAAAATTAGATTATATATAGCAGAGCAGAGATATAATGAGAAAATTCGAGGGTTTGCATTATTATTTTATATTCCAATTTGCTCATTTTCTTGTCGTCAACTGCCTCAGCAGCAGCTGGGATTCGTTTTTTTCTCTCTCTCTCTCAATTTTCATTTTAATGCGGGGGCGAGCTTAATTTTTTTCCACCAATGAAAATGCAGAACAAAAAATTATTCTAATGTGGAAAATTTAAATTTTAATGCTTCAATGAAGCAAAGAATTAAAATAAGTATGTATTTTTATTTAATTAGTGTTGATTTAATTATTTTCTTACTTTTTGGCGCGACTTTTTATGCAATTTTCTCACAGAGTTTTCCTATATAATTCATGAAAAAATATAGATATTGGATTGTCCATGAACCTCAAAATAAATACCCTCCTTTCTCTTACAACTCTTTCAATAATTCTTTAACAAAATAAAATTAAAAGTAAGGGGTATTTATCTGAGTTAAAATCTTCGGATTATTCGTCAAGAATCGGATTTTTCGAAGAGATTATGGTTATTCGTCAAATAGAATCCGAATTATTCGTTAAGATTCAGATTATTCTTCGAGATTTGGAGATTTAAATTATTTTTTCAAAATAAGGATTTTTCGTTGAAATTCGGAATGTTCGTCAAGAAGACTTAGATTATTCGTAAAGAAGAATCGAATTATTCGTTGAAATTCAAATTTTTCGTCAAGTTTCAGATTATTCGTTAAGATTAAGATTATTCTTTAAAAAGATTTCAATTATTCGCAATGAAGAATAAAATTCGTCTAGATTCAGATTGTTCGTCAAGAGTATTCATATTATCGTCGAGATTCATTAAGGAAAATCAAACCCTTCGTCAAGATTCAGACTATTCGTTAAGATTCGAGTGAATCGTCGTGATTCGGTAAAATAGTCGAAATATTCGACAGATAAACACCCCTTGTGGTGGACTAATTAAAAGATAAATCTTACATCACCCCTTTGCATTTGTATTCCCTCGCTTCTTAATCATAAATTCAGTTTGATGCAAAAACTTTTGATTAACATGCAAAGCTTTTCGGGGGAGGGAAAATTCCTACCGGGGAGCCAGCAGTGTGGTGGGTCAGAGTACTTTGAAGAGAAGCTTTTACATTAGATAATTTATTCAAAGGATGACTTGTGTTGGAAATTCGATTAAGAGATGTCTCATGGAAATAAAAAAAAAGAAACAAGAAAAAGACGATGGACATGTTAGTGGAATGTTGTTGTACATAAATGTATATTCATTTTGATCCTTTTCCTTGTTAAATATTCAAGAGCTTACATTGGACTTTCAAAGTCACACAAAACCCCTTTTCCATAGGAGGGGATTGGGAAATTCTGAAGGGGGTTGGGGACTGAAAATTGAGGTTTAATTGGGTCAAAGATGGGCGTTAATTTATCCACTAAAGGCATGTCCTTTAAGTCCCTTTTCCCTCTGTGCATAAGGAGAAGGTGAATCATGGTCCAAAGGACTTGTTTTTCATCTTAAATGATTTTCCAGCGAAAACATCTTTTATGGGGAAAATTTTATGCTCTTTGAAAGATTAAATTCTCCACAATGCAGAAGCTGCGGTAAGTCCTTCTTTAATTTATTAACAGGACCATTGGGGGCTACTCTATTGTCTATACAATGACCTCAATGGCATCTCTCGCTATCCCACAGAGTATCATCAATTTCTCCCATGGATACCACTACTCATCTCTCACCCTTGCCTGCCTTGCTGGGCTGGGAGTTGAGGGTAGAGGGTGGCAGCAGTAGCAGCATATTACATACATATGTAATTTGATCCTGAAGGCCATAAACCGTTCATTAATTGAAATTAAATTCAAGCCAAGGCTATTAAAATCTGTTGTCCGGCACATTCCGGATGTTCCTTCACATTTTCCATCACGAAACATCATCCACACAGGGGTTGACCATGTGCATCATCGGCTGAACTATGCTCTAGCTCCCATTACCAGGACACCCACCCCCCTCCATCCTCATGAACTGAAATGCCCGGAGACGGATATTAAATTTATTAGAGTCAGTGTGGTGGGCAGACTTTGTAGTAATTAAATTATCCGAAGCAAGCTTCCGTGTATTTGTACTTAAAACCTTCTATATATATAACATACATAGCTTGGAAGTTCTTGCATGTAGAACTATGCTTGTGCGTTGGGTGCTGCAGAGATGCGGAGGATGGTGTGGCAAATGGAGTTACACACAGAGAGCTGCAAACTACATGCGGAGACTAAATTAAACATATGTTGGAGGCATGGAGAAAGTTTCCGTTTCCTTATAGAACATTTAATAATAAATGGACGCTTTTGGTAACTCCGGCTACATACTTTCCTCCATACTTATCCACACGGTTGGGTCACCCAACAGAGAAATTCCGCAACATCAAGGGGTTATACACACACAGAGAAAGTTATGAATGAGAGAATTAATATTTAATTTCATAGACAATTACAAAGAGAGAGGGGTGTAGCAGAGATTTGCGGAAAAACTCATGGTAAAAGTTTTATTTTTTTAAAAGAGATTTCATTATAATCTTCAAAGAAAGTGTCGTAGACTAGATATATAAAATATTCTTGAATTTTCTTTAAAAATTTTTAAATAAATAAACATTACTAATACATTCTTCAAAACGAATATATTTTCTCTAAATATCAAGGGGTGTTTATCTGAATAAAAATCTTCGGATCTTCGGATTACATATTCACCAAAGATTCGGATGATTCGCCAACATTTTTATTTTCGCTCTTAAACCAACCGAAGAACCAGAAAACGCGAAATACAGGTTTTGGTCAGAAAGGACAAAATTTGAGGGAAAAATCAAGAGGTGATTAACTATGGTCTAAGTAAGTTGAACCGAGATCGCAAGATTTGTGATCAAAAACCAATGCCATGCATCTAAAAATGCATCTAAAAATGAATGTCATTCATCCAAAAATTAATGTCATGCATCCAAAAACCAATGTTAAGCATTGACAAACATTAATTTTTGGATGAATGACATTCATTTTTGGATGAATGACATTAATTTTTGGATGCATGACATTTTGTTATGCACAGAAAACATCGTCTTAAGGATTCCTAATGCAGTCGATTTTTAAGATGATCTAAAGGGAACCAAGTACGCAATATTTGCGATCTTTATCTGGAAAGAATGCAAACGTGAACGTAAAAATATATGGATGAACGCAAGAACGTAAGAATGAATGCAAACACCTGCATCATGAATGCAATAGTTACTCACCCCCTGGGAAAAATCAAACATTTTCCATTTTTCCAATGAACTGGAGGTGGCAACGGATCTTCGCATAATTCGCCGAAAATATGAAAAGATTCGCCAGATAAACACTCCTTGCTAAATATTCTATAAAATGAATACTTTTAAAATTCTCTTCAAAACCTATATTCCTTTCCTTCTGTTCAAACTGTCCAAAATTTAACGAATGTTCGTCATTCTTTGATCAATATTCTTCACAGTTCTGCCCCTTAGATACTAACTTAACACCCTAAAACACTTGTTGGCGGTATGGTTACCTGAGCATGATGTACACAATGAGATGACTACGTTGGCTGCTTGTAGTATCGTCACGACGCACACACCTGAGAATGAAGGTGAATGAGAATGCTGAGGAAATACTGTACGTTCAATGTCCGGGTCGAAGCGACCGCGATTGTAGATGATCAGTCGGAGAATTTTCATGTGATTTCCTCTTCAGCACGTCACTTTGTTGGAAAATTGCTTAGATTTTTCCTTTCATTCTCTTAGATTTCACGTGGAACTTGGAAAGGTTCAATTTGTTCACGCGGGAAATTGTAGAAGGTTTTTTGGCGGCAATTTTTGTGGAAAAAGGAATAAATCACTGGCACTTGTTTCACACAAAATTTAATTTATTTCTCAACTTAAATTTTATTATAAATTCAAATAATTTAACAATTTATTTCAGAATAATTCAAGGTGGCAAAATGAGCCGTACAAGTTACGTAATAGTTGATATCAAGGTGAGAATTGAGTAGAAAGTGAGTCCCGTTTCGATACCGACCACTATTTAAGCTGGCGCTGGGGAGCCGTGGCGGGCGTTGATTGGACAGTTGGGGCTTCGATGATTTCATCGAGTTAACACTTACATGCAAAAATTAATTTTATAGTAAATTTGAGAAAATTGGGTTTTCAGGAAATCATATAGTGCGGTCATAGACAACACTAGTTTGTAAAAGGGTGAAATAAATTATTATTATTATTATTATTACTAACTTAACAAACCCCTATTAATTTTTAATTTTATTCTATTTAATTTTAATAAATTTTTAACCCTTCAACGATATCCAATGCAACGTAAATTCTTTGTTAACCCCTCGGCATTTGGTTTGTGGCACAATATTCTTGCTTTTTGGATGAAAGTACAACGACGATGAAGCGAAACTCGGTGAAAAGCCATTTGAAGATGATTCCTCGCATGCAACCCAATTTCATCCTCATACCCCACCACCCCCACTCTACCAGCTCTGTGCAAGAAGGAAGGAAGGGGCGGCCAAGAGTAGAAAATCTTGTAATTCAGCAGTAATTTGTCTCCCAGTGATCCTAAATTCATGGTTGATGAACAAATAAAATTAAGATGCACACAACACCGAGTACTTCAGCAGCAGCAACTCCCCCATCCGTAGTAAACGTCTCACGCGACATTTTATGGCCACAGTGGGGATGGGGGTTGTGCAATAAAAAGTTTCCTTTTCGCCTGAGCTTTTGACGGGTGGGAAGGGGGGTGAGAAGTCTCCTGTCGAGGTGGTTTTATTTAATTATCGCATTGGGGTGACTTTGGAAATGCAAAAGCTCCCGTGCTAAGGCGTCATGCAGCTGAATGAGATGGGATGTGCGAGGGTGAGAGTCGTAAAGAATCACTTGATGGATGTTTGAAGCATCTTAAAGAGAGTTTTTTTCCCTGTTTGTTGTCTTTCTGTTTTCTGTAGTATCATAAATTGGACGGAAAATGAAGGAGGAAGTATCTTTTGCCATTTAATTCTTTAAGAAAAATAAAAGAATCGATACTAAGCTTGAGATCTGCATTAAATTATAAGTTTGATTTGAGGAATAAGGGTCAGAATTAAGATGTCTTCCCCTATTTTAATTGTCTTGACGAATATTTCTAAATATTTAAAGAAAAGACATTTTTAAAGAATAATCTATTTATTTATGTATATGGAGAGAAAAATTAAAATGTTCTCATATAAATATATTCTAAAGAATTCTAAAGAACATTCCCATGAAGTTTGAAGGATATTTTCAAGAATGAATGAATGAATGAATAATGGTTTATTATATCCAAGAGATACATGGTTATCTATAGTAGGACTATATAAAATAAATTCAAAATAACATTCACAGAAACATTGAAAAATAATCTTAAGAATTTTTCTGAATATTTTTATTAATTTTAAAAGACATTCTCAAACTATTCAGAATCTCGATTATTTTTTTTTTTCAAACTAATTTTAATAATTCTTTCATAAAATATTCAAATTAAATTCTTACAAAACGTTCGTTAATTGAAATCCACCTATTGTTAAAAGAAATATTTTACATTAATGAGATTTTCTTATAAGCTAGGAAATCTGCAATGTAATAAAATATTGATTGTGCATACACAATTTATTTAATTGCAAAATTTCACGCTTCATTAATTGCTGCAAATAACGCAGTTGAGTATTCTATAAAAGAAAACCATTTGCACGGGCACAGGTACATACTGTGGTGAAGTAATTTCAAGATGAATTGTGGTCTGCTGGTGTGCATTGTTGCATTGGCAGGTAAGGAAAGGAGCTAAAAAATGAAATTTAAATTAATTTCAAATAAAAAGGCAAAAAAAAATTATTTTCCAGTAGTTCTTTGTGAGGCAACATGGACAGCTTTACCAGTGTTTGGAGATATGTTGGAGCAAGCAGTGCCAGGATTGTCAAAACTGGAGAGAGGCGCTGAAAAAACCTTCCTGGATCAATTTGGTGGGTTAGTTGGTGTTGAGAATTTGGGTGATACGGCTGTTATGCCTGATATGAAGATATCGAGTATAATGTCAGGACTAGGACTTGTAACTGATCGCCTGAACCCCTCAGGATCGGGGAATCCTGAAGAGTCTTACAATCCGGTAGAGAATAGTGATGGATTAGCTGCTTTACAGAAATTCGGTGAAGGAGTTGTAATGCCTATCTTAGCATCAAGTTTAATGGGCGCCATGTCAGGGTTAGGACAGATTGGTGAACAATTTGGTAAGGACTTAGGATCAGACGGAGAAGACTATCGTACAGACGCTAGCAATGACCAACGCGATAGAGAATTCGATAGGTTCATTGATAATCTCGATAGTCAGGTAGATGCTCAAGGTAGGGCAGGTGTAGGGTATGAGTGTGGTGATACAGCTGTTACAGCAATTCTCTGTTTAGTAGATCATTCAGAGCTCTTTGATGGTGTTACAGCACAGAATTTTTTTGAAAAAATGATGGAAAATGCAAGAAGGGGTTTTGAAAATGAATTCCTTCAAAATTAATCGTTAGGATTCCTTTTATGTACAAAAATTAAATTTTAAATAAACAGAGAATTGCTAAAAACAAAAAAAAAAGACTGTATCTGTATTATCTGCCTGTTGTAATGTCCTGATCAAGTCGATTTAATTTAGGAAACCTACCCTGGTTGGGATATCTTACAAGTCAACATTCAGACATCTGTGCAGCTGCTGTACTCTCAGATACTTCCTTCATCACAGCAGCCCATTGCGTTGAAGGCTACAAAGAAGTGAGTTTCACCTCCTAAATGTCTCCAATATGTTTAGTTAAGATGATTTTCCCGTTTTTTTTCCTTTAATCAACCCAGCATAACTTAGTGGCAAGATTTGGACGAAATGGCTATAGGAGGTTTATTCCCAAAGAATGTCACGTTCATCCGCAATATAGGAAATATGATCGAGATTTTGACGTTGCTATTTGTAAGGTTGATGGTGGATTGGAGGATGCTGATGGGAGACGAGCAAGAATACCAGAAAGGATGGATTACAAAGCTTTACCTTTCACGTTGTTCAGAAATGATAATAGAAATAGAGATAGGTTTGATTGGAGACATGATAGCCAAGATTGGAGAAGAAACTATCAAGAATCGCAGCGTAGGAGTTTTGGGAGTTTTCGTGACAATAGCTACAGAAGACAAGGAGAGTTTGAAAATCAAGGAGATGAGCGATATTGGAGAAATATTTTAGGCGAAAAAGGAGATGATCGGGATTGGAGAGCTAGCTTAGACAGAGGAGAAGATGTCCGAGATTGGAGGACTAGTTTAGACGGTAAAGAAGACGAGCGGGATTGGAGAACTAGCTTAGACAGAGTAGATGTCCGAGATTGGAGGGCTAGTTTAGACGGAAAGGAAGACGAGCGTGATTGGAGAACTAGCTTAGACAGAGGAGAAGATGTCCGAGATTGGAGGACTAGTTTAGACGGAAGTGAAGACGAGCGGGACTGGAGAACTAACTTAGACAGAGGAGAAGATGTCCGAGATTGGAGGACTAGTTTAGACGGTAAGGAAGACGAGCAGGATTGGAGAACTAGCTTGGACAGAGGAGATGTCCGAGATTGGAGAACTAGCTTGGACAGAAGAGAAGACTTTCGAGATTGGAGGACTAATTTTGACAATAGAGATGACCATTATTGGAGACGAAATAACGAAGATTTGCATGACAGGATACCAAATCGGCAAACTAGCAGTTTCGTGAATCGCGACGATACCGCTTACAACGCTGCAGATTGGAGACTAAGTTCGGCCAGAAAACAATCTAATCGAGATTGGGGGCTTGATGTGGAACAAAGAGACAATGAACGTGATTGGAGACTAATGTCTGATACAAGGCAAGAAAATCGAGATTGGAGATTTAATGCGGACAGTAGAGAAGGCGATCAAGATTGGAGGCGATTTGCTTCAGATATGCCTAATGCGCCACCCGATTGGTCACATACTAGCTTTGAGAATAGTCAAAATATAGCTCCCACTCTAAGGTATGATTTAGATGGAAGACCAAGAGATCAATACCTTAATAATGAAACAACTTCAACAGCTGATAGAATTAAACATCTTCTCCATCAGCTGGATAGAGTTAAAGAATTCATTAGTGAACAGGCACCTGGACCAGACATGAGGTCTGACGAAGAAAGTTTGCCAGATCTTATTGAAAATACATCCACGCCTGCAAATGAAAGTGAAAGAATTCGAAGACGAAGGGATATTACCGATAGGATACTTAATGAATGGAGCAATATAGGCATAAAAGAAAAACCCAGAAGACGCATGGACTACATTGAGCCGCTAGAGAAGAAACGATTAAATTATTTAAGAAAAAAGTTTGAACCTGTTATGTCGTCAGGACGAAAGACTAATATGCGTTTTATTGGTCCAGTTAACGAACGTTTAGTTTTAATACCAAATGACGCTGCTAGATCACCTGTTGTAGGACTCAATCAGTGTAACAGACAACTTCAGAATTCAGTTGCAACCGAAAGGTCAGATCTGCACTAAAATTTAATCAAATTTCAATGAAATGTCCTTAAAAATATTCTCTTTTGCAGGATGATTTGCGTAGGAGATGTCATACAATCAAGCTGCTCAAACGATAACTGGCCTCTGGTAAAGAATTTTTATGATTCTCTTAAAGAAACCTTAATGATCCTTAATCCTTAATCCTTTTCTGTTCTAGGTAAATGAAAATGCTGAACTTCTGGGCATGCCAGTGTGGAAAACTGAATGCACTGAACGATCTCAACCGTTTGTCTTTACATTTATCCTACAGCCAGATGTGAGAAGGTTTATAAGGGATGTTTCAGGAGTTTAGTTAAGTGTGCAAGATGTTACTTAAAGTATTCCCATAAATTACAAATAAAAACGGTCTACAAATGAAGTGTTTTGTAGAAATGAGAAATTCAGAAAATAATACGTGAAATTCACTAGTCAGACAGTCTTAAGTTTTCAGCCTGACTTAAGAAATCCTAAGTTTACTTTAAAAAACTTAAGAAACCTTAAGTTTTTTTAAACTTTTTTTTAAAGTTTTCTTAACTGAAGAAGCTTAAGAAATATTAAAAAATCTTAGGAAAACTCCAGAAATCTTAAGAATTCTTAAGAAAACTTAGAATTGTCAGACTAGTGAATTTTACCCAATATTTAAAAATTGAAATTTTGAAAATTTCAATTCAGTCTCAAAAGGATTTGAAATTTTAAAGTTAATTTGAATGAAATTTTAATAAATTTGTTAAAATTTTGAAAAATAATTGCAGAAATTTAAGCTTAAGACATTGTAATATTTCTGTAAGAACTGAAATTTTTATTGAGGAAATGAAATTTTTGTTTCACACGCTGAAACTTTACGCACTGTTTTCTCTTTAGACACAAAAACTTTACTGCAAGCACTGAAATTTAAAATTAAAACACTGAAATAATTCTTCAGGCAAAATTCTTCCAATTTAAATAGTCTTTTATCGTTTCATCCGATTTGGAGCATTTAAAAAAAAACTGTCAATTCTTTCATCAATTTTATCCTGTTAAATCATTCACCCAATTTATCATCAATAAATGCTCGCTCTAGCAATTCTATTGGACATTTATGAATTTTTTTTTTCAACACCCACACTCAGGGCGATAGTGTTGAGTATAATCGGCTATTAAAATATGAATTCAATGCAGATTCCATCATCCATCATAACCACCCACATTAGTTTGCAATTCAACACCCCCATCGAGCTCTTTGTCGGCTCTAAACCATGATTGAAGATGGTGAGTGACAAAACTTCCATGGCGCACCCTCTCGGATCGAACTTCAAAGAATGCGCGCCACAAGGAGGGGTTAATTTGCACGTATAAGGGATGAAATTTTATTATTAGATGGCACTGAACTTTTGATGAAATTTCTCTGCACTTCCAAATTTGATTGTCTTGCAACAGAGAGAGGGTGTCGAAGGAAGCAGCAGAAAAAAAAGAAAAAAAAACATTTGAGGGGTGAGGAATAAATTTTCAAGGAGAAAATGTATCAAAATTCATCGGAGATAAAAACGAGAGGATTTTTTATGTGATCTGGCGTGGAATGAAGCAAATCCTGCACGCGGGATTTTGTCGATATGTTCGGAGGAAGGAGATCTGCCTACCGCCATGGGAACAGGACATGTGTGCAGTGTCACATTACTCGCTCTCTATCTCCAATTGCTACAACAACGCTGTTAAAGTTAAAATCTCTCTCCCTCTCATGTTTACCCATCCTGCCCACCCACACACATATGGCGCCCACATTTTGTGAATTTGCTCGAAAAGTTTATTTTTTTTCTT
Source organism: Lutzomyia longipalpis (assembly GCF_024334085.1). Classification (NCBI taxonomy): domain Eukaryota; kingdom Metazoa; phylum Arthropoda; class Insecta; order Diptera; family Psychodidae; genus Lutzomyia; species Lutzomyia longipalpis. The sequence goes on along the minus strand of NC_074710.1, from coordinate 15,621,163 downwards.
TTTTCCTGCAAAAATAGCCGCTGGGAGAAAATTGGTTGACAAAATAGTAAAATTAAATATTTTTGGACAAAGGACGCCGCGTCACATAACCTCAATGTGGCGAAATTTCGCTACTCTTCGCCGGAGAATTTCAAATTTATCCTCATTGGACGCAACTCCAAACAAAAGCCCGCAGGAATTCATTGTGGGGGTGATGGTTGACAAACTGTATGTAATATCGTCGTCTCTATGATGGTTAAAATGCCTTGAGCGATGCGTTACCATTTACCGAGGAGATTATATTGATAAGAGGTCAATTTTCCCGTTGAATTGCTTTTAGTGGTGCATAATGTGGGTGGGTGGCGTGTGTGCGTCTCTCCCCCAATTTTGAGGGAACACAAAATGAAATCGATTACAATTTTCTATCTCATTGTCTCCCTTATATTACAGAATTTTGCCCCCCTTCCCACAAAATGCTTCATTTTCACTTCAGGCTTTGGGAAATATTGTTATTGAGAATTTTGAACGAATGAAAAAACGGCGCCAAACGACGCCATATTGCAAAAAAAATTGCCACTTGAGCCATTTTTCAATTCAGCACCTTTCAAGTGGAAAATTATGTCAAGAAATTGGCCGATAAGTGTCTATTTCTTTAGTTTATAGTCTTTAAGGTCTTTAATGTTTGTTCATAAAGGAAAATACTTTGAAATTCTCTTAATACACGATTTTTAAAATTAAAAAATCAAGCTTCAGTAGTTCAAGTATTTTCCGCTAGAGAATTTATATTTTCCAGAAGATAACATGCAATCAACTACAGATTATTTTAGCTGTGTTTCTTTCAGACACAGCTTTTGTGTACCGAGCAAAATCGAAAGTCGTCAGATCGGGCTCAAACTTGGGATGAGCACGAATTAGGGTCCCCACATTCCAAAAAACGTATGCGCCAAAAAATTTTTTTTTCCGGCCGGCCGTCCGGCCGGAACCTATCGCCTAATTGCGAGAGAACGGTAATAGGTAGAGACTTGCGGTAAACGGCAAAGTTTAAAAGTCGACTGGAAGACGTCCGATTATGATGTCAAATTTTACCCCCCACCCCCGCGTCCGCCATTTTGGATAACCTCAAAATTTTGTTTTCGCTATATCTCAGCCCCTGTAATAGCTAAAAATCTGAAATTTTGATATGTTGTAGGGGCCATCAAGAGCTTTCCAACGATGCCTCATTTTCGAAAATCGGTCAAGCCGTTTAGTCAATATGGCCGCCACAATTTTTCATCGAAAATCGACCATAACTCGAAAACGGCTTGACCGATTTTGATCAACCCGGGGTCAAATGAAAGATCTCAACAAACCCTACAACTCTCTAGAACATCCGAAGTTTCAAAAGTGACCGCTAGAGGGCCAAAAATCAAAAACAAAATTTTCGATGAGTTTTCGATGAATATCTCGAAAACGCCATTATCGATTTTCTTCATTTTTTGATATGTTATAGCTGACTATATTATCTAGCTCCATGCCAAAAATGAAGAAAATCTATGTAGCCATTCTTGAGATATAGCCTTCCAAAGTTGGCATGTCATATCTCGGGTTCTACAGGTCCGATCTTGATCAACTCAAGCGCAAATGAAAGGTTTCGAGAAACCCTACAAATGTCTAGAACATTGCAACTTCGACAAATGACCGTAAGAGGCGCTAAAGTCAAAAACAAAGTTTTCGAAAATTTCGAACTCGAATTTTTCGAAAATGGCGACATAAATTTTTCTCATTTTTCGATATGTTATAGCTGACTTCAAGACCTTTCAAACAAAAAAAAATTTATGAAAATCTATGGATCCGTTCTCGAGATATGGCCTTCTAAAGATTTCTTAGGGTATGACTTTTCAACTTTTCCCGACTTTGCGCGTATTTAAACTAATTTGCGTTCTAGTTTGCTCTCACAAAATTGGTACACTGAAAGAAACACAGCTCTCGTAAGCTTGGTCAGCTTACCAGTACATTTATAAATTGGGACTTTCTAAAAAAAATGTAAAAGTTCTTTAAAGCAAGGAATGGTCAAGTTTGTTAACTGAAGAAAAACGAAAACATGAGAAAATCGTTTAAAAATTTTTTTAAATTATTTTCTTTCAATTATAAATTTCATTTAGTTTAAAGCATTTAAATTTTTCAATGTCCTTCACACATTGAAACATGAGTTATTGCAACAATTTTTGAGTAATATTTTGCATTAAATTGAAGAAAATTTTAAAGTTCTTTTCATTCTCAGAATTTCTTTTAAAAAAAATTTCTACACAACAAACTTTTCAATCACGTATGTATATAAAAATTTGCAACACAAGAAAGGAAAAGAAAAGGAAAACTTCCACCCTTATTTTCTCCTTTAACTGTCTTTCATATTCTCTCCTTACAGTCAGTTATGTGACGGAGGAAGGAGCATTGCAAAGGGAAAAGCCTTGAGAGAAGAGACATCTGCAAAATGCCACGGTGCAGTGAGTCGAATTTTTTTTGGAGGAAAAGAAGAAAATCATGAAAAAGTTTTTTTCGACTAATACAAAAGTAGATTGAAAAAGTTTCTTTATTTTTAAAACGTTGAAAAAGAATCAACATGGTTCGAAATGTGATTTTCATGTGTGGATTTTCCACCTCACATCATCATCCCCATGCAGAACCTTCATCGTTCCATCTTGACAGGATTTACTCCGTTTTTGCCTTTACGATTCTGTAGGTATTTTAGTTAATATCAAACTATTCACAGCTTACAAAAGAAAGATCTCCAATAACACATTCATTACTCAATTTTTACACGTATTTAAATCGGCTAAAAATTATTTTATTTTAAAATTTTCTTTTTAAAATGTTATAAATAGATTCTTTGGACTAATTTTCAAATAAATTGACAGAAAATATGAATTTTTGTTAAACTCTTTAACCTATATGGTGCTGCGTTTGAGCTTTGAAAGCTCACATTACTTAATGAAATTTGTATTTTATGTTAAATCACGTCTTGGTGAAACTTTTCAAACTTAGAGGGGAGGGAAAGAGAAACAAATTTAACTCAATTGTTTCGAAAGTTTTCAAATCTGTCGTTCACCTGCTATGTATATTAGCTCCACCCCCAACTCACGCCTTTCTCATGCAGCATATGCAGCATACAATGAAATTCAAGTTGAAAGCATTCCAAAGATATCTCAATTAATACCTTACTACATAGGTACATTATATCGTGTTTCTCTCCCTATACAGCAGCAGTGTCACATTAAACTTTTAACTTAACTATTAGTTATAATAAGAAAATTACGGATGTGGAAGATGCGAGAAGAGGGAGGTAGTTTAACTGAATATTAAACTTCAATGCAACTCAAATTCTTCACCTCAAAAAGAAACTCAAAGTGCATTCCATTCACTTACTCTACCTATTAAATGGGTAAAACTTCTCTATTTTCAACAAAAGGTAAAGCTTTGGTGTGAGTTGGAAAGGAAGAGTGTGGGTGAGAGAAGAGGTACAAAAGACCTGGATGAAATAATTGCAGTATTAATGGGAAAGTTAGTTTGAGGAGAATTTTGGGGGAACTTTTGAACAAAACCTCATCCCCACCATCACCCCTTTCCACAGGATAATATTGAATCAACTGCATGAAAACTCCGCTTCAACACTATTAATTTTGCATTAAAAAAGCTTGTTGAAACGTACATATAAAGCAAAACTATGCAAAAAGCCAGGGGCGTAGTCAGAAATTAATTGAAAGGTCGTGTGTAGAGTAGTTTAGAATAACTTTGTGAAAGCTTTAGAATGAATAAACTCCTTTAATTACCCGATATGAGAATTAATTCTTTTAAAAATGAAAATTAAACTACAGACAGACTTTTAAAATTGATATAATTAAAAAAGAAAATTGTATCAACATGTAGTATCTTCACACAAATTCCTCTCAATGTCTTTTAATAAAGTTTCCCAACATTTCTCAACACAACAAAGAGGCGACACCGCATGCATTAAGTTCTGCTTCAGTGCCATTTTCCCCTTCAACCCCCCAACATTTACGTATTGTTTCGTTCATTTTAATAATTAAATGTGACACACACCTTAGCATACCAAAACGCCTCTTTTACCATCACAGAAGTAAGTTTAGAACTTTGAAAACAACCCCCGAAAACTTTGCACGAAGCGAAAGTTTATCTTTTTAGTTTGGAAACATGAACATCGTACAATGAAATTGGGATGTGCGTTGAGTAATTTAAAGGTTTTTCCTTTCCATCAAAATAACTATTTTATTAGATTAAATTTTATGCATAATACTTGTTTTTTTGTCACTCGGCATGCCGCGCATTGTTATGTGACATTTTATATAAATAAAAGTTTTTTTTTCTACTGTATTTTGTGATATTTTTTATTTAATTTTAGCCATGTTCTTAAGATCAATGTTGAAATTAGAATTTAAAATCTTAATTCATTCTATAAACCGTTAGAAAAAATTAAAAAAAAAACTTTGCAAGAGTATTTAAAATATTTATTGCATCCTAGAGGAAATGCCCCAACTTTTGGGTACTCCAAATTCTGCGGTAAATCACGTCGGAATGCCATTCTGTGGGGTGAGAGGAGGTGGAGAGTTAGATTATTTATAAAATGCCACCGTATGGGACAATTTGGTGCGCTCTTTGATGGGGTTCTTGTGTCAAAAATATATATGTATACAGTTCACCCCCATGTGCGCGCGTCCCTTTTCCAGGGTGGTGGTGGAATTCACCAAACTCACCCTCCCACCCATAGAGACTTCAAAGCGGGCACATCATTTGCACATTCCAATTATTTTCCACACCAAAGGCCACCCCTTTGTGTCTGCCGAAAGTTTGACATTTTAAATTGCCACACCGACACCATTGAACGCACGCCATGTACTTTATTATGTAGGGGACAGTATGGTCCTTTTTAAAGGGGAGTATTCCCTTGGGAGGGAATGTTATACAAATTGGATGCTTTTTTTCGCGTTAAATCACTAAATTAGTGTTAATACTTAATTTTGTCACTTGTCATGTCACGCATTGTCATGTGACATTTTCTATAGGTGAAATTGCATAAATTGCTTAAAAAATTCAAAAAAATACTTTCATTTCTTGGAGTAAACTCGCATAAATCATTCGTTAATGCATTTAGTATTTTTATTAAGACGTTTTCAACATTTTTCCCCAATTTTGCATTGAATCTATCATCGTCAATTCCTGCTCATCCCAAGTTTGAGCTACAAAATTTTACTTTTCAGCACTAGAAATGAATTTTTACACCTCCAAAGAATAAATCAAAGCCAGAGAAACTATTTAAAGAGGAATTTGCAAGTTCAAATAGCATAAAATTTAATCATAATATTTACTAATTCAGAAAATAATTAAAAGTTTCCTTAATTACTTTGCCCACCCGAGAGAGGGAGCAAAGAAAGATTTGCAGTAGCGGTCGAAGGAGCAAAATAAGCATTAGTGGTGTGAAATATTGTTGGACAAGACTTAACTTTAGTCCAAAATTGCACATTTGCATCTTCTTGAGGGGGGAGTTTGGGGGCTGCAATGTGTTGTAAATTAGAAAATAAAACAAATTAGACGATTCCCTATGCAAGTACGGTGCTTTACCTCCTTGCTGGGAACTTCCTTGAATTTATTGAAGACAGTAGAACAACTTTTAGTATTGTTTTGGTACTGCCTTCCTTTGCAATTCTCACTGCAATTTCAACCACCTTCCTGCGCCTCACTTATCCTTACCATGAGTGGAATAAATGAGAATAAACACCTTTTTTCGGACTTCTTTTTTTTTAGTATTCCTCCCGCGAGGTTTGTTCCCATGAAATGACTTTGAATGGAGAGAGAAAAAAAGTTGCATGAAACTATCTACCGCATTTGAGTTTGCAGGAGGATTTTCTAAATGACCAAAGTTTATGTTAATTTTTTCTTCTTCTTGTTTCGACCAGAATTGCCGGTGCTGCATGAGAAGCACCAGTCATGCCAATAAATCTCAATGATCATAAATAGATTTTATTGTGTTTAAGGGGTTAAAATTTGCACACATAGAAGAAGTTCTTCTTCTCTCTTGTATTCCTTTAACACCCATTGCAGCACACCCCCTAAATGGCTTTTTCTTCACTGTGAGAGCTTCTTTTGCGTGCTGGAACTGTGTAATTTTATGACACTCCCCCACACTATGAGAAATATTTTATTTGCAAATTTCCCCGCGGAAGCACATTTTAGGGTTAAAAATTGAATTATGTGCATTTAAATGAGGCCCCAGAGAGAGAGACTCTATGGCATGCCCACAGCCCCCACAGGGTGGAGTGAAAGGTGGCGCGAAGAAGGAAATTTTTATGGTTCAATATTATGGACCAATAAAAATTACTTTTTTTTCTTCCTCATCTCCTTTTTTTCCTTTTACCATCCATGTTTCCTTCGCAATATTCCTTGTATATAGCGTATATAGCGTTCATTGGAATGGAAAAAGCCCTATGGGGGTGTTGCAATGTACTAAACACATAATTAATTTTATAACATTTCGTTCCCACGCGCTTCTTTTTTCCGCTCTATAAAATCCAAAGAGCTTTCTTTGTCGATTTTTGCAATAATCCCGGGTGATTACATCACCTCCGGGCTATAAGATAACGTTCCTGATGAAAGGAAAACATTATATTACAGGAAGAAAATTTCATCATGATGTAGAGGAAGCCAATATGGAGAATAACACGGCGGGAAAATTTATTTTCCGGGACTTTTTTTTTATTTCTCAACAATATATTGCAAAGATTTTTTTTATTGGATGATTTTCTTTTTTAAATCATTTTTATTTATTTTTGAAAAGTTTTGAAAATGTTTATTGTATTCTGTAGAAAAATTGAAGTTCGGGAGTTTATTTCTTGGTTTTGTTTTCTTGAAATAACAGAACATTGTTACGTGAATTCCTAGCCAGGAATTTGATTTTCCAACAGAATTTCTTCCTCGGGAAAAATGATAAAAAACGATTTTTCTTTAAATTTTTGATAGAAAATTAGCCAAATTATCAATTTTTTATCGAAAATTCTCGGTTACGTGACATTCCAAGACGAGAGTTTCATCTTCAGGCACTATTTCGTTTTCAATAAGTTTGCGATAAAGTCTTGGAACGATTTATAAATAATTTTATTTTAATTATTCTTTTCTTTTTATGAAAAATAAAAAAAAACCTAGACGGTTTCATTTTGAATATAATCAGATATTGTCGCGTGACATTCCGATACGGTTTCACCTTTTAGAAGCTATTGTTCGCAAGAAAATTGTGAAAAGTTATTGTTTGATCCCTTCTTACCAAAGAATTAAAGAAAAGAATAGGGGAGGGCGGGGCTAATAAAGTCACTTAAGGGTTTGGAAAAAGCTTAAAATATCATATTTCCTAGCTAGATAGAACAAAATGATCTGAGAAAGAGTTGTAGGGCAAGAAATATCCTAAAGAATTGAGCTATACATTTTGCTTTATCTGTTTGGGAAATATGATATTTTGAGCTTTTTCTAAACCCTTAAGTGACTTTTTTAACCCCGCTCTCCCCTATTTTTTTTAAACTTTTGTCTTTTGAAAATCTGCAGAAATGTACTTATTTGAAAATTGTCTTTGGGGTCTCGTGACATTCCGAGCCTAAAATTTCATTTTCTAGAGCTTTTATCTTTATTAAAAAAATAGACAATATATTTTTTTTCTCATTGTTTTCGTTGAAAAATCTTTGAAATTTTCCTTCTTTGAAAAATCTGAATTACGTCTCATGACATTCCAAGACGAAAAAATATCACGTAACTCTCATTTATCCCCAATGATGTTCCATAAAAAATTCGTTAATTTTTTCTTTCACCTTTTTTATATGTGTTGTGTATGTATTACAGACATGTAATTAACAACACGTGGAAAGTGAAGATTAGGACCCATAAAAGGCACATCCATCGCTATAAATACAAATTAAATTCAATTAATGATTCGTTGATGTTACCTTGAAGTCAAAATTGGCTCATTGTTTGAGAAAATTCGCTCTTTTACGTACCTCCGTGTGTAATTATGTTTGTTTTCCGATGTTTCTATCGGCGAATGATTAGACGCGCACGGAGAGTATATAGTTAACATTAATGACGTTGACACGAAGAGGGGGTGATCCTGTCTGCTTCTTTGTGCGCAAAGAGAACGCGTCCAGCGAACGAGGAACTTCCCGCATAAGGAATTTCCACCATCCTCCTAATTAAAATTCAATACTGTTTGCCATCGACTCTCTAAATGGATTTTCCTCTTTTCCCATTCAATGGGATATTTTATTTAAATGCCAATAAATTCACACACAAAAACACACCCCCTCGTGCAAGAGGGGTGTGGGTGGGTGAAATCAATTAAAATTGTCAACAAACACCCTGTCTGTGTGTGCAAAATGGGGGATAATTTTTGGACCATCTGGTCTGGTGTTGTTGCCCAACTAACAATTATCGCATTCGACAAGTGGAAGAACGATAGAGACCCCTTCCTCAACCTGCATTGCACAACCCCCTCTTGCAATATGTTCCCAACACATGGGGCCACATTTGAAAAAAATCCAACAGATAATTTTCACGCCAAAATTATGCAAGAAAAAACCTCAAAAGAAGTCAATTTTAGAGCATTTCAATATTTTAAATTAAATCTTTTCGCGCGCTTATCTCGCTGAGAAAGAAAAATCACAGAAATTCCCTCTAATGGAACATTTATTGGAGGATAAATCATTGTTCTGTTGTTTTGTACCCAATCTGGGAGCATGTGTGCAACTTCCCACAGGGAGTATTTGTGTGAACAGCAAAGGAGGAGGCTCACAGGAGCGGAAGGATGCGTTCAGTAAGATGGAAACCTACATCACTTTTGCATCAATTCTTCCCCAAAGTCGATTTAGCTTATTTGTCCGAGCACATTGTCCTTCACAAATGGTCCTAAAAAGGCTCGAAAAGTGTTAATAAAATCCAGATTTATTTAATTCCTCAAAATGTTTCGAAAAGCTATGGCAGTTAGGGAAAAGGACTCTATGTATAGTTCTAGATATTTCTATTCTTTAATCTTTTAGAAAAAAAAATCAGCGCGATTTCTATGACTGCACACGATTCAATAAAGGAGTTTATTAATTTTGAGTCTTTCATTGAATTCACGTTGAAATCATATATTCTTTAGAAAGAACTTGTTAATTCAATTAATAATAAATTTATATGTTTATAACTATAGTTAATTAAAATCTTCTCTCCCATTTAGAACCATTTTATTCTTCTATCAATACATCTCCACTAATAGCATGTTTTTGTTAATTAATACAAATAGTTTCGAGATATCTTCTATTGCCTCTCAGTGAGGGGGGAATTGTTTTTTATCCACAAACCTCACACAAGTACTTTTTGTTAGCATTTTGTCAACAGAAACAACATCCATGTGCGAGATTAAATTGAAATCAATTACATTCAATTGAAAATTCAACGTTCTGTTCACAGATACTTCAAGCAGTAGTAAGTATGTAGTTGAAATGTGTGGCCATACTACTTGACTTGTAGTGTTGAGGGGGTTTCAATAAACCCACAAAAAAACGTAAATTAACGATAAGATTTTTTTTTGGAGGTTTAATCGTAAATTCCATGAAACAGATAAAGCTTCCCAAATTGAGACGATTAAAAGAATCACATGTTGCCCCTTATGGGAGGGGTTAATCATTGCAAAAAAGAGGCTTCCTTTACGCCTCTAGCGATATTCGTATGTAGTAAATTTTTCAGTGAAAAATGAAAAATAGAATAGAATAAAATTTTATTCTGCCCTTTGCAGACTAGTGCTTAGGGCACTGAATGAAGATTTTCAATACTTTCTTAGCCTTTTATATTCATTGAAAATTGATTTTAATGCAATATTAAAGAAAACTTCTTTCAAAATGACTGAAATTGAGAATTCCGCAATGAAGTTGGGTACAATTCTGCATGGAAAAAATTTTTTAGAACTATTTTTTAGACTTTTTAGCATCAAAATTAATTAGAGTTTGAAGAATATTAAATTGTCATTGAAAGCCTCTAATTACTGCCTAATTCTTCTATTTACTGAATATGGGACGCTCTGTTGTCTAACCAAAAAAAAAAGATATTTTTCCTGAATTTCCTTCATTTTCCCGGAAAAGAGTTTTCCTTACGACCAGGGCATGAATTCTCTAAGAGTGAAAAACTCCCGTGATAAAGTCCTGAAGGCTTTTGCACTTTAAAAGAAACATGAAAACTGGGAAAGTTTATCACGGATGCATTATTTTTCTTAGAGGATCATGCTCACGTTAAGTTTTGCTCACCTTTCCCTGAAAAAAAAGTCTTCGGGAGTTTATCACGAGAGTTTTTCACTCTTAGAGAATACAGCCCCAGGTTTGTCTTTTAAGCTCCTCCCAAGAGACCCAAGATTAGCTTTCAATCACAGAAAAGAGAATATTTTCTTGTTTTTGTGTAATTGATTGATCCGGAAGTTTTCATAGTGATGTCCGGAAGTTTAATGCAACAAAATTATTAATGTTTTTAAGTATTTTTGCAATTAAATCATATTTTGCATTACATTAATCATCAGAATATATACAGAAACATTATCAGTATTCCTTCTAGGATATCTGTTATAGGTTAAAATAAGTCTTTTTCCGGGACTTGTTAATATCGAGCACTACAAGTCCTAAGAATTATTCCAAAATCGTTCTTAACTGCAATAAATATACAATTTCTGGCTATTTGAATCAATATTAAAAAAAATGTGAATGAATATTTAGAATTAAATAAAAAACTTTAAAAAATTGCCATTTATTTTTTCCTAATAAAACAATCAAATCTTTAACTTGTAAACCCCTCCAGCATACACTCTAATCGTGATAGCGATAGTATGTGAAAATTTTGCTCTCGCAAGTGGAAAAATCAGCAGATTTCAGCCCACCAGTGGTCATCCAATTCTAGACGCGTGAGCATCTCACGAAGGCGTCCAAAAGTCGACGCACCTCCCCCCCTAAAATCCTCCCCAACCGACAAGGAGCAATGTAGTGGGTGTACTAAAGTGTAATTATCTCTCCTAATTCTCTATTTATCCACCCCCATCCATCCCCAATTCACTGTACTGATCTGTAATTATCAACCCTTTGTGTACCACCGCAGAGAAATGTAAGATGAAAAGGCCCCGCCGAAGTGTTGTGCGAGACTTTTATCTTTTGCTGAAAGTTTGCTAATTAATTGCGATGCTGCGCCCCCCACATTTTGTGTCCATTTTAAACAATAAATAATGATAAGGCCTCCCCCCAATTAGGGGCTTGTACACACCACAAAAAGAGAATTCGTGGGAGTATTTAATTTGAAGGCGCAAAGGGGGGTTGCTGGTGCAATTATTAATTCATCAATTTATTATCTCTTCTTTTTCGGCCAAAAATTTATTAATTATTTCATCCCCTCTAATTTTTCGACTAACACCTAATAAGGCCGGAAATAGATATGAAAGGGAAATTAGCGCGTTTTGCTGACTTTGCTGGATAATTACACAAAAGGAAATAATTTTCCATTTAATTTCTCACTGAGCCTTTTCGTGGCAAATTAATTCCAAAGAATATAATTTCTTCAGCAGTGGGGGTGAAAAAGTTCAATTGATTCATCATTAAATTAAAATATTAATTCAGAAAAGCCCGGGAGGGGGCTAATCATTACTGAGAATTAAGGGATATTTTTCAATAACAATGCTTGAAGGGAAGAATCTTTCTATTCCTGTATAATAAGATTTCTCTACTATTTCCATTTAAAAAATTTCCCAACTAGGGTTACCACCTCTAGGGGTTTCATCCGGAGGCTTCGGGTTTTGAGGTATGATCTCCGGGCGGCGGGTTTAGGATGAATTTCTCCGTGTCACACAATTTTCATTTTTTTGCTTTAATTTTCGGCAGTACAAGAAAACTAAAAAAATCGGAAATTGAAATACTTTTAGACTCTGTAATTCAGAAAGTTTCGGTTTTCTTAGGTAAAGGAAAATCGTTTAAAGTCAAATTTGCGTTTTTCTTAACCAGAATAAACTTCTCTAGGCTAGACTAAAATCTTCTTCAAACTAGGTTTAAGTTTTAAAAGTCAGTTCTAAGATTTTAAGGCAAGGTCTTTATTGTAGACTAGAATTAAGTTTTTTTTAAGGTCAGGCTTTTAAGATTTCAAAATTGAATTATGCTAAACTGAGCCTAAATGCGTTTTAAAAGTCTGACCTAAAGGAACTAAGGTTCGGCTTAAGAAAAATAGGCCTGGCTTTATAAACGGCATAGCTTTGTTTCCTGAGTCAGGCTTGACAGGCTTGAGGTCTTATACAATGGTCCTTACTTTAGAATCGTTAAAGATGCAGCTTTAAGGGTTTTAATAACTAAAATAGGTCAGATCTAGAATGCACTTAACCCTACCTCAGCATTACTTAGGAAACTTAAGCTCAGGTTAGAAAAAATAGGTCTAGTTCAAAAGAACTTAATGTTTAACTTTAAAAAACTGAGATTTAGCTTAATAGAAAGACCTCGATTAAAGAACTTAAGCTCAGCTTATAAAACTGAAGCCTGGTTTAAGTAAAAAAAAACCTGGATTAAAAAAACTCAAGTCTATCCCTTACGGGGCTATTACACTTAAGCGACTTAAGCTCCAAGTGCTTGTGCATCATAACGTTTATGTGAGTACGAGAGAGACAACAATGCTGTTTTTTCTCGTTTTTTCACATGTAAAATATTAAGCATTAAGTGCTTAGAGCTTAGGTGTGATAACTCCCTTATGCTGAAAAAGTTCGCGAATAAAGCGACCTAATTTTTTTTAAATTAAACAATCTTATAACATAAAATAAATTTAAAAAATTCCACCAAAAAATTTAAATAAAAAAATTGTCATTGCCTATCGAGAGATCGACGTAATTTTTATTATTACGGACATTTAAAATTTTAAGGAAGGGGGAGGATAGGTAAAATTTCCTGATCAGAATATAATGTGAGGTGGTAACCCTATTCCTAAAAAATGTATTAAACTTTTTGCAATGATGAACCCCTTGACACAGATTCGCATTGATTTCTTTCAATGCTACTGCCTAAAAGTTTTCTCACAGCAGTGCAAAAATTCTTTTTGTGTTGAGCAAATATGGAATTTTAGTGTTGTGAATTCTTTTTCTTTTCTTGAATTTATCTTGGAATTTATTAATTTACGCCATCTTCCCTTTGGACTTTGGACAATACACAGGGAGCTTCTGGATTACCCAAAGTTCGAAGCTTTCTATTTAGCAGCAATGCAGTCAAATGATGCGCAAAAATCTCATAAATTTTCAACTAATTTTCTTTGCAGTGTTCGGAGGAAGAATTTTTTCATTTCTTTTTGAAAAGGAGAAAAATCAAAGATCATGGCTTTTGTGAGGAATACCCTGAAGACATTCTTTAAGCGTCAACCCCTCCTGGCCAATTCTCTCATCTACGGGTCCTTGTATGTTGGTGCTGAATTTTCACAGCAATGGGTTACGCGGAAGATTTTTGTGAGAGTCCCAACAAGGAAAAAAAAGGAGCAAAAATTAATGATTTTGTGTTAATTTTCTTTTCTTACAGACAAAACCTCCTGAGCCCATTGACACCCCAGCATTGGGCAGGTATGCTGTGATGGGAACGTGCATTTACTCCCCCATAATGTATGCGTGGTACAAGTGGCTGGACAGGAAGTACGTGGGCACGGCATTGCGGATTTTGGCGCCAAAACTCTTCCTGGATCAATTTGTCCTCACACCCGTCCTCCTGACCACCTTCTTTACGGGTATGTCCGCCATGGAGGGGGCTGAGGATAAATTTGCGGAATGTCGTCAGAAATTCCTCCCAACATTCGTGCGTTCGTGCCTCTTCTGGCTGCCCGTGCAGACGCTCAACTTCACCTTTGTCCCACCAGCTTTTAGGATAACCTACATGGGGGTGTGTGCCTTTGCCTGGGTCAACATCCTGTGCTGGGTGAAGCGTCAAGATGTCACTCCAGCCACACAGATGTCATCCATTGAGCCAAATTGAGTGCCTTTTGCCCCGATTTTTTAATGCGGGGAAATTTTTTGATTCTCTTAAAAAAAGAAATCTCTTCTAGAAGAAAAATTTAAAGCTTTTTGGACGTAGTCCTACCACACAGAGGCCTATCTCACAGAGTTCTAAGAATTTTACCAAAATAAAATAACCAGCACGTTAGTTAACAATTTTGAGCACATTTTTCTCTTAAAATAAGTAGGTAAAGAAAATATTAAATTTTATGCACAGAAAATTTAAATATTTTCTACTCAAATGAATTTTATCTTCACGCAACAGCTAAATTAAAGGATTTTCCTGAGATTTAAGAGGAAGAAGAGCTTAATAAGAAATATAGGAAAAGCTAGAAAACCTTTAAAAATTTGGAAATTTTTCTCTTGAATATTTTCAAAAAGAAACTTTAATAAAAAATAAAATTAACATCTTAAAATTGTATATTAAATGTAGCCAAATAAATATTTGTTATTAATTTGATATAAAGTTTTTCTTTTTGTTCTTCAGAATATTTTTTCCAATAGGTGATCAAAAATCTTCGAATTATATGTCGAGATTAGAATTATTCGTCAAGATTCGGATAATTTGTTAAGAATATTCGAATTATTCGTCAAGTTTCGGACTATTTTTCAAAAGATTCGAACTATTCGCCAAGATTCAAATTATTCGTCGAGACCCATCTTATTCGTCGATATTAGAATTATTCGTCAAGATTCGAATTATTCGTCGAGATTCGTACTATTAGTTAAAATTCGGATTATTTGTAAAGATTCGTACTATTCGTCAAGATTCGGATAATTTGTTAAGAAGATTCGAATTATTCGATAAGAAGTTTCGGACTATTTGTCAAAATACTGATTTTTCTTTAAGAGTACCTATTCGAAATCTTTGTCATGATTCGAATTATTTGTCAACAGTCTGATTAGTCTTCAAGATCCTCCTTCTTTTTAATTTTTTTCCGGACCGGACGTCATTTCGACATCCACAAAGCCCTTCAACATTCAAATTATTCGTCAAGATTCAAATTATTTGGAATATTCGTCAAAATTCAGATTTTTTTTTCAGATTCGAATTATTCCTCGAGATTCGGATAATTCAGCAAGATTTGGATGATTTGGTAATAAAGATCGAAATATTCTACGGATAAACACCCCTTATTTCTTTATATTTTCTTTAAGTTAAGAATTTTTCGTTTTTTTTAAATATAGAACAGCCTTATAATGACCAGGCGTCCCAATATTAATTAAAAGAAATCACATAAAGAACAGTTGGGGCGCCGGGTGATTCGCTAAATTCTTTTATTTTCCTTGCAAAAAAACCTTTTTACATTTTTTTAACTTCCTGAAATCTCAACATAAAGTCTGAGCTCATTTTCCAAATCTTGAAGAATCCTCTGAGCATCATCGTCAGCAGGAATCAAAGCTGTATCAGCATATAGGGAAAACTGCATTCTCCCAGAGTACGTCAAGAGCGTTAAACCTGCAAAAAAAGGAATTTCAATTGATCTAACATTCATTGAAGCTTGAAGAATTATTCTTCGAAAAAAAACTTCAAACCTATTCCTGTTGAATCCCGATGGGGAACGGAAAAGGATAAATTTGTAATTTTGAAATTCCTCATGGTGGCTTCCTCCGTAGGTCCTGGGAGATTGCTAAAGACCATTGTTGCTAGTTTACTGTCAAAGGTCCGAGAAAGGACTTGATATGGAAGCAAGTAGCCAAAAATCGTCATGATGGCGTAGTTAATGAGATAATCTGGCCTAGATCGTACCCAATCTGTCTCTTCCTTCACAACCTTAACCCTTTCTGATAAATCATGAAAGCTGGAGTTCCTGCAGAGCGGAGGCAGGATGGGAAGCTTCTGTATTGCAACTGAGAATTTATTTTCAAGTTTCAGTTCTTTTGTTGGAGGTTCAATACGAGCTGGAACGACAATTTGGATAAACTGTGGAGTGACTGTTTTAATGCGTTTGTAGTGCCTGTAAAGACTACCCGATAGAGCAGCCAAGATCAAGTCTGATAGTCTAACAGCAGGTAGTGTCCTTTTGAGTTTTCGTAGTTGAAGTAGGAGATGGGAATCATTCGATTCGTATAGCCATGAAAATCTTTTCCTTCCCGATAGACTAAGGCCATGAAGGCAACTTCTATCAGGTTCACTTGATAAGTGCTGAAGCACGTAGAATGGGATTGATGTGATCAAATTTATCCACATTAAGGCGCTATTGATGCATCCTCTTATGTTGGGTTTGAACGGTTTTGAAGCAGGTCTATTACAGGCCTTATTACAGGCTTCACTGTAGGCTTCAATACAGACTTTACAGGCTTCAATGCAGACTTTCTTACAGGCTTTATTGCAGGCCTTATTACAGGCTTCACTGCAGGCTTTATTACAGGCTTCACTGCAGGCCTTATTACAGGCTTCACTGCAGGCTTCATTACAGACTTTATTACAGGCTTCACTGCGGGTTCCAATACAGGTTTCATTGCTCCTGTACTTTTTCCGCAGAGCCTCCAAGACAACCCCTGAAGGCTTCTTCTCCTGATCTGCTATTGTTTCCAAAAAAAATCTCAAGAGAGCAACTCCATCTCCTATGGAATGATGCACACGACAAATGATCTAAAAAGACAGTCACTTTTTTCTAAGGACTCTCCTTCAACTTTAATGAATTAAAAATTAATAATAAACACTTACAGGATACTTAATGGATCCATTTTCAATAATAGGCTTAGTGCAAACGAGAATTTCCCAGAGAAGGGAATGATTTCTAGGTAGAAAATCATTAGAAGCTTTCCCTAACCACTTTTTGACCAAAGTTGATGTGAGAAAGCTCGAGGACGAAGGGATATCAATGAATTTGACATAATCCTCAATTTTACATTCAGCTGTAGTCCAAAAGCTGTAGCCAAGCTCACGATGGAGGCAATAGAAAATCTTCTGAGCAGCTTCTGATCGATCTGATCTCATTTTAGAACTTTTAAGAGCTTCAAATTTACTCCTGATCATCTCTAGGATTTCTCTGACATTTTCTTCGGAGCTTTTTAATGAACTTTCAAAGTTTTCTGGATGCTTTTCTTCAAGAAGAGCCAAAATATTAATAACGCTCTTCCATTTTTGATGTTCAACCGTCCAAACTGTATCATTTGCACTGAGAAATCCCCGAAATTTACTTCTAAATTTAATCTGAAGAATTATTCTTACAAAACTCCGATAAATGAGGAAGATTGCGAGGTATGCGAGGAAAAGTGGAAGAATCACTAAAGCACAAATTGAAATCCTAATCAAGGACAAATCATTGATGTTCTTCAGTTTCAAAAGTTGCTTCTGCAGCTGCTTATTTGTCTTCACATTCACAAGAACAGCAATGAGAATTCCACAGAGAAGCCCAATTTGCGATGGAAAAAACGTCGAAGCAGTTGATTTGAAGAAATGATCCTGAATATTTCTCACGGATTCCCTACTAAAGGTTTCATTTGCAAAATTTATCCAACTACTCCTATTTTGAAGATCAAACCACATTTTTTTGTTCTACACTTCTTGTAAAATTCTTCGATAAACTGTGGCGGAATTCATCGCAAGCAGGTGGTTTTATTGAGATTCTTTTGGAAGTCTTAGAACTGCAGACAATTGCGTCTAATTGGTTGGAAAAGATTTGTGTTTCGAAGAAAGTTGCACAACTGTTATGCGACCCACACGTATAGCCTTGAACCCACAATACGGCTACAAAGGGTCAAAGTAAATAACTAAAAATCAATTTCAAAATTAAGAAATATTTTTTCTATGATTTTTTTTTGTGTGGCTTTGATGGATTCTTTATTTCCTAATGAGTAAAATTCTCAAGGATGTTTTGAAGAAATTAAGGAATTTTTTTAAAGGAAAATTCTTTTTAATTTGTTTGAATTTAGTACTCGTTCAGTTTATGAAAAATCAGTCTATTCAGGATGTTCTTAACGTATTTTTCGTATTTAAAGCATTCCAAACATATTCAAAGCATTCTTAACATATTCCGGAAGCTTTTGACATATATGAAACGTTTTTAACGTTTTAGAACATTCTTTACGAATTTAGAAAGTTCCAAACTGATTCAAAGCATTCTTAGAGTGTTTAAAATATTCTCAAGTTTATTTAGAGCATTCTTATCGTATTAAGGGCCTACTTAACGTATTTAGAGCGACCTTAACGTATTTAGATCGTTGCTTACACAATCAAAAGAAAAGTTTAAGCACAATGTTGTAAAAGGATTCATTTTGAAAGCTTCTAAAAATTTCTTTAAAAAATCATTTCTTCCCGAGAAACAATAAAAAAAAATGAATAGACTCCTTTAGAAAAGTTTCTTGAAGGATATTTCCTTTCTTTGTTCTTGATCATTTCATTTTAAGGACAGTATAGACTGTTCTTTAAACCCTTTAAGTTCCTTAATCCTTTGCTTAATGACAGAAACCTTTAACCCTTAGCCTTAAATTCCAAAGCAAAAAAGTAAAAAATCTTTTATTAGATTTATACTAATTATTTTATTATCAAAGTTTTCTCATCATCCTCAGTACGTTTCATCCTCTGTCTTGCTTCAAATAATAAATTTCTACCTCATTCTCCACATTCGGCCTCTCTATATACTGACTACATTAATATTTCCTACTTATTATGACTTTTTTTCTATTTATCTTTCTGACTAAATTAATGCATTGACTCACTAAAAAAAATTGCAAAAAGGAGGATTTTTTTCTTTGCTTTAGCTTTAAAAGTATTGCATTGTCGTTCCTTATTAGCTAAAAGAGTTAAACTTTGCAGCGAATTCTGTGGAAAATCTTTTCTTTTCTTTGAAAATTTGTGAATTTTAGTTCGTTTTTTTAAGTAGGTATAAAATTTAGTACAATTTTAGACCATTGATAGTCAGGACACATATTTGTCCTATAAAAGCAAAAGTTTTGATATTTTGTGAAAGAAATATTTCCTTTATCTTTCCATTCGTGAAATTCTAATGAGATTTTAGGAGCATTTTGTGTAAAAAAAAAAGGAGGTAAAATTCGAAATTAGCCAAGACACATTTCTTGCTATAAAAAAAAACCCACAATAAGCTTGCTTTAGCTGCAGTGGATTGGAAGCGATCTCAGTCGCGGCCACCCCAAACAAATCTGAATCTGAATCTGCTATAAAAAAAAGAAAATATTTTCCACAGAATCGCTTATTTTGCTCATTTTTCTATTTATTTTTGCGCGCAATGACAACAACAGCATTGCAGGGACATTTGCTGATTAATTTGGTATCATTGTGGGAGGATTACAAATTAAAGGACTTTTAAGGCGAGAACATTATTTTAATAACAAAATTTTTCTCTTCTTTTTTCTGCAAATCAGCAATTTTATTCCTTATTATTTCTTCGAAGGAATTATTTTTGCAACATTTTCTTAATCCTTAAACATTCTTTCTCAAGGCTTTTTAGCATGCAATTTTCTCCGGAAGAATCTGTACAATTTTTATGAGTTTTTTTTGGTTTTTCTTCAGGCAAATTCTCATGGTTGCAGATTAAATTTTCAATTTTTCTCTTAATGTAAAAATGATGTAAAAAAATGAAAATTTCTGCATCAATTTTCAAGAAATTTCTTTTCCTCTCTTTAAGCCATTTTTGCTTCTTTTTTTTTCTTTGTTTGTAACAAAATAATTAACTTTGTCTCAAAATATCACTAAACTCAGGCTTGTGGTAGATTTTTTAATTCTTTTTTTAACGATACCGCGTGCCCACGCAGAGCTGCCACCCCCCCTAAACACTGAGAGAAATCTCACAGACTTTTCGTGATGTTGTAGTACAGCCGACGACCCCACCATGACTCCAGGTCGAATGGCTTGAAGTCCCTTAAAACAGGGCTAGGGGCGTCTGTATAGTACACCGATGGGGATGCAGTGGTGGGCGGTGTTGAGGACACCGATGACGATGACGGGGATGAAGCTACGCGGCAGAAAATTGAAAAAGATTTTTTTTTAAATTATTCTTTCACTTAGAAGTTTAAGAAAAAATCGGAGGAAGCGTTAAAAGCGAAAGGAAAGAAGAGGAAAGGAAGGATTTAATAAAAAAATATTTTAAAAAAAAATTAAGGAAAGAAACTCAAAAGAATTTAAAAAATACACTACCCTCAAAAAGTTTCCGAGTTTGCAGCAAATCGTTAGAAAGCTAATTTTATTCCTTTTTTCAACGATAATCCATTTATCAAAATCGGTCCACTATTGGGCAATTAAAATGAGGTTGAATTAAAAATTTGTGAAATATTTAAAAAAGTATCTTCTGACTAGGTTTATCAAATTGGCTCTAGAATATTAACGGCTCAACCGATTTTTAAAAATCTACCCGTTTCAGAAAGGTGAGAAAATTATCTTTCCAAAACTGTCAAGATTTTGAAAATCGGTTGACCTGAACTGGAGATATGGCTATTAAAAAATACTCTTTTTGTTGCACATACGGAAACTTTTTGATTGTAGTGTAATTATGCAAAAAAGGTCTCCAAATCTCTCAAAAAATCAAAATTAACCTAATAAAAATATTCAATAGAGCAGAAAGTAACTCACTTGTACTTTCCGGTGATGAGGGTGGATCATATGGATTCTGTGCAATCACCATATTCCACGCTGGGAGTTCCATCAAATTTTTTTTATGAAAGAAAATTCAAAGGAAAATCAATTAAAATTCCGAGGAAATTCTTTTGCAAAATGAATGAAAAGAAAATGATAAAATGACCCTCAAAAGCATTGTTTTCAATTAGAAACATCTTTAAAGTACCTATTTATAAATAACAAAATAAAAAGACGAATTGATCGCGTGACGAACTAAACAGATCTTGATGAAAAGTTTTGGCTTTTTCTTCTATTTTTTCTTTTTTTTTCTTTAATGTGATCAAAAATAACTCTCAAAGAGTGAAAAACTCGTGA
Organism: Lutzomyia longipalpis; assembly: GCF_024334085.1. Lineage (NCBI taxonomy): Eukaryota > Metazoa > Arthropoda > Insecta > Diptera > Psychodidae > Lutzomyia > Lutzomyia longipalpis. Next base: position 15,600,242 of record NC_074710.1, on the reverse strand, counting down.
CACTTTCAGCTGATTTTTCCCCACACAGACACACATATTCCTCAAAGAATTTTCTCGTCTTTTCTTGAAGCTTTTCCTTTAACACGTGCTGTGTGTGTGAGGGGAAATGCCTCGGCTCAGCACAATTTTAATTGAAAACAATAAACGAAACAGCAAATTCACAAATTAATTTTGCTGAACAAAACGAAACGAAAAGAACCCTGAACTTCACCCATGAGCTTGAGAGGTTTGTGATATAACTTTATGATGAAAGAAGTGAAAAAAAAGGCTGATAAACTCACTCTCGTGGATGTATTTGACAATTTCTTCATGCTGCGGACTGAGTGTCTCCTCAATTTGATGGCCATTCTTCATGTGATTGGAGAATTTCTTCGTGGACTGGAAGATGGGTTTAGGTACACTGCAAACAAAATTTTCACCAAAAAGAACGAAATTTTCATTAATATAATTTTTTAAAAATAAATTGTCTTAATATTTTTGTTATTTATTTAATTTAAAATATTCTAGGAAGATATTTAGGGCCTTGCATTGATTTTAAACGGTTTATCCGGATTATCCAAGGTGATTTTCTTTCACATGATAAATCTGGATAAAACGGAAATACGTTACAATTCATTCTTAAAATTAGGAAAATTAGAAATAAATAATCGTTTACGCCGATAGAATTTTAAAATATTCATGATAATCCGATATTTTTAAAGGAAGAATAATTCCACCATATAAAAAGAATAACCCAAAAAAAAGGAAATTTTGCAAAAATCTTTCAAAGATTAGGAAAAACAAAAAAAATCTAAATTCTCTAAAAGTTCTTCTTCAGACATCTGGAAAATCACGATAAAAGGAAATAAGGTTTTTCAGAATTAATTTTCTTAGTTTAATACCTTCCACAGACCTGGGATTTAAGTCTCAAATCATTATATTATTTTGAGTTTTAAGTCTCAGGTCTGTAGAAGGCCCAAAGAAGACTAACAACCACTGCAATGTAAAGTAGAGTTTTCGTAGATCCAACATGGTTTAACGAGTATTTAATAAAAATACTTAAAGTTTATTATTTTTTAATTTGAGAAAATTAAGACGCTTTGTTCTTCCAGGAGCTGCTAAAAATAGACACAAAGCAGCGTCAAAACCGATTAATGTTTGAAGCTCCGAAAGGACAAAGCGTCTTAATTTTCTCAACATAAATCATCATCATTAGGCCACAATAAAATAATTGTATTTTCAAAATAATATAGAGATAAAAAAATCGAAAATAGATGAATTTTAAATTCAATGATATCAACCAACTTAGAAAAATTCAAAGTAAAACAATTTTTAGCAAAAAAGTAATAGACTTTGCGTACATTAAAACAGCTAAGAGGGAAATTATGGAGCACCTGAACTCCAATGACTTAAGTAGAGAATTTATTTGGCGGCAGGAAGCGAAATTTAAAAGGATGAAGGAGGAATAAATAATAGACTCTTCGTAAATTGCAGTTTTTTTGTCTTAATTAATTTCTTCACTGTCAATCAAAAATAAATATGTCTTAAAAATCAACCCATTGACACATTTACTTTATCTACATTTTGCATTAGAATGATTTGTCAGATTAAATTCAGTTTTATGTTGCTTGATATGTCATTCAAATTAATCTTCTTTCAACAATGAAAATGGTTTTATTTTGATATGAAAGCCATGATTGTGATGATTGGCATTAAATTGCAAATGAAATGGGAGCAATTGAAAAAAAAAGTTTCAAAATCTACAATTAATCAAAATAAATTTGAAAGCAAAATTTTTACTTTGAACCATGGAAGATGAAGAAAACGATCAAAAGAATTTCAACAGAGATCAGTCTTTATTTCAGAATAAATTCTAATCAAGATTTCAGTTAATTTGAATATTGTGGCCTCGTCAGGAAAATCATTTAATCTCTAGAATATCTTGAGAGTTTTAAGATCTAACATATTCCTCAAAAACTTCTAAATTTTCAAGCTAAGAAACTTCTCTCAAACATTTCACGCTTATCAGTAAAACTTTAAATCAATCGACCTTCGAGTAATTGAAAAGAATCTAGAAATCAGTGGCCAATCAATAGAACTAATCAAGATTGTTGGTAAGTTTAAGGACAACTACTTTAAGAGATTTATTGAAGTTTTATTGGAAGTTTTAGTGCATTATCAGGCAAACAAGATAAGTTGATTATCAATTACCGATTATTATCTTTAATTTTTTTTCCAACCAAATGGCGCAGTTTAGCCCCCGCGAAACTAAATACCGAAACATGCTTAAGCAAAAAAATAAGATCAGTTGCGTCGCGTTTTTTGTCATTGTCCGCAACATTTGCTTCTTTATCTCTCCTTTGGGTAAGAGATAAAAATAAATAAAGCACACAGACGGATTGTCCAGAAGAAGCCATTCATGTGTTGGGCTCAATTGAGTGCCATACAGCACAATTGAGGAATAAATCGTGACAAATTAATTCGAGTCAATGAAATCTCTGCGGCTGAACTCAACGGTTGAACCATGAAATTTACTTTTTTATCACTCTGCTGAGGAATTTTCATTCTCTTTTCTTTCTCGCTTCCATCGTGGAAAGTTCTAAATTTATTTGAGAAGATACTTTAGGAGTTTTTTGACACACACGTCGCGGGATGAGGCGAGAGATAAGGCGAAGGTATCGTATTTTTAAATTTAAGTCTAGTTGAGATTAGGAAGAAGAAAATGCAACGTTTCATTGGGTTGTATATTTTTGAGACGTCTCTGGTAGATTAGATAAAATTTGTTTTAGATTTTTTTTAGTTTATATTAGATAAAAAAAATTCTAGTTTTATCGACATTTCTTTTCCTCAAAAAGGGTAGATCACTTATTCCCCTTTGTGCACAAGAAAATTTTGTGTTTTCATTGAATTCAAAATTCATTTTAATTTTTTTATCTCTGAAAATAAATCTGTTTTACCATTTTCCAGGAAAGGAATATAAGTTGAGGGAATTAAGACGCTTTGTCCTTCCGGAAGCTGTTAAACGAAACGTAAAGCAGCTTTAGAACTGATGAATGTTTGAAGGTACCGGAAGAACAAAGCGTCTTAATTTATCAACTGAAAAATAAAACTTTGAGTATTTTTTTAATGCTCGCTAATCCATGTTGGTCTTGCGAAAACTCTACTTACTTTCATTTTTTGGTCTGGGAAAATTTCGAATCTTTTCTTGGGTTTTACTCTTACACTTATTTCTCAATAGTTTAAGGAGAATTTCATGAGCTTTCTGAAGGTACCTAAGTCGTATTCAACGACCAAGAAATCCTTGAAATATTACAAAATTTCTTCTAAAATTTTGTGTATTTCAAGGATTTCTTGGCTGCTGAATACGATCCATTATTCAGAATTTAAATATTTTTAATCCAATTCTTTGAAAAATTTTCTGTAACTTCACATAACTTATGTTGTTTTGCTCATGAGCATAATCAATCCTTTAAGTCAATCCAACGTGAAATTTAAGTTTAATTTAATACAAAGTTTGCGCTCAGAGTTTTTTTATAATATTATTTAAGTAAATTAACTCTTTCGCGTCCATGAGAAACATTAAAACATGATTCGGAATTTCGAAAAATACAACGTTTCACATTTTGATCTACGAACGACCCAAAGAACGCGAAAGCGTTAAGTATAATAATTTACAAAAAAAAGAGAAAAGAAACCTATTTGATTACCTTCATTTCATACAAAACAAAACTATTTCATCAGGTGTTTTGTGAATTCTCTCACAAATTTTCCATTTCGTGCAAAACTAATTTGTTTTTTTCAAGCTCAAAAATTCATTTAAAACATGAAAATAAAGCCCGCAAGAGTCAAAAGATCATGCAATTCACTTTAATAACTTCCTCCTTTCAATTGATTCCATTTTTGAGTGGTTTGAGATGACGAAAATGAGGAGAGAATAAAAAAAGTAGCTCTGTGGTCTTATCAGTGGAATGTTTATGAATGACACCACGCGAAAAGACGTTGGATTATTTGGGATTTTGCTGATTTTGCCGAGAAGAAAAAAGAACTTTAAGAATTCAATTCAAACTGTTTCCTTCTTGAACTTCAAAGGACGCTAAAATTTTAAACTTAAGATATTCTTGAAATTATTAAAATTGTTTGAAATAACGACTTTTAACGAAAACTAACTGATTTATTAAGATTAATAACATTGTAATTTAATGAAAAACTTTATTAAACTTAATGGAAAATTAACAGAAAAGTGGTGTAACGTGTTTTCTGTTGATGTAAATTCCGCGCGAAAGTGCAAAAACTTTCCATATAGTTGACAAACGGTTGCCGGTGAAATATGTTTCAGGATTGCGTAATCCTGAAACACGTTGCACTGCAGAACCATCCCAATTCAACCCACACATGGAATGTTCTAACTAAAAGAATTCTAGAACTTAAGAATACACGAAATTCATCCCACAAACTCACCTGATAATTTCCGAACTATCCGTTTCCGTTGTTTTCCTGTACATATCTCGGTGTGTTTCAAACTTCTCATAATTCTGCGGAATACCTGAAAGTTATTTTTTTTTTGTAGGAGAGTTGACAAAAGAAAAAGATGAAACACTGAAGGGAAAATCATTCGTGGGGGGAAGGGGCATGAAAAGGTCATGCCCAGGGTAAAGGGTTGGCTTTTCTTGTTGTTGAAAAACACTTTGGCACCCATTTGTGAGGGGGGCCCCACAAAATAAATTGGCGGAATTATGTAAGAGAGTGACGGAGATCGCGTGTGGAATTATTTTGTTCTCACCTCTCCGTGTTTTGGCTACCAATTTACTTGGTCCCTTTGACACGGTATACATTGCCCTTTACAACACCACCCACGCAGAATTTAAACACAAAAAAATCCCTTAAAAAAGAAAATCCACACAAATAGCAAGAAGAAAACGGAGGAATTCTTGCTTCACGGCACTCGCGATGAACACACATAAAAATTTCGTTGCAGCATGAGAGAAAACAAAAGTGAATGGACTCAAGCTGTCTTCTTCCCGCTCATAGGGTTAAATGGGAATTTTCCGCGATTGCCATCTCATTCAGCGAAGGCATGACGATGGGATGGCGGAGTTTCGCGGAATTTACTACACAGCAACATGTGCTTCGTGGTGCAGCAGAAGCATAGGTACGATAGTGTGGCGGGAATAATGAAATAGTTGCAGCATATGTTGCAGAAAAATTAATATATTGTCGGAAAGACCAGCCTAATTAAAATATTAAATTAGGAAAGGACGAATTTTATTTATTTTCTTGTTCAAGAAGACTTTATATCACAAAAAATATATTAGTTTCAATTTAACCCTTTCGCGTTCTTTGACCGAAACGTGCTACATTCTATTTTCTATAATTTTAATGAAATTAATTAATTTTCTAAAGCGTTGAATTTACATAAATTAGACCAAAGAAAAAATTCTGAGAGAGAAATATTCTCTAAAATCGTCCAGAGAATAAAATATTATGATGAAAAAATCAAATGTCTCATGCGGACGCGAAAGGGTTAAAGAATGCGAATTTTTGAACTTCTTTTGTGAAATTGCAAGAAATCCGTTTAAGATTTTATTTTTTAAGCATTTTTAATCCTAATTTGTACACAGAAAAAATCCTGAGCACATTGGGGTTAAATAAGGAAACTTCTTGAGATTTTTCGGCATAAAAATGCTTTTCTTTTGCTAAAAATCTGATAAAATCTGCTGCTTTTGCAACAAACAGAAATATCTTTCTCAAAGACATCCCAAAAATGCATCTTAAGGTAAAATCTCATCCCTTAATGACCTGATTATGATTTACAGGAGCAATAAAAATTTAGCTCCTTCATAATCCCTTTAAGGTGAATTTAATTTTTATGAGTTTTTCGTGAGAATTTTTTCTTTGAAAAACTTCTTTTGCAAAAATTGTCGCATCTTCGGAGCTTATACCTGCTCTACTTTGTTGAGAATTGAGAGCACGCACCATGCGTGGATCCTTTTAGGGACCTTTGGGAGGTACAAAAAATAGGTTCATGATCAGTTTGTAAAGGACGTGAGAGCACTGAGGATGGACGATTCATCTCTTTCGGATTTATCCTTCCACTCTGCCACGTGGAGCCCCATTAAGCAGACCCCAACGCGGAATCCCCTCGTTAGGCTACGTACAAATGCCCGAAGGAATCTCTCCCAGAGCTTTGAGGACATCAAGAATCAGCATTTGCTACAGCAGGACAACGAGGAAAAGCCGTTAAAATCCTCCAGTGGGGATGCTCAAGAAATTGAAATGCAGCTCAAATCACTGAAGATCAACGGGCAGGAGCAACAGGATGTGAAGCTCGTGGAGAAGATTGAGTGGATGGAGTCAACGAGTGAAGGAGAAATTTTGGATTTTGGACCCAAAAAGGACGAAAAAGTCGCCTCAGCACGCAAAAGTATCAGGATGTGAACATTTTCGTGAATTTTTCATCATTATGAGATTTTAAGTGCAATAGAAGGGCTTAGTTGGAAATGCATGAGAAATTTTGTGCAAAATTGTAAAGAAAGTTTTGAAATAAAAAAGAATATTTTCTAATAAAAAAAGAAAGATTTTCTGATTTTCTTCGCTGAGATTTTTAATAAAACTGAAAGTGTTTGGGGCTCCAGTTAATTTTTTTAAGGAACTCCCACGCAAATCAAGAACAGAAGCCACAGAAGCAGAAGATTTTGGTGTTAAAGGTAAGTTCTATAATGTAGAAAGGTAAGTGAACTGTTGAGGTGTGGGTGGGCAAGAAAAAAATATGATTTAACAGTCTAATTTATTTTTTTGTGAATTGGGAATGAATTTATAAGAATTTGAGGTCAGAAGAGGGAATTTCTGGAAGAGAATTTATGTCTAAAAGTACAATATTCCGAATAAATGCAATAATCTGTTTATTTAATTCTGAAAAATCTGTTAAAGCAAAATATTTTTATTTTAATAAAAGATGATTGAAAAATATTAATTTTTTTTTTTTTTTTTTTTACACTGCCGATGGGCTTATATTTGCACTATCTGTCTAATACATAAGTAAAGACAATAAATACAGTCAACAATAATTTCGAAACAACACTATTACACTGGTAAGAACTGCCACTGCGTCCTAACCCCAATCAACATGACTCCTGTGGGCAACACTCAGGGAACGGGCTCCCATCGAGACGGGAGATCAAGAGGGTCAAATCTTTTGAGCCTTTTGTACCTAGGCCCAGTAAGCAGCCGAGTGGCCAGATTGTTTGGATGAGTCAGGATTCTTGATTTGTAACGAACACTAGCATTTGTGATTTCCTCGTACACTGAAGGAACTTCTAGATCCCTCTCAATAGCTTCATTTCTGATGTACCAGGGAGCACCAGAAATTCTCCTAAGGAGTTTACTTTGAAAACGCTGCAATATGCTGAGGTTGGACTTACTGCATGAGCCCCAAATTTGAACGCCGTACGTCCATATTGGTTTAATAACCGTCTTGTAGATCAGAGTTTTAGAGTAGAGAGACAATTTGGCATGCCTACCAAGGAGCCAATTTAGCTTGGAAAGGCGTAGCTTCAACTGAGAGGCCTTGGCTTCAATGTGCTGCTTCCAGGACAATTTTTTATCGATGTGAATTCCCAGGTATTTCACATGGTCGTGCTGAGGAATTTTTGTGCCATTGAGGAAGACTGGAGGGCATCTTCTCCTCTTCAGCGTGAAGGAGACATGCGAGGATTTCGTCTCGTTGACCCTCATTCTCCAAGTGTGAAGCCACTCCTGGATGGCAGAGATGTTCTCCTGGAGCTCCCTGGACGCAGTATTAGGGTTGACGTGTGAGCATAACACCGCAGTATCATCTACAAAGGTGGCCGTCATAACATATGGGGACGTGGGTAAGTCTGCAGTGAAGATTTGGTATAGCACGGGGCCAAGCACACTCCCCTGAGGGACTCCTGATTCAATATTCCGCAGATCCGACAGAGATGATTCGTACCTGACTTTGAATTTTCTGCCAGCCAGGTAAGACTCCAGAACAAGGTACAATTGAAGAGGAACTATCTGGTTGATTTTGAAAAGCAAACCCACATGCCACACTTTGTCAAACGCTTGTGCCACGTCTAGGAAGACAGCTGAACAAAATTTTCCACTATCCAGAGCAGATTGGACCTCAGCAACAATTCTGTGGACTTGTTCCACTGTGGCATGGCTCTTTCTGCAACCAAATTGGTGATCAGGAATGGCTCCTCTTTCGACCAAGACAGGTGCCAACCTCAGCAAAATAAGCTTTTCGCAGATTTTAGATAAAATGGGAAGTAGACTTATGGGTCGATAAGATTCCACTAGATTTTCATCCTTTCCAGGCTTGGGGATCATCTTGATAACTGAAAGCTTCCATTGCTGGGGGAAATGGCCGACCCTCAGAACCGCGTTGATAATGAAAGTCAGGAGTAAAATACAGCATCTCGGCATTTCTTTGATCATCCTTCCACTAATCATGTCCCACCCCGGAGATTTCTTTGGTTTGATGGCTTTAATCACGGTTGCTACTTCTTTGGGTTTGATAGGCTTCACAATTGAAAAATCTGCGTTTGAGGGCCCAGTTGAGAGACTGACAGGATTATTCGCAGGGTAAGGAGTAAAAACTTTGCTGAGGTGGTCAGCAAAGAGGCTCGCCTTCTCATCGGGACGCCTAGCCCAAGAATTGTCTGGTTTCCTTAGTGGAGGCTGCGTCTCCTTCGGTTTTCTAGAGCCCTTAACGGCTTTCCATAAAGAATAGTTTGAGTCAGCAAAGGGGGATAGATCTTCAAGGTAGTGCTGGAAACTTCTTTGGTTTTCCTTCTTGATTTCGAACTTCAGGGTTTTGCATATTCTATTATAGGCCATTTTTGCAAAGGGGGATCTCGAATCCTGGTATTTTTTGCGCAATAATCTTTTCTCCCTTAAAAGGTCTCCAATCTCTTTTGATACACCAGGACGTTTGGGCGCAGGTACTAGAGTGGGGGTTGAAGATTTAGCAGCATCAGCTAACATCTGGGAAAAAGCAGCTACAGCGCTTTCAATTTCCGTTGCCGTTTTCAGAGGCACTTTTAGGTTGCATTTTTTTTCTAAATCATTCCTGTATGCTTTCCAATTTGTTGCTCTGTTGGTGAGTTGCCAGAGAACTTCAATTGCTATTGGTTTTCTTGCTAATGTGATCAAAAAAGGTGAGTGGTCAGAAGTCAAATCATAGAGGGGAGTAGCGGAGACACATTTCATATTGAAACCCTTGATGACAGCAAAATCAATCAAATCGGGTCTTTTAGCCAAGTCACTAGGCCAGTAAGTTGGCTGCCCGGTGGAGAGACAGTGAAAATTATTTTTGTTGATCGAAAGCAATAGTTGTCGCCCCTTTGGATTAATTATTCTGGAACCCCAAAATGTGTGCTTGGCATTGTAATCACCTGCCGCTATAAAATTTGTGCCAAGGGACAAGAAGAATTTCGAGAATTTTTCCTCGCTCACAGTAAATCGAGGCGGGAAATAAACAGCTGACAGAGTGAAAGAGCCAGCATCTGTGCATATCTCTACATTTGTTGCCTGTAAGTCCCTGCTAGTCCACTTTTCCATCTCGTAGTGTTTTATTCCTCTACGTACGAGGACCGCAGTGCCCCCGTGAGCACGCCCGTCAGGATGATTAGTGACATAGACAATGTAGCCGCGTATAGTGAAAAAATTTAGAGATGTAAAATGAGTCTCAGATATTGCCATGAGATCGATGCTTTGGTCAGTGAGGAATTTTTGCAGTTCATATTTGTGATTAGCGAGTCCATTAGAATTCCATACAGCAATTTTTAAGTCAGTCATTTTTGGTGCGTTTCCGTATGGTCAAGGCATAACTTAGTTTTTTTGTAGCAAAAGAGACATTTGTTTGGTTAGTGCTAAAACACTCTCTTCCATTGCGGTTTGTTTCCTAATAAGTTCACTAATACTCCCCTGCAACGCACTTATGTTTGTTTGCATAAGAATCATAAGTTTGATAATCTCATTCCCGTCCATCGGAGGAGCAGCAGCTCTCGAAAAACCACCCGCAAGAGTGTTATTGTTTTGTATTTGGCTTCTGCCAGCAACAATATCAGCGTAAGAACCTTCAATATTAGGGTTTAAAACCACTCCAGGGGCCTCAGGGGCGGGTTCCTGTGCATTTTCCGTCTCATTACCACTGTTTCTCTCTCTTCGCAGATCTCGTCTTTGGCGTGGGTTAGCTCTCTCCAGGAAACCTCTATACACGTCACATCCCTTCCAGCTAGTCGTGTGATTGCCGCCGCAATTATTGCATTTTCTCGCCGAGATATCACTTTTGTCTTTAGTGCATCCATCCGTGGAATGTTTTTCTGAGCATATGGCACAAATAGTAGCCAGGTGACAGCGGTTTTTGGTGTGCCCAAATTCCTGACAATTGTAGCACCGAATTGGTCCCTTGCTCTTCCGGAATTCTTCCACGACAACGACGTAATGCATAAATCTCGTGAGTTGGTATATGGGATGTGGACCCTGACTCGTTTGGCTCCTATCCAAGTCAATGAGGAAAATTCCAGTTTTTTTTCCATGGCGATCCTTCAGGTCTATTACTCTTCGTGGGTTAAACTTGAGTCCGGAAAGTTCACGAGAAATCTCATCAAGGTTGGTATCAGGGTGGAGACCCTTAAGTGCTACTCTAAAAGCTCTTTCGCTTTTCAGCTGGAAAGTGAAAAACGGAATGCCACTGTCCGTGAAGCCACGCTGCACCTTCCGGTAGTCTGCGACGTTTGTAAGTTGAAGCTTCGCTTCCTGCCCCTTTTTGAGGATTTTAATATCAAAGCTTTTTATCTCGTACTTCTCCATCTGTTTGCGCAGGGAGGTGATGTGGCCAAGACCCCGAACATACATAGGAGGCGGCTTCTCCTGAGTATTTACATTTGAGGAGGCATTGTTTTGATTGGATGTTCCCGGAATAGGGTTATCGAGAGCATCGAAGCGATTTCTTGTTGAGACTGGAGCAGGAGTTTTCTTCAGCACCTGGAAATGCTCGTTAATTTTCTTCGGAGGACTTCTTTTCCTTTTCAACGCCACGAAGTTTTTGTACACCTCAGCCCCCGTGATAGCAGGGGAAGATTCAGAACCAGGTTGACCGCATGGAGTACCAGGTTGTATGCCTGGAGAAGCATTGATTCGGGGAGGATTCGAACCATCAGGAGCTACAGTAGTCAGGGGATCAGGGTCCAGAAGCATCTCTTCGTCATCCTCACCATCAGAACCCATGTTGGGGCTGTCAGGACTACCAAAAGCCAGTCCGACACGCCACCAGGGTATAGGTGACTTGGGGAAAGGTTATATAGCTTTCTTTGGTTTCCAGAAACCACGGATAAAAATTGCCAATAGTTTGCTCTGACCAATTCCGTGGTCCCAGTCACCTAAAATACGAGTGTCCGTGGACTCAAGCAAAAGGGAAATTAGTTTTCTTGCCTTTTTATTTAGGAGCTCAAGATTTCGGAATGTGACACTTGCCTGACACAGTTGTCGTGAAAAATATTAATAAAAAGAAAATTTTATTTCATAAATTCCTTACAAACAAAACTGTAAAGATAATAATTAAATATAGCATGGATGGAACAGTATAAAGCGAAAGAACGGTAAGTAAAACTTACGGGCTGTGATTCTTTCTTTGTCAGTGAAATGTGAAATTGACGGAAAATTGAGGATGGGCAAATTTTGAGGAAGGCTTTCTCGCACACCGAATCACAGCCAACGCGCAGATATTTTGTGAAAAGTCTTAATCGTGGGCGTTGGCTGTGATTCGGTGTGCGAGAAAGCCTTCCTCAAAATTTGCCCATCCTCAATTTTCCGTCAATTTCACATTTCACTGACAAAGAAAGAATCACAGCCCGTAAGTTTTACTTACCGTTCTTTCGCTTTATACTGTTCCATCCATGCTATATTTAATTATTATCTTTACAGTTTATATATGTATATATCTATGCATTTATATATTTCACTTTACTTTTATATGGATATATATAAAACGCCCCGCTTCGCGGGGCGTTGGACTGAAACTCAAGATATGACATGTTAACTTTAAAACGCGATATCTCCGGAACGGCTACATAGATTTTCTTCATTTTTAGCATGATATAAGATATTATAGCCAACTATAACATATCAAAATATGAAGCAATTCTATAAAGCGGTGCTCGAGATATTCATCGAAAACTCATCGAAAATTTTGTTTTCGATTTTAGCGCCACTTGCGGTCATTTTTTGAACTTGCAATGTTCCGAGTAGTTGTAGGGCTCATTAATATCTTTCATTTGAGCCCGAGTTGATCAAAATCGGTCAAGCCGTTCTCGAGTTATGGCCGATTTTCGATGAAAAATTGTGACGGCCATATTGACCAAACGGCTTGACCGATTTTCGAAAATGAGGTATCGTTGGAAAGGTCTTGATGGTCCCTACAACATATCAAAATTTCAGATCTCTAGCTGTAATATAAGCTGATTTATAGCGAAAACAAAATTTGGGGGATATTCAAAATGGCGCACGGGGGGGTGGGGGGGTGGATTTGACCTCATAATCGGATGTCTTCCACCCAATATATGAACTTTGCCGTTGACCGCAAGTCTCTATTTATTACCGTTCTCTTGCAATATAGCGTTACATTCCGGCCGGACGACCGGACGGAAGGCCGGACGGACGGCCGGCCGGAAAGATTTTTGGCGCCACCGTTTTTTGGAATGTAGGGACCCTAATTCGTGCTGATCCCAAGTTTGAGCCCGATCTGACGACTTTGCATTTTAGAGTGTACACAGAAGCTGTGCTTCTTTTAAGAAAGAATCACAGCTAACTTCTTTTAAGAAAGAATCACAGCTAAAAAATTTTCTATTTAATCTGAATTTTTATTATGAAAATCTAGTTCTATTTCATTTAAATTTACAATTGCGTGAAAATTGATCCAAAATTGAGCAATAATTTGTCACTTGCATAAGCAAATATCGTACTAGATTTAAAAATTAGTTATTAAGTTTATTTTATTTAGGAACCTATACCTATTTAAAAAAAAATACAAGAAACTAAAATATGTAAAACGAAAATAAGGAATCAATCCTTATTAAAAAAAATATACATCTAACATAAATCTTATACGACATTAGCTGTTTTAAGGTACGAATTTTAATTGAGTTTATGGACAATCTTATGCGCCTCAAATAGATTTTTTTATTCACTGATAATCACTATTTTTGCTAAAAATAAATTAAGAGCAAAAGTTATCAAATATCAATCAAAAATTGATCAAATATTGACTGAAAAATATGGTGAACTATCTTAATCATTTTTTATTTAAGTTTCAAGATGTTTTTATTTTATTCAAATAAGATCTTTAAATAAATTCTTATGTTTATAAATAAAAATTTAAAAAAAAATGAATTAAATAAGAAATATCTAGCTCAATTGTTGCCCAATGATCTCTCCATTTAAAATAGGTACCTAATTAATATTTCATTACAAAAAAAAATTATCCAACATTTATTCTATTTTTTTTAAAATTTATTTAATATTCTTTATAATAAATTTTTCTTTAAAATTCAGTTCATTTTATAGCATTGCAGAATATTTAACATAATTTCTATCCAGCTTAATGCCTCTTGGGAATTAAGTTTTGGTATAAAACAGCTTCAACAGCAACGAAGAAGCTCAGTTGGTGTGTAGAAGTCAAAGAAGGTTTGAGGAGAATCATGAAGATCTGTTGTTGTGCTTTATTAATCCTTATTGCTCCTGCCTTGGGTGCTATAAAACCACCAGTGAGTGTCTTTGCTGTGAAAATTCTCTTTAAAAAATCTAAATCACAGTGAAATTTTTCCTGCACAGGTTGAGAGTGGAAATGCTTCAAATGATCGTGTCTACGGCGGTTACCTCATCCCACTGAACAGTGCCCAGAAACAGGGCTTTACGTCACGCCTTCAGTACATCCAAGATGGACAGATTGTTACGTGTTCTGGTAGCCTTGTAGCTCAGAGTTGGATCCTGTCCCTTGCTTCGTGCCTCAATCATCGTGATATTGGAGTTCGTATTACGGGTGTAAAGGGAGAATTGTACGAGAGTACAATTATTCAGACAATCCTGCATCCGAGCTATGCGGCAACGAGCACAGCCAACAACATTGGTTTGGGGAAGGTGCAACAACCCTTTCCAAGTGATGGGAACTTCTTTCCTGTTGCTCTTGGACAGGCTAACTGGGGCAAAGATGCCTTCTTGGGGAAATCTCTCACAGTTTGTGGCTACAGGAATCCCTATACAACCCTCAATAGGCCAACAGATGAACCAACATGCAGCGTCTTCATCCCACGCAGTGACAAGCAGTGCACTGATGCTGGTTTAGCTGTTAGATCCAATGAAGTCTGCGTTGCATCAACGGATGTGACAAAAACATCAGTTTGTGAACAAGACTTTGGAGCAGGACTCATTTCTTACGATACCAACACGCCTCCTAAATTTTACATCTACGCCATGGCCACGCATGGACTTCCACCACCCAATGACTGTGCCCGTGGTCCTGCTGCCTTCCTCCTCCTTCAAGGATTCATTGATTGGATTAATGAAAATGCTCAATAAAAGATTTTTATTTTTATTTCCGTTAAATTCTTCGTTATTTTTCAAACTTCAACATTTTAATGCAACAATAAACAGACTTCATTTTCATCATGGCTGCCACTATGGTAAAGTTGGCTGTTCTCAAACTTCTTCATCGCTGTTCTCATCAGCCGTTATGAACTCATCATCACTGTTGTCAGAAGAAGACGCTTCCTCACAACTGTCGGCAGATTTAGCTTCCTGATGGTCTTTTGCTCCATCTTTTGCGCTTTTTGGCACTGCAGACCCAACCAGTTCCCTTCCTGCTGCTTCTTCCTTTCCTCCTTCAGCGGGCAATGAAGGTGATGAAGGAAGACTGCTGACCCACTCAAGAAGCATATTTCTGCCCTTATGGTTTATCACCAAAACTCCACGTCTGGCGTGTTTGGCAAAAACTTCCAACACCTTCATGTCCACCTTCTTCCCTGCCTTCAAGTACAACCAAACTTTTTTAGCAACAATATCCTTTGCAGCGGAATGATCTCTGAGATGAGTTGTTCCTGCAATTGTGCGAACAACAGCAGCGTGCAAATCGCTAAACTCCAAATTCTGTCCACCATCGTAGGCACTTTCATTGAGAAGCTTCACAAGGTGCACCATGTCGTACGTTACCCCTGCACGCCTCAGATCGTTGTAGAGCTCCACCAGGGAACCGTTGAAGACATCAGCAACGTGTTTTGTCAGCAGGTAGTCTCCCCTTGCAGCTGACAATTCGACGACTTCCTCGAACTTCTTCAGTGCCAACAGGCATGCTTGTTTAATTGTCAAATGAAGCGTCCCATTGATGACTTTGGGGCGCAAAGTAATTCCCGGAGGACGTTCATAACGATGACAGTACAAAACAATGTGATTATCCTTCCTATCCCCATTTATGGGATCCCGATTGGAAAGCCGAAGGGTTTTCTGTGGAGCCCACGAGGATGTCAAGTTCAAATTGAAGAGAATGTCAAATGCAAAAGTTTTCGCAGTTTGATCTTCTTCGAGACTGGAGAGTTTTATCAAATAATCCGGACAGACTTTTGCAAATTCCCCCTCAAGATGGCACATGTCAAACAAGCCCAAAATGCGCGGCATTGCACGTTCTGTGGGGGTCAAACCATTCGTCAATCTGCGCCGCACCATTATCATGTAGTCGTCAAAATTCCGCCTAATCTGCTGCGGATCTGTTTCATATTCATTCTCATCGTGATTTCCCCGCTTTTCCATTTTATTTTTTGGTGAAAACTCAGTACACAACACAACACTCAATGAAAGGACGCTAACCTCACTTTTTTTGTCTTCACTGCAAAAATTGGTTAATTTCTTCTCAAATGTCTTTCACCTTCAAAACAATTGTCTTTTGCTCTTTAAATTACTTTGAAAGTGTGGAAAGAATAGATTTTGCCGTAAATTTTGTTAGAAAACGCAAAATCAATGAAATTGTGTGATGAAAACAAATTCTCATAAAGCGAGAGGCGCACAAAGGCGAATATTTGAAGAAAATTTGAATTTTTCAACGATCCAAAACGGTTTTAATTTAGTTAGCTAAAGTTTAGCGTGCATAATGTCCTATCCTGAAGGAATATTCAGCCGTAGTAAAATTCTCTCAACAAACGAAGAAGATAAAATTCTTAAAATTAGTTCAGGCCATTTTTTTTTAACCCTCACAGCAGGATTTAATTGCACAGCACCTCTCGCTAAAACTGACCTTACAAGCCTTAAAATTACCCTTAAAACTTGACCTTATAATCCCATTACAGCTGAAACTAATATTTCCCTTGAAAAGCATTTGACTTCTTGATCCTCATCAGGTGCTGTATTCTCTTAGAGTGAAAAACTCTCGTGATAAACTCTCGAAGGCTTTTTACAAGGAAAAAAGTGAGGAAAACTTCACGTGAGCTTGATCCTATAAGAAAAATATTGCATCCGTGATAAACTCCCGTAAGATTTTCCCGGTTTTTACGTTTCTTTTAAAGCGCGAAAGTCTTCAGGAGTTTATCACGGGAGTTTTTCACTCTTACATAATTCATTCCCAGGATTGTTTTCTCATCTCAAAATAAAACAAATTATTTTACTTACATATAATTTTATTTGACAATTTTTTCACAAAGATATTTACAAAGAAAATGAAAAAAAATGAATGAAAAGAATGAAAGAAAAACAATTAAACTGAAAAACTCTTTTTAGGCTTGAGTGAGGAAACTATTGCTATCAGTTCCATCCAGAAAGACAACAGAACTCTGAATGTGGGGCCCATTGAAGACGCAATGGAAGACCATGTGCTCGTTGCTGTTCAAATTCGGAATAATCTGCAGAGAAATTTCGAAGAAAAAAATCCGTTAAAATGCCAAAAAATTCAAATTTTTGACGTTTTCCGGAAGGAAGAACAAACCTTTGGGGTGATGAAGAAGTACTGCGACATGCCTGGTCGGGAAGTCTCCTCAACGAGCATATTGAAGATTTTGCGTTCATTCTTCGGATCCATTCCCTGATTGATCTCATCAACGCACCTAAAGGGCACCTGACTGAGCTGCTGCAGGGCCAGCGTGTACGTTGCAATGGCCACCGTGCGCTCCCCACCTGACTGGAGGAAGCTATTCAACTGCTGCAGGGATTCATTGTTGCGATAGACAACCTTTATTGTGATCCCATAGCTTGAGTATGTGTGCTGAAGAATAATTCAAAAGAATTCCCATCATTAGATCAAATAATATTCGGAATAAAAAGAAAATTTCCAGATTTATGTGAGTTTATCCAAAATATTCAGATTTATTGTGAGCTTATCCAGGACTTTACGGATCTTTTGGGAATTTATCCAGATTGGTTCGAAGCTTTGTGAATTTTTATCCAGATTCTTTTGAATCTTTGTGAATTTATCCATAAACTTTTGGATATTCGATAAATTATCCAAAAGTTTTCAGATCTTTGTGAATTTTTATCCATAACATTCAGAATCTATCCGAAACTTTCAAGATTGATTTAGATCTTTGGGACGTTATCCACAACTTTGTAGATCTTTGGAAAGGAAGTCATGCAGCCAGTATGGGCGAAGTACCTAATTGAAGGAAACGCAGAAAACAATTTTAACCTACCCAGTCTTGTAGGGAATCAAAAAAGGATAAAGAATCGCCAAAAATATTCACCATTTTCCACTGGGGTCACAACGAAAAAAGGCAATAAAGTTTTGTGAAAATTCAAAAAAATTGGCCGCCATTCGCCATTTTGTTCATTTCAATGCATGAAGCATTTGTTTCAATGCTTCGTCATGAGCTTGTCGATGGGAGTTTGACATTTCATTTTTTTTTTTTTTGGGAGAAAATAAAAAAAATGCGTATTTTTTAATTTAATTATCGTGGTAAATGTGTTTTACGTGTTGTTCAAGAGTGATTTTTATATCTGAATACCTGAAGGATGAATTCCCGCACAGCTTGTGACCGTTTCAGCGAGCACATCTCTCGTTACAAAGCAAAGCAATCCAAAAACATTGGTCGTGGATCGTCTTGAAGATGGCTTTTTCACGAATTGAGAGATCCTCTGCGCTGGAATCCTTTGCGTTTCACACTACCACGACGGACAAGACGATGGATTGCTGGTTTTGTGATTCCCTGGATGTTGTCATGCAAAACCTTACGATGTTTCTTGGCACCACCTTTCCCAAGACCTTTTCCACGACCAATGATGTGCTCGTTGAGACGGTCACAAGCTGTGAGGGAATTTATCCTTCAGGTATTCAGATATAAAAATCACTCTTGAACAACACGTAAAACACATTTACCACGATAATTAAACTAAAAAAATACGCATTTTTTTTTATTTTCTCCCAAAAAAAATGAAATGTCAAACTCCCATCGACAAGCTCATATTGACGAAGCATTGAAACATATGCTTCATGCATTGAAATGAACAAAATGGCGAATGGCGGTCAATTTTTTTGAATTTTTACAAAACTTTATTGCCTTTTTTCTCTGTGACCCCAGTGGAAAATTGTGAATATTTTTGGCGATTCTTTATCCTTTTTTGATTCCCTACAAGACTGGGTAGGTTAAAATTGTTTTCTGCGTTTCCTTCAATTAGGTACTTCGCCCATACTGGCTGCATGACTTCCTTTATCCCAAACTTTCAGGATCTATCGGAATTTAAGAATTTATCAAAAATCTTTTAAATATTGTTATAAAATTTTTCATTAATTGACCGGATCTTTAACAATTTATCCAAATGCCATTTTTTTTAAATCCAAACTATTTGCGATTTTATAAAAATATTCAAAATATTTGGGAAACTTATCTAAAAAATTCCGAATATTTGAGAAGTTATTTAAAAGATTCCGGATAATTATGAACTTATCCCAAATATTTTGCGTATTTGTGAGTTGATCCAATGCTCTTGGATATTTGGGATTTTATCCAAAATAATCAGTTTCTATGAGTTTATCCTGAACTTTCTGGATAAAAAAAAGATTTAATTTTAGTGAATTTATCAACGATATTCTGAAAATTCATGATTTATTTCAAGATGTATTCCGAATATTCTTAAATTTTACTTTAAAATATTCCAAATATTCTTGAACTTTTATCCAAGATGTATTCTGAATATTCTTAAATATTTCATTAAAATATTCCGAACATTTTTAAATTTTTATCCAAGATTATATTCCGAATATTCTTGAATTTTTATCCAAAATATATTCCGAATATTCTTGAATTTTTATCCGAACAATGAAATCCGAATAATCTAGAATTTGTATCCTAAATATATTCCAAATATTTGTGAGTTTGATACAAAATATATTTCCAACATTTTTGAATTTTTAATAAAAATATATTCCGAATATTTATCCAAAATATTCCGAATATTTTGAAACTTTTCCAAATACTTGTGAATAATCGAAAATACATTCCGAATATTCTTGAATTTTTATCCAAAATATATTCCGAATATTCTTGAATTTTTATCCGAACAATGAAATCCGAATAATCTAGAATTTGTATCCTAAATATATTCCAAATATTTGTGAGTTTGATACAAAATATATTTCCAACATTTTTGAATTTTTAATAAAAATATATTCCGAATATTTATCCAAAATATTCCGAATATTTTGAAACTTTTCCAAATACTTGTGAATAATCGAAAATACATTCCGAATATTCTTGAATTTTTATCCAAAATATATTCCGAATATTCTTGAATTTTTATCCGAACAATGAAATCCGAATAATCTAGAATTTGTATCCTAAATATATTCCAAATATTTGTGAGTTTGATACAAAATATATTTCCAACATTTTTGAATTTTTAATAAAAATATATTCCGAATATTTATCCAAAATATTCCGAATATTTTGAAACTTTTCCAAATACTTGTGAATAATCGAAAATACATTCCGAATATTCTTGAATTTTTATCCAAAATATATTCCGAATATTCTTGATTTTTTATCCGAACAATGAATTCCGAATAATCTAGAATTTGTATCCTAAATATATTCCAAATATTTGTGAGTTTGATACAAAATATATTTCCAACATTTTTGAATTTTTAATAAAAATATATTCCGAATATTTATCCAAAATATTCCGAATATTTTGAAACTTTTCCAAATACTTGTGAATAATCGAAAATATATTCCGAATATTCTTGAATTTTTATCCAAAATATATTCCGAATATTCTTGAATTTTTATCCGAACAATGAAATCCGAATAATCTAGAATTTGTATCCTAAATATATTCCAAATATTTGTGAGTTTGATACAAAATATATTTCCAACATTTTTGAATTTTTAATAAAAATATATTCCGAATATTTATCCAAAATATTCCGAATATTTTGAAACTTTTCCAAATACTTGTGAATAATCGAAAATATATTCCGAATATTCTTGAATTTTTATCCAAAATATATTCCGAATATTCTTGAATTTTTATCCGAACAATGAAATCCGAATAATCTAGAATTTGTATCCTAAATATATTCCAAATATTTGTGAGTTTGATACAAAATATATTTCCAACATTTTTGAATTTTTAATAAAAATATATTCCGAATATTTATCCAAAATATTCCGAATTTTTATCCAAAATTTACTCCGAATATTTGTAATGTTTTCTCCAAAACATTCCGAATATTTATAAAATTTTCAATTAAATAAAAATTCTTCAAACTCACATCATTCTTGCGCGTTAGAGCCACCTCTCCGGCGTAATCCATCGATGCCATGAAGGTTGAGAATTTCAAATTAATTTTGTTGATCACATCACTGATTGCTGGGAACCAGCGCTTGTGGAGCTCCTCCATTCTCCCCTGAAGCTGCCTATTTTGCCCATTTTGCCCTGCAATGCGCTCACGTAGCTCCTCAATCTTCCTCCCACGTGCTTCGTACTCCTCAATTATTCGCTCATTGCGTCCCTCCATACAATCCACCTGTGTCTGAAGGGAATTAATCACCTCAACGAGCTCCTCATCTGTTGCCGGAAGTTCCTGGAAATCCTCCCGTTCGGTGTACTTCATATTCGCCGGGAATGCCGCTGCAATGAGTGTCCGGATCTCCTCCTTTTGCCCCCCAATAGCCCTTCGGCAATCCTCAAGGGCTTTCTGGACACTCTCCTGGAGCTTCTTTGCCCCATCTGCAGCTGATTGTGCTTCACAGAGACGCGCCTTGAGGTCAGCATTGGTGGTGTGGAAGCGTTGCAAGTAGTCTCGATTGAACATTAGCTGCACTTCTGCCTCTTCCCCCTTCTCCAGCACTTGCGTCATCTTCCGGAATGTCTCCAGCATCCTCCGGATGGACTCTTTTGTCGTTTCCTGACACTTCACCTCTTCCGCCGCAACATCAATCAACATCTCCTGGATATTCTTCAGCTTCTGCTGTTGAATCTTCACACGTTTCCCCAATCCGGCAAATCGCTGAATTTTCTCCTCAATCTCCATCAGGGCAACATTCAATTCCCTCACTTGACCCTCATTTCGGCTAATTCGCGCCTCAAACTCCCCAATTTCCCCCGAATGCCCCTCACTGCGCTTTTGCAACTCCTGCAGCGCTCTACGCTCATTCTGCACAATGGCGGGATTCACAGGAACAGTCAGGAGTTTCTTCCCTTTAATCTCAATGCACGTTGTTGATGAAGCTGATGAGTATTTGGACTTGACTACGGCGTACCGATGATTTGGTGTGAAGAAAAACTTAAAATGCCCCGAAGAAATTACATTGTCAATCACTCTGTCTGTTTGTTCGGTTCCCAGAGGGATGTTGTGCAACTTATAGATGCTACAGAGGTAGTTGAGAATCGGAAAGGGACCCTCAACCATATCCAGGAGGTACTTTGAAAACCCAAAGCGCCTTTTAAGTGATCAAAAAAAAAGTAAAATCAATCAGAAAATGTAAAAAAAAAAAGTGGATTGAAGAATGTTTTGAAGAATTTAAAGGCAAATGGGAATGAAAAAGAGTTAAAAATCATCAAACAAATGAAAGAAAATACTAAATGAAGTTTAAAAAATTAAATGTTGAAAAAATAAAAGAAAATTATGAAAAAAAAAACAGATTCTGAGTGAGATTCGAACACACGACATTAAGCTTGAAAAGTTAGTGTTCAACGGTTAAGCCATCATGATATTTACCAACTCACTTAGGAACTCAGACTTGTACTAAATTATCATGAAATAATAATAAAAAAAGAAGTTTTAAAATAAATAGAAAGAAAATATGAAAAATCGTAAAAAATACAAAGAATTCTTAATTAAAGTTAAGTTTCTTGGATTAGGTTAGTTAGCTAGCCTAACTTTTATAGTTCAGACTTCAGTTTTTTTCAATGAAAAGCTTTTAAGATTTTAAAGTTAAGTCAAGCTGAACTGGAACTTTTTACAACCAAGCAGTCTGAACCTTAGAAGACTAATTCAGACTTATATATAATTTTCATCCGTGGTTTAAAAAAAAAAAGAACAAAAGGCCTTAAAATAATTAACTTAAATGAAAAATTAAGTTTTCTTAATTCTTCCATGTTGTTCAAAATTCTTAAATCTGTTTTTTTTATTTTTGTTTAAATGATTTTTCGCTTTTTATCATCATTTTTTGAGTTTTTTCTTGATCTTATTTATCCTATTTATTTTCTTAGATTTTCAATAGTTTTATATACATTTTTTGGCGTCTTTTATAGCTTCTTAGTACCTATTTTTTAATATTCTTTTAAGTTTTTTTCTTTATTTGTATTTTATAATTTTTTATTTAACTTTGCATTTTTTTAAATTTATCTTCACTTCCTGATTTTTTCAAGACTTTCATCCGGTTTTTTTATTTATTTAATTTTTTTTTTATTTGACCCCTCTTTCTATTTTCTTCAATTATTTTTTTTTTAATTTTTCTTTCATTTTTTCCATATTTTAAAAATAAATTATTGGTCATTTCCTCTTTAAAAAAATTCCTAAAACTTTAAGTTTTTTTTTTTGAACTGTTTCAGATTAATTTTTTCAGTTAAAAAAATAAAGAAAATTAATTTTAAATAAAAAATCAACTCACCTGAGCTGCTCAATGGGAACCTGTGGGGTGTAGTTAACCTGCTGTGCTGCACTACTCTGAAGGACATTCACCTTGAGATGTAGCTCACTGGTGAGCTTCTTCACCAGCATCTTCATATCTTCGGCATCTTCGCACACAATTGCCGTGAGATCACGCACTGAGATCAAATTCTCCAAGTATTTTCCCTCGCGGGCGTCCTTTAGCTTCAACTGGAAGGAAATTCAGACGTTGAAGTGTTTTGCTTTTGAATTTAATAAGTTTCTTCCACTTCTGTTAGTAGGTTTCATTCAAATTATTATTTTCAGGGATCAAAGTAGGCTGAAAGATTTCGATTTTGAAAGAAAGAAAAAGAAGAAGAATAAAATGGAGGACATTTAGTGAAAAATTTGTAAAGGAAAAGACAAGAAAAAAAGTAATTTTAGAGCCTGAAGATGGTAATAAATTTGCCGAAACGTTGCTGGAAAGTATAATTAAGCTGCTGCTGCTTCTTCTTCCTAACTTACCTCAATGGCAATGGGCTCGTAGACTTTGGCACGGAATGTTTGCTGGTTCTCCCGGAGCCACATTGTTGCTTTGTACATGTCCGGAAAGCGACTCTCCATCGTTGCCAGATGCTGCTTTTCCGTGTCCAGGAGTTCCTGAATCCGGCGCCGCGTTGAGAGGATTTGTGGCTTAATCTGTGCATCCAGTGTCTCAATCAATTCATGACGCTTTCGCTCCAGTTCCTTTGTTTCCTTCTGCACCTCCGCGATGCGTGCTTTGAGGGCTGTTTTCTCACCATTCAGCTGCGTCTGCTGACCCGCTGTGGCTTTAAAGTCGTGCAGGAGAGCCGTCAGGAGGTTGCTTTCTTCGAGAATCTCCGCTTGTTGGCTTTCCTTGTGCTTCTTCGCATTGACTACAGCCACCTTGGCCATGCGGATTTTATCCTCCTGCTCCTCCGTGTCCCGCTGCATGGCCACAATGTCTCCGTCACATTTGGACGTCACCTCAACGCCACGAGCTATTTCCCCATCAATCCTTTTCACCTCACGCGTGTACTCCTGACATTCAGCCTCAATCGGAGCGAGCTTCCTCTGGTGCTCCTTTGCGGACTTTTTAGCTGCTTCGAGATCCCTTTTTGTCTCCTCAGACTTCCGATTTAGCTCCTCCAGTTGGATGTGACTCCTCTTAATCTTGGCCACCTGAAGCTTCTCCTGGAGAGCTGTTCTCTGCTCCATATTCTCAATTCGCACCCGAAGCTGTTCATTCGTTGCCTCAGCCTCTTTCAGTTCACTCTTCCACTTGAGCAGCTCCACATTTGAGTTATTTGACGATTTCTCCATCTCCCGGAGTTCCTCAAGCTGCGAATTCATTTCCTCACTACACACGGATTTGATGGTATTGGCAAAGATCTCTTCCGGATTCATCTTTGCAAAGTCCTGGACACGATCTTGCGGGAGGAATTGACACAAATTATCCACCTGAATGTTGTAGCTTCTCACGGTGTCCAGGTACGTCTTCTGCGTCACCTTCCTCTTGTCAATCTTCCAGCTTCCACCGCCTTTTAAATCAAATGATCGATAGAACTCCGTCAGGTGCTGCTCCTCATCTCTGTACACCTCCACGCAAACAGCTGCCTTGGTTTTCCCATTCTTCACGTAGTCCTCAATCTTCTTCCCACGCGCCAGAGTCCCGCAGTTACCCCCCATGGCAATAACAATCGCCGCAACAAGGGTGGACTTCCCGGTTCCATTGGGGCCAATTATAATGTTCAAATACGGCCCCGCAAACAGCTTCACTGAATCATAGGTACTACAAATGAGAAGAAAAAACATTAATTAGGCTTCTTGGGGCACTCTAAGCACTCCCGGAAGGGAAACTTACATGAAATTATTCACCGTTACGGAATGAATTTTTCCTTTCAAAGACATTTTGAGGTTATGTTTTATAAATCTTCATTTGGGGGAATTTTAGTGGAATTTTAGGGATTTCTTTGATTTTCTTTGGATGGAAAGTTTAAGGATATTCCTTGGAAGAATTTTTGAGAATAATAACAACGAATTAATAAAGGAATTTACGTAAAAACTGAGAATTCGCGGGGAATTTTTGCGCTTTTTCACAGTTGTTCAAAACAATCCCGGTTGAGCCAGCCAACTAAGTTTAAGATATATCGAAAAAAAACATAGAAAAATCGTCCAATAAATCGATAGTATCGTTGAGAAAAAGTATCAAATATCATAAAATATCGTTAAGAATTTTATTTTAAACCTCAAATTAATTCAAATTAATTGGAAAAGTTCTTTTATTTTGTTCTCAACTTTATTTAATCAATATGAAAATCAAATAAAAGATTGTGAATAGAAAATGGAGGGAAAAATCGATTTTTTAGAGATTTAATCGAGAAATTTTCTCGATATATTGTTTATAGAGACTATTTTATAACGTTTTTATATGTTCTTTTATCTTCATCAATTTTTTCAAGAAAAATCGAGAGAAAAACCGCAAAGAAAGCAAATAAACAGCTATAACAAAAATATTTGGTGAAAAATATCGATAAAATCGATATACGTATGCCGACGATGCCGACTATCGTTTTTATTTTACCAAAACATTACATAACCTCACATTCTCCTCTTGCATCAAAAATGTTCCCCCAGTTTGTGTCCAGGATGTCCAGGAATCTTCCCCATGTGATGACAGTGCGTGGATTCCGCATGGGGCGCTACCTCCTAGCCGGACACTCAAAATGGGCCAATATTCGTCACATAAAAGCAGCAAAAGATGGACAAAAATCCCAATTATTTGCCAGATTTGCTCGTCAGATTCGTCTTGCAATCTTGGGTGAGTTTCCTTGTCTTTTATGGAGCTTTTTTCAATTGATTCCTTCATGATGATGTTCTTGTGTTCCCACACAGAGGGTAAATCCCCCAATCCTGCCATGAATACCCTCCTGAGGCAAACTGTGGATGTTGCGCTGAAGAAACAAATGCCCATGGCATCCATTCAAACAGCAATTAAGAGAGCCTCTGGGCAGGGAACGGACTTCCGGAGGCATGTGCTGGAAGTGAAAGTTGTGCAGAATAGAGTCTACGTCATCCTTGTCCTGTACACGGATAATCCAACGCAGGCGAAGATGAATCTCACGACGGTTTTGCGCAAAGTTGGGGGAACATTTGCCGATTTGGGGCATTTATTCACGGAAACGGGGATAATTGTGGCTACGGCGGAGGAGAAGACACCCGAGAAGCTCCTTGAGATGGCCACGGAGCATGCAATTCTCGTGGGAGCCGAAGATGTTGAGCTGATGGATGAGAAAGAAGGACTTCTTAATGTTTGTTGACCAACAGTTTACGTAAGAAGTTTCCTCTTACTGAAATTCTCTTCTTTTTTGCAGTTTACCTGCTCTCCGGCTGAGATTCAACGTGTCCGGAAGGAGCTTGCTGAGCTAAATTATGAGATTGAAAGTGCTGAGCACGTCTACATACCACACGTAAGGGAATTTTCTTTATTTTTTAAGGAAATTGGAGGAAAATTAAATGATTATTTTATCAATTTTTCAGACTTCCATTGAGCTGAATGAGGCTGAAAAGGCGGCCTATGCCAATTTCCGGGACAGATTGAAGATGATTGACTGCATAGATGAGATTTTTGATAACATAGATAATCCATCTAGCTAGCAAAATGCATGAAAATGTAAATAAAATGTTTATTTTGGGAGTTTTTTCCCTGAAAAAGATTTTTTCATTTAAAAATATCGTTAAGTTTTCATTTGAAATCGATAAGTTTGCGCGATATCGCGCCTCCCGGCTGATTTTTCATTAAGATGTCCCACAAATGTCCCTCTCGCTGTCTTCACTTTCACTGCATGCGTGTCAATTTGGGAACGTTTAACCACAAAGTTTCTGAGATTTGATGGAGTTTTTGGTGCGTGCGGTGTTGTGTGTGGAAATTAAATTGATTTTCAGTGAGAAAAATGCGTGAAAACTGTGAAAATTCAACCCCAGGATCGGGTTAAAGGTACCCCAAACTCATTTGTGGAGAAAAACGTCCAAAAACATTGAATTAAGTGCGTGAAAAACGAGGAAGAAAAAAGTGAGTAAGATATACTATTTTTCATTAGAAATTTCATTCACTTTCGGGGAATTTATTTCCATACAAAATTTCCCAAATTAAAGACATTTTGAGGGAAAATTCTTTGATAAATTGCAAGAAAAACTAGAGCTCCACTGCTGGGCTTTTCTTCCGGAAGTTTTTGGGGGGATTTTTCATCATTTTCCGGGGATTTTCATTGACTTCCTTTTCATCGTGAAAAACACTATAGAGCCTACGTGACCAACACTATTGGCTTCATTTGAGGAAGAATTTCCACCTTTTGGGGGTTTTCCTCACACATTTTTCATTCTCTGAGCCTTCCTGAGACCCCAAAGGGAGTTGAGAGAGCCCCCACAATGCCTCTGTGCTTCTCACCTTCACACACTTCTTGGTTTTTCTTCCCCAACCTCTGCAGAAGGTGAAACAAAATGGTGGCGAAGAATCTTCTCAAAGCGAATAAATACAAAAGGAAAGAAAAACGAGTTTTAGGCAAAAAAAATATTAATTTATTAATTAACGGAAAGGGGAATTATTGAGAGAATTAGGCTGATGCAATTTTGGGGAATTTTTTGATAATTTTCTAAAGAATTTTGTAAAAGATTTCTTTGGGTAAGGTAGAGCCGAAACATTGGCAATGTGATTCAAAGGTAGACCACTGAGTTTTGTGTTGAAATTCAATTTAATTTCTTTTTATTTGAGAATTAAAATTATTATATCTTATTTATTTTTAATGCTACAAAATTGAAGGAATTTTAAAGTTTTTAACTAATTTGTAACGTTTCAAAGAAAATTTTAATTGATTCTGTGATAATTTTGAAGCTTTTCAGTGATGACAAATGGAGTTTTTTTTTGTTTCTCAATGGTTCTTTAGCATTTTCACGACTGAATGAAAGATAATTATGGATCTTTTTTCTAAATTATTTTTATAAATTAAATGTTATCAATGGTCTTAACCTGTAATGACGCCCAATGTTACGTTCTTTCTCAAATGAAGATAAAAAGAAGCATAAGAATGATATCAAATGCATTTTCCTAATGAAAATGTTCGTTTTGTCATAACATCCAATTTGCAAAAAAAATATTTTTTCTTAAATAAGAACATAAATAGTAATGTTTTGTTATTCAATGTTTTTTTTATAACCATTTTGCAAGAGAATAAAAGAAGATTGATGAAAACAATGAAATTCTTAAGGATTTTCTATCAAAGTCTTTTAGCTGTGATTCTTTCGAAGTTTTCTCACAATTTTTATATTTTATATGTTCTAAGACACATTTACTGTGTATGAAAACGTTTCCAACAACTGAAAAAAAGTGTGATTCAGTCTATTTTAGAACAAGAAAAAAATTACCTTAAGAGTTGGAGGACAAAACTGGTAGTTCTTGCCAATTTGACTTTTTTAAATCATCACAGACCAGGCCGTGTACGCGACTCAATTTTTGTATGGAATTCTTTGGTAAAAAATGAAGTTGGACTGCGCTTTTTTACTGACAGCATCAATCTCAAATCCGTTTGTACCATTAAATTCTACAACTAATAACCTACAAAATGACAGATTCTCAGCGTGCGATCAGTATTCTAAATGTCAAAAAAATAAAATTTAATTACCAAAGGCGAAAAATTTCCATACAAAAAGTGAGCCATTTTTGCTCTTCAACTTCAAAACAAAGTAGACCGTGTACAGGGCCTGTCACAGACTAAAAACTACCTAACTTATTGTGATAAATTCTAAATTGATGTGTAGGCGATTTTAAAGACTTCAAGCTCGTGAAAGAAAATCTATAAAAACGTTTTCCTTATGATAGAAAATTAAGGTCAAAGTTTGAGGTTAGAAATTCGTGTTCTCCAAGTATTAATTTCTTTCATAATCTTTCGCGAATTATTTACGTTTCATTTGTTTAGGAATCAATAAAAGAAACGATTAAAATTACTTAAAAATTAATATGACATCCTCAAAAATTTAAATATTTCTTTATGGTATTTCTTAACGATTTCTCAAGCCCCATAATCTATTCATTCTTACAAAAAGAAACAATTCGTTAGAAAATTCTTAAATTTAAGTAAACATTCGTTATTGGAGGCTCTGAGTATTCATTTTTATCCCGAAAACCATAAACTCTGTTTACGAATGAATAACAATATCTGTGAAGTGTTGATTGGGGGTTACCTGCTGTGTGATCTTTTATGTTCTCTCACTCTCTACCTGTGTTGTTGAGGGTCTGTCGTTATTTTCTTGTTAACTTTCTTGGGGTTTTATAAGTCCTTTTTTCCCAGGAAAAAATAAGTGTAAAGTGTTGGACCAGAGAGAATTTTGTCATTCTTTTGTGAATTTTGTTTTAGGTTTGTGAATTTTTGTTGTTTAACAACGTGGTTAGGGCAGAAGAAGTTGAGGCTGTTAACCCCTCTTCCTAATTTCATGATATGATGAAATTCGCTGAAATTCTTGGTCCTTGCGCGGTTTATTCTCCTTTTATCTGCGAGGATTTGGTACATTCAGTTAGTATTGTCCTGAATTTCATAACGTCTAGACGTTTTCAGTCAGTAGTTCCTATCCTTAACACTTTAAGAGGTGAAATTGCATCATCTTGACAGTTTAGTGAAGCAGTTTTGTGAATTATGGTTAAAGAAACTCCACAAATTCGCAAACGAATTTGTTTTAATTTGATAATTCAAAAATTTGCATTAGATTCGTATTGCAAACGTAGTTAAGATAAATCAAAACAGTTAATTAGTTGTTGAGTTTCTACAGTTTTTCAATTAAAATCGTTTAGATAATGAAAAGTGATGAATTTCGGTTTTTAAAATTTCTTGTTGTTGATTTAATTCAGAAGTGGGATCTAGACACAACTAACCTAGAAGTATTAAGAGAATTCTAATTGTTTATCTTACTAAAACTTAAAAAAGTTTATCAATACTTTCCCGCGACCTTTAATGAAAAACAAATGATTACAAAAGGAGATTAGAAAGTGCTAAAAATAGAATTGAAATTGGTGTAATTTTGAACTAAAATTAAATTTGAGGTTATATTTAGGTCACAGACAGACTAAACGTTGAAAGACAAAACAAAATATAAACAAAGCACCAACATTGACACAATGCAACATACACAGTCACAACAACTTCTTTCCTATACGTATTAGTTGTCAAAATATACCGGCAGGTGTTCCCTCCTTGTGCTCCGACTCCCCCTGTGGCTCCACAAACAGCAGGCTGGTCCGTCGAAGCACGTGCGTTCATATCTCTCGCGTTTTTACTCTCTCGCTCTCTGCTTCTCTTGCTCTCTTTGTGCTTCTCTCACCAACAGGGTCACTCCATGGCTCATTCTCTCCGCTTTCGACACACACTGTGTTTGACATTTTGTGGTTATGTTGAAACTCCGAATGCATTTATGACGATTTTTAACTGAAATTTGTTTTTCTAATTACAATAGGTAATTGAGGTCACAAAGGTTACGCGCTTAAACTCTTATTTATGATTTAGAGGTTTTTCTTTCGGGATACTTTCTGATGTTTTCTCTGTTTTAAAGTCCTATTAAGGGTTTATTACAATGATTCCGACTAGCTTAGAAATTATGTAGGTCAATGGGTCCAGATCGTTCTTATTATTGTTGTTGTAACAATTTAAGAAAATTATAGAAACATGAAACATTGAAGGTCAATGAACGTTGTTTCTATTGTTTGTTTTCTTAATTTCTAACGTATGGTTTACTTCTAAAGATTTTCCTTAAGTCCAGCGTCTAAATTTTACTTAACACAACGTAAACTGCAAGTAAAGGGCAGACCTTGTAAATGAAGCTTGTGCTGAATAACTTTAGCCGGCGGTCTTATCATTTTCATTGCTGCTGCGGAATTTTTTCTGTTGTATTAGAGTAATTATAGTACCTATTTAAAGAACAAAAAGAAATCGTTAATATCCTTCAAATATATGTATAGGAAAAAATATTGATAAACAAAGGAATTAATTGGGTTAACTAATGAAGGAATCAATTAAGTTTAAATGGAATCCGTTTAGCAACAAAAAAGTAAATTGTTTCACTTTCAAAAGAATCAAGTTAAGAAGTAGGTAAGAAAATTCCTTTAAAAGTTGACAGAACAGAGTATAGGGTGAAGAAAAAACTTTACGAGCAAGCAAAAAGCTAATTTAATTTCCGCATAAGCGCCGGCATTGCCGCTGATTTTTCTCAGCGCAGTAAATGTTATAATTCTGTAAGAAAAGAATTCCTTTCTTAAGTAAGTTATCACGAACTACTGTAGTAAACTTTTTTATTAAAGTTTAGAAGTTACATATTATATCTATTTCAAAAGAAATATTTTTAGAAGGATCAAACAGGAGACTAAAGGATCAGAAATTCCTTAAGAACTTAGCTTTAGAAGAACTTTGTTATTAAACTATACGAGTTTTTTAAAAATCTTTAACTTGAATCAAAACTTTATTTTTGTACATTTTGTTTCGTTTTGACAGTTTACCTTCAAAAACTAACTTCAATTTGTAGGTATACACAAATTTTAATCAAAGCAAACGTGAATAGTAATAAAATAGTTGAGAGAAAGTAAATAAGCCAAAGCGCTGCTACTTACATACATAACTTTGTGTTTATGGTGTGTCTACATATGTTATGTATGTGTGTAAGAGGAATTCGCAGCTGTAGGGAGACGATGCTACATACTGTATTGACCGCCTTTGTTTTTATTTCTTATTATTTTCATTAAAAAAAAAAGTTTTTTTTTTCTTGTTTGTAACAAATCTTGTTTAATGTTTTTTAAGGTTAAGAAAAAGAATTAAAAAAAAACATTTTAAAAAATAAAAATAAGTCGATTTTTGTAGCACCCTGTGTTGATTTTTTCAATTGATTTCGATTAAATTGGTATTTTTAAGGAATGAATGTCCTTAAAAAATTCTTAAGTTTTTCATTAAGGACTAGGAAGGGAGGTGTGTACGGTATAACCTACATCATTGTGCCTTTGCTTAGTTAATACACCGATTTTTGCTACCACATTGCAGATGGCGCTCCGGTGCAGTCAATTGGCATTGAAGCACAAATTGCTTTATGTTTTGTTTGTGAAACCATTTTTAATGGATTTTTTCCAAATGGAATCATTTGCCCGATTTGTGCAAGTTTCGCTTTTTTTTTCTTTTGTTTTACTTCGGTTAACCCTTTCATGCCAAAATTAGGGTGTTTTCAAATAAATTTTTGTGATTTGATTTTAAAATCGGTTAAAAAAGAATCTTGAAATTGTTTTTAAGAAAAAAATTTGATTTAAATTTTTAAAGAAAAAAAAAGTTTTGTTAGTTTTGTTTGTTTTATGTTATTTATGAATGATGGATTACAGCATGAGTTGAAGGGGAAATATTTGCTGATGTTGGGCTCTCTCTCGGTCGTTTGCTTCTTCTTTTACCGCACCAACACAGCGTTGTGCCGCAGTGTGTTGAAAAGTATATATTTGGAATGTGGCGTTTGTATGTGACGTCGGCGGTTCATCAGGAAGTTAATATCTTTGCATTTGACATAAGAAGGATTTTGACGGAAGGTTTTGACAGATGATTTTAATTGATTTTGACATCTTATGAGGCTTTTTGTTCATTTTTTGACCGTTTTTATATTTTTAAAAAATGTTTCAAGATCTGGGTCAAGGCAATGTCCGTGATGTCATCATAAACTCCGCTCTACTGTCTTGTTCATCCATTTATACGTTTGTTTGGTATATAGTATTTCTACTTGTTCTCTCTCGCTCTCTCCTTGTTGATGTCTCTTTCGATCCTGGATGGTTTTTTTTTTCAATTTGATTCTCAAAATGAAAGAAGAAATGAAAGAAATTTAAAGTGCTAAGAAATACGGAAGAACTTCTCTTCTGAACTCTTTAAGACTCATCAAGAATTCTTTTGACCTCCTTATCTCAGCTCTGGTTGACACAAATCACTTTCCAAAGTCTTGTAGCTGTTTATTGAATACTTTTCATTCATTTACTCTTTAGAAGAACATTCCAATGCCATGAAAATATCTGTAAGATTGTTGGAAAGTAAGAAGAAGGACTCAAGTTATTTTGTATGTTAAAAGAATGGAAAGGGGTAAAAGCTTTTCAAAAAAAGTTTGGTTATGTTAAATTTTTTAGGAGGGAAAGATGTCTTAACTCCATCCGGAAAGGAAAATCACTTCTTCTTTAATTTAGTCACCTTAAACACCTTTCTATGTAATTAAAACAAATAATTGTTGCAATTTTATTGCAAAATAAATTAATTTATCAACAACAATTAACTAAAATAGATGAACAATTGAAGGAAGGAGAGAAAAAATCATTCAGAATAAAATTACAGTGAAGCGTAAAAGAGATTTTCCCCAATAGAGGACATCACTTTCAATGTAAATGCTTCACTTTTTCTCTCTCTTTTTGCACTACTCTTTGTGATTTCCTTCGTTGTTATTACTTAAAAAAAAGAATTTTAACAAAAAAAATCAAAATGTCCGACAATAAAAAATTTACATTCAGAATTTTCCGGTAGTTTTCCGAAAATTTGCAATTTTCATTGTACTAAACACAAATGAGACATTTTTAGTACTGACGCCTTAAAAATGCATCAACAAATGAGTTCTAAAAGGAGTACTAATTACTTTTTAATAAAAAATGTGAATTCCTCTCAAGAAAATGATGAAAAAGGCAGAAAATTTGCTTTCAAAGCATGTCTGTCGTTCGAAAGAGACATACTTCGAGTCAGAAATGTTGTACACTGCAAAAATGCAAAAGTATATTAAATGGCGAGTGATGTTTTCTTCTCTCTCCGTGAGGAGTTTTTTTTTTCTACATGTTTTATGCTGAATTTTTCTCTCAATTTATGTTGGATTTGAGGGGATTTTTTGTTTTTCTTAAGTGTCC
Source organism: Lutzomyia longipalpis (assembly GCF_024334085.1). NCBI lineage: Eukaryota > Metazoa > Arthropoda > Insecta > Diptera > Psychodidae > Lutzomyia > Lutzomyia longipalpis. The sequence continues at coordinate 15,566,217 of NC_074710.1, read as the reverse complement.
CAAAAGATCCTCTTGAGGAATGAAATAGAGGAATATTATGAAGGATTTTTGAGAAGAAATTTTCAGCGTAATCCAAAAACTCTCGCGGTGAATGTTGATTTTTTTTTACAGTGTACGCAGCGCTGTAGTAATGACGCCGTGTCCCTTTCTTTCTATTTTTTAACTTTCAGAGAAAAGACAAAAGTGCTGAAGGAAAAAAAGCCATGATGGAGATTTTTAATGAAAGTCTGGAGGATAATTTGATGGGGGACTATCAAGTGCCCGAATTGATGGTCTTCCGTCCAACATGGGAAGAATTCAAGAATTTTGGGAAATACGTTGAATATATGGAGTCCCAGGGAGCGCACAAAGCGGGCCTTGCTAAGGTAAGTTAACCCTTTAATATATCCTTGAAATCCCTTCAAAAGATTTATTCTTAAATTTTTGATAAAAGTTCAACAAAGATATCATTAAAAAGATTTTTCCCGAAGTTTAGAAAGAGATTGTGTTGAGAAAATTCAAAAATATTTGTCCCGAAGTTCATGAAAGATGGTTCAGAAATTCCTCAGAAATTTCTGAAAAAAAGTTTGTCCGGAATTTATCGAGAAATTCATTAAAAAATGTCCAAAAAGTCCTAAAAAATATTATCCTGAATATCCTGAGAGGAAGTTCTTAACCTTCAGAAATTCCATTGTTTAAAAGTAACTTCCCAGAAATTCCTGAAAAAAAAGGATTCTGAAACAGGATGCAAATTACATGCACATATATAGCAACACTTTTTCCGAATTCCATCCGAATGATGCGTGACGTCATCATTCGGAATAGATCGGAAGAAGTGTTGCTATATTTTTTTTAAAACTCCGATCTAACGTACAGCGCCATCTATTGCGCTGTAGCACAGAATGCTACTCATATTTCCATTTTGTGTCTCGTGTCTCGAATAAGATTTCTTTTTTTATAAATTGTTGTTTTTCCCCTTTATCGCGAATGTTGTAATCGTATTGGTTTGAGATCGAATCTAGTAGAGGTCAAAGTTGCAAAAAAGGTCACCTTGAAAATGTTTTTTTTTCTTAACCTTTTTTGACTTTAAAAAAAAACTTAAACTGAGACACTTAAAAATGAATTTAGGAGCTGATTTAGTGGAATACTAAATCTATTTCTGTGTGAACGATAAATTGAGTATTTTGTTAACCCATTGGTGGCAGAGCATGCAATACGAAGGTTTCTTGTTCAACGCGATGATAAAAATCGATTTTCTCTCGCAACGCTCGCAATAGTGAGTCGGCTGTGTGAGGAAGAATTAGTTAAGAGAAGAAGAAAAAATGCTCACGTTCAATATTTTTTTATATTAAGGCTCAAGGAAAGAATTTTGAGAGATTTTTAAGTTGGAAAACAATTTAAAAAAATTAGTATAAAATTGAGGAATTTTTGTGGAAAAATAAATGACGAAAGAGCTATCTACCTACATATATGTATGTTTATGCAGGAAATATTAACAGTGTACGTATATAGCTATTATTGTGGCTTTGCAATGGCAACGAAAAGAGGGAAAAAGAGAAAGGGAAGCAAGTTCTGCTGAACAAAATGAAATAAAAATTGCTTTCGTGCAACTATAGTAGAGTTCAGGCGAGACTATGAGGTATTTTAGGTCGTTTCATTCGTCGTCTCTCAGTGAGTCACAATTTATTCACTTTTAGCGTTGCTGTTAACATGGGCGAGTCGATTTTCAAGTGAACTACCAACACTACCTAAAGCCGATATACATATGTACATACAGTAGGTATATAGGCGCAAAGGCAGCTCGTACCGCTCGATATCTGCGGTTGAAGCACAGCTGTATGAATTTTCGTGAATGCTCACAGTCTGTTTATGTTGCAGAAATGCTCGGAAAATGCGTCAGAATTATAATTTTTATGAAGGTGGGAAAAGGAAAAATTTCTTAATAAAAAAAATAGTTTTTAGTCCATTTTAGTTGAGACACAGATTTAACCAAGAAGAGAATTAAACAAAATACTTCTGGAGAAAATCATCTTTTAGATAAAAACCCACTTAAATAATAACAAAACACTTCAGTCAAGACCAGGATAAAGAAAAAAATCATTTTATTCAAGGGAGAAATAAACAAAAACTGTTTTAGTCAAGACACATACTCCAAAAAATATTTAATCGAGATATATAAGTTAAAACCAATTAAATCGAGGAAGCGTTAGTAGAACTATAATTTTAGTAGATATCTGCAGTATACTCGTAAATAAAAACTAAAACTTTAAGCAAAATACCTGGAAAAAAAATTAGACGAGTACCAGAAAAAAAATATTTTAGACGAGATTCGAACAATAACACTTTAGTCAAGACACAGAAAAAAAAATATACATACCTATTATATGAGTTACAGATTAATGAAAATTTACTAACAAATACAAAGTTTTAGTCGAGATATAAATAAAAAATCCATATTAAACGATTTATAAAGAAAAACTCAAAATATGAAGAATTTTGAAATTTTTGTTAAAAATATTTTAAAAAGATACCAAAATATCTTCCAGGGATCCATAAAATATTATGTAAACAGAGAAATCTTTTAGAGTATGAAGAAAAGTCATTAAAAATGCGAATTTTTTTCTATGAAATGTGTCTTGACTAAAAGACGTCTAAAAGTTGATTATTATTCTTATACAAATTAAAAATCTTTATTAGAAGAAAGTTTTTTTTTATAGAATTAGCAAGTTTTAAAAACTATTTTTTTTAATCCAGCGACGTTTTGAATTTTTTCAAACCAACTCAATAAAAAAAAGTTTATTCAAAGTTTAAACTTTAGCATAAAAATATAGAAAATACAAGAAAAAATAAACAACTAATGCCACAAATGGGTTAACAAATACGTAAGTTATTTTTTTTCTTCACATTAATGAAAATGCAGTAACAGGACTTTATTAATTTTTAATATATACATTTTGCATAATCACGTTTGAAGAAATTATTAAAAAATGCGTGCAAGATGAAAAAAAGGAATCACGAATCTCCATCTAAAGATTTGTTTTCCTCTGAGTGAGATTAGTTAAGAAAATCCTCCAAAAATTCACCTGAAAAATACAAAAATGACGTCACTTTTGTATTTTTTTTGTCCCATTCGAGGTGTGAAACATTTTACAGTGATGTTTCATCGATGTTTTTTTTTTATTTCTTCTTGATAACAAAAAGGTCGTTCCCCCAGTCGAATGGGTTCCGCGTAAGGCAGGTTATGACATTGATAAAATGAACATAACAATTCCGGCTCCAATTTGTCAAGCCGTTGCCGGGAAGAATGGCTTGTATCAGCAGATAAACATTCAGAAGCGCTCAATGACAATTCAGCAATTTGCGGAAATGTCCAAACAGGAAGCCTACCGTACGCCGCCACATTATAGTTTTGACGATTTAGAGCAAAAGTATTGGAAGAACATTAAGACGGTGGCCCCAATTTACGGGGCAGACGTGAGTGGGACGCTGACTGATCCGGAAATGAAGGAATGGAATATTAGTAAGTTAGGGACGATCTTGGATCTCGTCAATGATGACTACGGGATTCAAATTGATGGCGTCAATACGGCCTATTTGTACTTTGGCATGTGGAAGACGACGTTTGCATGGCACACCGAAGATATGGATTTATATTCAATCAATTACCTCCATTTTGGTGCCCCGAAGACCTGGTACGCCGTCCCACCGGCCATGGGGAGGAGAATGGAGAAAATGGCAAATTCCTACTTCAAGGCCAGTCACAACAACTGCAATGCCTACCTCAGGCACAAGACGACACTCATTAATCCGCAAATACTGAAGAAGCACAACATTCCATACAATAAGGTAAGTTTGTTTGTTTGTTTGTTTGTTTGTTTGTTTATGGGAATTTAGGAACATTTTCTGGAAAGAATTTTATTTTAAAGATTTTGTTTTTGAAAATTTCATAAAAGGTTTTTTTTAAATTTCTTTTAAAGAAATGCAAATTAAACAATTTTGGGAATAGATCCTTAAAAAAAACGGGTTGAAATTTAAGAATTTTGAAAATCTGATCGTAAAACTTAAAGAAAATCATATTTGGATATCAAAAATTCATATTTTGAAATATTGAGAGCTCGGACAGTTACTAATTACTAAAATTTCAGAATCTGAATTTGAAAAAAACTAAAAGGTCATTAAATTAAAAATTTAAGATTTTTTTTGTCTGAAAATTTTAAAGTTTTCAACAAGTTTTAAACAGAAGACTTTGAAAAGAATTTTTAAAATAAAAAGAAAGGATGTAAGATATTTTAACTGAAAAATTGAAATATTGGAACCAAGGTGATTTCTACCCTAACATTTCATTACCTAACTGATTTTTTTTTGTAAACAAATTAATTTTATTTTATTCAAATTATAAATGCATGAGTTCTTGCAATTTCAAAAGTTAAACTTCCAATATTTGCTTCATTTAGCAAATGTAATTTTCAATTATGAATTCAAGAAAACAATGAAATCGGTATTCTAGCTGTGAAATCTTTAATTCTGGAAGTGAAATTTTTTATAAATAAAAAAAAATTGACGATTTACATTTTGCAAATGAAATTTTGAATTGAATTACTGAAATATTTCATTGAAAGGCTGAATATTTTTTTAGCCCTGAAAAATTTTATACAAATACTGAATTTTTTTTGTTACCCTGAAACATTTCATTCGAAAGCTGAAATTTATTCTTTTAACCCTGAAACATTTCATTTAGAGGTTGAAATTTATTCTTTTAACCCTGAAACTTTACATTTAAACATTGAAATTTTCATATTTAAACGCTGAAACATTTCATTCAACAGCTGAAATTAAATTTTTTACCCCAAAAAATTTTATTCAAATACTGAAATTTATTTTTTTTATCTTGAAACATTTCATCCAAAGATTGTAATTTAATTTTTTAACCCTGAAACATTTTAGTGAGAGGCTGAAATTTTTTTACCACTGAAATTTTACATTTAAACATTGAAATTTTCATATTTAATCGGTGAAATTTTACATTTTAACGCTAAAATATTCATTAAACCGTCGAATCTTTATAAATAAACAACGCGGAACTTTTAGTTTTCAAATTTTCTATCACATTAAGAAAATCTACATTTTACCTTAAAGAAATTTTCAAAGAAATCGTCAAGAAAAGTCTTTTTTTTTAAGAAGGAATCTCTTAAAATCCTTTCTGCAGATAACACAAGAAGCGGGGGAGATCATGATAACATTTCCCTTTGGTTACCATTCGGGCTTCAATCATGGCTTCAATTGTGCCGAATCCACAAATTTCGCTTTGCCACGGTGGATTGAGTACGGCAAGAGGGCGAGTCAGTGCTTTTGCATCAATGACATGGTTAAAATTTCCATGGATACCTTCGTGAAGCGTTTCCAACCTGAACGGTATGAGGCATGGCTCATGGGGAATGATATTGGTGTCCATCCCGAAGGTCCAGCAAATGTCATTTTACCGGCAAATCCTCCGTCTGAGCAGGATTTGCTCTGCAATAAGGGCAATCCGCTCGTGCAGGAAATCCTCAAGATGAATCGTCAATGCAACCCAACGTTGGGGACATCGAGTAAGTCCTTCAAGGAACGCAATCCAGATCTCGATATGGAGGACATTGAGAACAACCCTTATATCCCGGAAGATGTGCGTTCTACCCTCACTGGGGCATTGACAATTAAGAATCCCGACGAGGAACGGTATGAGCCAGAAGATGCAGATGCAGATGGTGGAGATGATGGGCATGTTGATAGGAAGCTAATGGACTTTATGTATGATTCAGGTAAGTTTTTTTAAGGGGGATAAAAAATTGAGAGTTTTTAGCATTAAATTTCATTGAAAATTAAATTAAATTAAAATAGACGAAGAATTCCGGAAGAAGCGGTCAAAGAAGAAGAAGAAACGCAAGAATTCGGAGGAATTGAGTGACGATGACTACGACTGGGGGGAGATGCAGGAGCTGAAGAAGCGCGGGAAGAGACTCCCAGGGCAACCACCTAGAAAACGTGGAAGGAAACCCAAATCTCAGGAAACGTCAGAGGAAGCAGCCACCAATGGAGAGAATAATATAAAGAAGGAACGACCAAAGAAGCCCAAAACATCAGGTAAGAGATTGTTTTCTTTTTATTTCTTTTACTTGCAAAGAAAATTGAGAAATTATTGGGAAAATTGAATTTTCTTTGATTTTTTAATGTTTTTTTTTATAATTTTGAGGGAAATTGTTTAAAAAAATAAGGAAGAGAAGGAAAAATATTAAGAAAAAAAAAGATTTTTCCGGGATTCGATCTCATGATATTTGCATTAGAAAGTTAGAGATCTATTGTTGAGCTAATAAATCATCTATTTGCCTGTAGTGATGTTTTATTGTTGTAGCAAAATTGTTTCGCATTATAAAATAAAATTTTTAGATAAAAGAAATATTTTCTAATTTAAAAATTTAAAAAAGAAATTGAGAAAAGTAAAACAATTTAATATATAGTTGGAAAGTAATTCAAAAAATGGTGTAATAAACGGATATTGATTTTTTTATAAGACGTATAATAAATAAGCATTGAAGTAGGAAAATTTACCCGGCTGGACCAGTTGATGAATTTATGAAAATTAGAGAAAAAAAAACATTGAAAAGGTAAAGAAAAATAAAAGCGAGATAAAGCAGAAAAATTGACTGAGAAAAAAAATAAAAAGAAAAAAAAGAAAAAAAAGTTAAGAGAAAATTTTATAAAATAAGAAAAAAATATTTATTTTAAATAGAAATTTAAAAAAAAAAAATCGGAACAAGTTTAGGAAGATCTAAAAAAATATTAGTCCAAGAAAATGTGAAATAAACGAAGATAGTTTCGTTAAATGAAATATAACAATAGTTTGTCAAATGAAGCACAAAAATAGTTCGTCAAATAAAAAATCAAGAATTGCTTCGTCAAATGAGGCACAAAATTAGTTTCGTTAAATGAAACACAAGAATAGTTTGTCAAATAAAACATAAAAATTGTTTCATCAACTGAAACATAAAACTAGTTTCGTCAAATGACACTAAAATAGTTTCGTCAAATAAAACACAGAAGTAGTTTCGTCAAATCAAACAAAACTAGCTTCGTAAAATTAAACGCAAAACTAATTTCGTAAAATGACACTAAAATGGTTTCATCAAATGACACATATTTTCGTTAAACAAAACATAAAACTAGTTTCGTCAAATAAAACACAAAGAAGTTTCGTCAAAAGTAACACAAAAAAGTTTCGTAAAATAACACTGAAATAGTTTCGTCAAATAAAAAAAAACAAGAACTGTTTCGTCAAAGGAAGTACTGAAATTTAGTCAAATTTTGTGTTTCTTCTACGTTTCGCAAAATTATCTTCGTGTTTCTCATTTTAAAGTTTCTCAGAAGCAGTTCCGAGTTATTTTTCTTACGTTTCTCTTAAGTAGTTTCGCGTGTTTTTTATTCTCTATTTTTAGTTGAATTAATTTCGTGTTTTTTTTTTACCGAACATTTCATAATTTTGTTTTGAATTTGACGAAACATTGTTCCGCGAAGCAATTTTTCGGGTTTCTATTTTCACGATTTTCACGCAAAGATGAATATTTTTTTTCTTATCTTTGCACGAAATTCTTTATCAAAAAAAAATCAAATTTAAAAATTCTTTTTATTGTAAAAGAAAATTAACAAAATATTGTGCCAGCCGGGTAAAAAAGATCTTTAAAAGAACTTTCATTTCATCAAATTCTTTTTTCTTCTTTTAACCCAAAAAAATTGAAAAATTCAGAATTGGAATTGCTGAATGTGAATAAACCGGAAATTGTGGGGAAACGCGAAAGGAAACCAACGGCACAGGTTATGGCAAATTTGGAATCGGAGAAGATTCTCAAGCAGATTTTGGAGCCAATGAGGAAATTCCACGGGAAGATACCAAAAACGAAGACCCCACAAATCCCGGCGGAACTGCTTAAACCCAAAGTTAAGCCCGAAGTTAAGGCTGAAATTAAGCCCGAAGTTAAGGTGGAAGTTAAATCTCTAGAACAATCCGAAATGAAGAAACAATTGACGATGATGGAAAAAGAAGAAGAAAATTTCGTGGTTCCAATGGAAATTTTCAATGAAAATTTCATAAAGCCAAATGAGGAATTAAGAAAGGAGGAACCGGCGGTGGTTGAAGAAGTTGTGAAGAAGGAGCCATCAGCTAATGGTGAACAGCAAATGGAAGAGAAGACATTGCTGCTGAATGTAAAACCCGGAAGTATTTGCCGGACGTACGTGAAGAAGGGGCCAAAACCCAAAGTTGTGGTCCATTTAACAGCAGCCGCGGGTGGTGGGGCGGAGGCTAATGGGGTGGCGGCAGCAGCAGCAGCGAGTTTGCGCACGGATGTTGTTGCTGGGCAAAAGCCGAAGTCACAGCCGAGGCCGCGAAAGACACCGCAAAAGAAAACGCCACCATCCACCATGTCGATGACCCCAGTGGGTGTCAAAAGTGTTGCAGCAGCAGCAGCCGCCGTTGTAGCAGCTAAACCAACGCTGGAAATGGGAAAAGTTAATAATAAAATTGTGGACAATTCAGCGGGTATCAGGAGCCTCACGGAGACCCCCTTTGGTTCCTATGGGAAGCCCCAAAATCCAGGTAAGTTTACTCCTTTTTTGAATTTTATTTTGCAGAGAAAATCTTCTTTTTCTCTCTCTTTCTGTTTGATTCTTCTTCTCAATTCTTTGTGTGATGTGCAAAAATAAAATGATTCGCAATTCGCCATTTGTGTTGGGAGGGAATTTTACGAGATTTTTCCTTTTTTGTGAGAGGGGAAAAATGACCAAAAAAAGGTCCTTAAATGGTGGAAATTGTTAATGAGTGAAAAAATGATTTACTTTGAATCCTTTTCCAATGCAAAAATACAAAGTTTCTCACAATTAAAAGACGAAAGTGATTGAAAAGAATTTTTTTTCTAGTAACTCATAGATTAATGTTGTGTTATTGGGGCGAATAGGAGCTTTTAGGAAATAAAGGAGATCATGCAAAGAATTAACACTTAAAGATCTCTAAAAAAAAAAAGGGAGATAAACAGTAAAATATTTGTAGGTTTTTTTTCGCATTTTTAAGAGTGTTTTAAATGAATGAAAAATACTTGAAATTTTTCAGGGGCGTAGTCAGACGTTTATTTAACCCTTTCGCGTTCTTTGGGTCATACCCTGACCCAAACATGAAACATTCTAATTTATTGAATTTCAATAAATTTAAATGTTTGTCCAAGTTAAAATTGAATTGAATTTACGTAAATGAGGCCAAGGAAGATGTTCTGATTGAGAAAAATCTACTGGAAGCTCTAAAGAATAAATATTGTTCTAAAAAGAGAGAGCATGTTTCTATGTTTCATGTGGACGCATTAATGAAAAAAATTGAAACAAGACAGACTGAAAAAAAACTTGATGTGAGGAAGAAATGAAGATTGACGTTTAAAAAAAGAATTTCAACAATGTCGGTATTAAAATTAGCTGTTTTTGACAGTTTGTCTGTCAGTTAAATGTTTGACGTTTGTTTCAGTAGACGTTAAACGTTCAAAAACAAGGGTGTATCCAGGGAGAGTTTGAAGGAGTGTCTAAAATTACCGTAAAAGTTCAGAAAATTCCTGACTTTTGTTAAGAAGTTTAAAGGAATATTTTATAATCAAAATTGAATTAAAAATACGCAGAAAAGGATTTTTAACGTTACGTAAACAACAAACATTAGAAAAGAAGCGTTAATCGATTGAAAATAAAAATCAGCCGTTGAAAAAAACGTTGAATGTTAAAAATTTAAAATCAAAGTTAGAAAAAGAAACTTCAAAAGTTAGCAGGAGGCGTCAGATGTCAAAACAAATGTCAAATGTCAGAAAAAAAGTTAAACATTGAAAATATCATGAAATAATAAAAATCTTCGTAAAAGATCGAATGGGAAAGTCAAACGTTTATAAATAAACATCAAACCATTTATTGAGTAAACTATAAACTATCTCTCCTGTTTTATAGGTTTTATTTTATTTTTTTTTCTTACGTTGTTCTCATTTTGAAGTTTCTATTTTTATTGTCTGTTTTTTTTTTTATACGAAAAGAAAAAATTCTTTCGTTTCGTATAAAAAAAACAGACAATAAAAATAGATGAAATTTGCTCTCAGTGACTGCATGACTTCCTTTAATCTCTTGAAGTTTCAACGTTTAAATTATCTTGGGTGTCTTTTGACGTTTCTTTGTTTATGTTTCACATTCAAAAAGAAATTTTTAACGTTAGACATTTCTTTTATAAAACTTTTAATTCCTTCTCTGATGTTTAATTTTCCATGAGAATGTTCTTATTCCTTAATATTTTTTTTATAGATACTTATTTTCGTTAAAATCTATTTGTGTCTGTCAAATTCCTCACTAGATGGCACTACTATAAATTATCGCCATCTAGTGAGTAAAATGAATGATTTTCTTGTGAATTAAATAATAAAGATTGATTAATGAAAAGTCTATTAAATATCTGCTGAATGTTTCAAACTTTTCCAGATATTTCAGTAATTTTCATTCATTGCAAAACCCCTGAAAAATAAACTAGAAGAGTTGAGAAGAAAGTAAAAATTTAAACGAAAAAAATGCCCAAAAAAATGTCAATTTTTTCCTCATTTTTTTTTTGTCTTTGCTCTTTTAAATTCAGCCTCACAAACAGCTATGCCGAAGTCAGAAAAATACGATTATTTGCCAATGACAAATGCCGCCGCCGCGGCTGAGATGAATCAACATGTGGCGAATGCAATGATGAATCCCATGATGAATTCAATGGTTAATTCAATGATGTCCTCAATGATGGGCAATTCAGCGGCCATAAATCACAGCAGTGCGGTGAAACCTGCTGCCGCCGGCGCTGGCGTTGTTGGGAATCCAATGATAAAAGCCGGCGTCAATCAACCGTTGTCGTATCAAACACCTGCGCCCGTTAAGATTACAAAGCCACCGCAGCAGCAACAGCCGGCGGCGGTTGTTAAGCAGCAGCCGGTTGTTGTGCAGGCGCCAGTTGTGACGGCGCCGGTGAAGAATGACGTGAAACAGACGCCCGCGACGCCGGCAAAGCCACGAACAATGAATTCGAGTATGTCGTACTTGAGTGCTTTCAATGAATTCCTCGAGTCAAGGAAGACACAGGGCGGTGGGACGACAACACCAACGCGCGGCATTAGTATTATGGGCACGAAAACACCGGCGGCGCCGCAGAAGATGAGCGGCGGCGGAGGGATGAAGGAGAAGACGCCCCCGGAGACGGTGGCGGTGCTCAAAAGTGAGGCACAGCAGATCCAGGTCAGTGACTTTATCTATGTCTATACATTGCCCGCCTGAAGAAGTTTCCGGATGATTCATTGAAACTACCTCCCGCCGTGCAGATAAACAAACAAACAAACAAAGCAGCAAAGAAAAAAAGATTTTTTTGTTCTTGAAAAATTCATTTTTTTAAGAGATTTTGCAGTTAAGATTAGGAGAGAAGTTTGTATGAGAATTTATTATTTTTATTTTTTAAAGGAAATTTTTATTAAATTTTCTTTAAAGATTTCAATGAGATTTTTTTTTGACTGATTTCGGCATTAATTTAGTATTATTATTCTTACATTAGAAGGAATTTTCATTAGAATCTTTTCAACAATTTAAAAATAATTTAGATTTAGAAGAGTGATAGAAAGAGACAGAAAAGAGACGAAAGGAAAGAGGAAAATAAACAGAATATTTCTTCAAAATGTAGTCAAAAGATTTGTTAAAATATATAAAGCTGATTAATTGAAGAAAAACCAGTTTGTTTGATTTTTTTCAACGAGGTTTTCTTGAGTTTAATTTTTCCTGGTTTTTTTATTCTCGGGTTTCTTTGAAATGTTTAATTTGCAAAGGGGTGGATAAGTAACAGAATAGATGGCACAGAATAATTTTGGATCGATTTAGAAGAGTTTTTTGAGAAGAATTTCGGATATTTGGGAAGATTTTTAATGTCCTCAAAGTTTTCTTTTGAAAATTTCTGCAATTTTTCAGGTAATTTGAAAGGTTTCAAAGAAGTTCTTTTAACATGCTGAGAATTTTATCTTAAAACTCTTTTAAAAAATTCTCTTATTCCTTTTTCTGATGAATTTCTCTTAGGGTATAAACAATTCTTTTAATTTCCCCTCTTAAAATTATTGGATTTTCTTAAAATTTGGTAAGAGAATTTTAATTTCCCTTAAAAAATATTTCTTATATCATCTTAATATTTTTAACAGAATTCTTGAAATCTCTTGTTCCCTCTTAAAGAGATCTTAAGCATTATTCTCCTTACAATTCATATATGATTTTTCTTTTAAAAAAATCATATATTTTTCTTAAGAGATGATATTTTTTAAATATTTCTGTCAGAGTTCTTGGAAATGTCTGATTTCCCTCTTTGATTTAATAAAAAAAAACTGAAATTTTCCTTTTAAAATTTTTGTGTTTAAAAGAAAGTTTTAGTTTTCTCATAGACTTTTTGAAGTATATATTTTTAAAAGAAATATTGAAAATCCCAAATTCCCTTTAAGAAATCTTAATCTTTCCTCTTACAATCTCTTATTAAATTTTTGTTTTATTAGTCCCTATTTTTTTTTCAAAGTACTCTTAATATTCTATTTTCTAAGAATTGTATTCTTATATCCAAAAAAAATTTTAAAGAACATTAAATGTTTCCAAAAACCCACAGAAATTATTTCTTTAAGAAACCTTCATGTCTATCTCTTACAGAAGCCAAAATATTTTAAAGATCTTTTAAAATAAGAGAATTTAAGAGAAACTTAAAAAATATTCGAAAAATTAAACTTTATCCCCTTGCGATCATTTTTTCTTTAATTAAAAACTCTTTAACACATCTTAACCTATTTGGCATCATGGGTTAAGACAAATTCGTGATTTTTCCTCCTAAAAGCTTCTTCAAAAAGGCAATAATTGATCCTCTTCGTCTCTTAAAATAAGAGAGAAAAGAAAAAAACATTTTCCAATGAAAAATCTTCCCTTTTCCCTGGAATTTCAATTAAATGGGGGATTTAGGTGAGACAGGAAATGCCACAGAATCGATTGGAGCTGCCTGGAGCAGGTGAGATTCCGCATCTTGCATCGGGACAGCAGTCAAAGGGAAAAACTTCTGCTGCATCGACAAATCGTCGGCGGAAGACGCAACAGAAGCCACGACAGATAATTAAGAATCTCGACCATCAGTTCAATCAGGAGGATGGCTATACGCCAAATCTCATGGTGAGCAGTCTCATGAACAATCGTACGCAGGGTCAAGGGCAGCAGAATCAGCAGCAGGGTCAGCAGCAGCAAATGCAGAACTTTGATCTCTACCAAACATACCAAACGCTCAGTGAGTTCCAGGAGCAGCAGCAGCAGCAGCAGCCAGCAACGAGTACGATGACAATGCTCGGTTCTAGCATCATTGCGTCCCAGCAGGCCCTTCAATCGTCCCTTGGGCTCAACTATACGAATCCAGCGGCTCTCAATGCGCTCTATTCCACCTTCCCGACACCGGCAAATCGCATGGGATTGCTGACGGATGATAATTAATCAAAAGAATGGAGTGAAGAAGAAGGAGAGCGTCCGGAGAGGCTCAGAAAAAGTCTCGAAAAATCCTGACTGAATGGAAGGAGCCGGAAGTCTCTTAAGGTAGGAAAAGTTTCCTCTTAAACGTTTTTTTTATTCTTCTGTTTTTTTTTTTTTTTATAAAGAGATGAATTTAAAATTTTTTTAATAAAATGAAGAGATTCTTTTAAAAGACTTTCAGTAATTTCGTTTTATTTTCTTTACAAAAATAAAAGATTAATAAAATTTCCTTTTATGGACTTTTGAGTTTCGAAAAAGTTACTGAATAGAATTTTTTTCCTTTATTTTAAGAGATTTTTTTTAAAAATATCTTTCTTAAAAAAATTATGAACTTTGTAATTTTTTTTTGAATTCTTAAAATAAAAGAAATATATAAAGAAAAACAAATCTCTAATTAATTTTATAATTCAATTTTTTTGAAGTAAAAAACATTTAAAAATATGATTTTTTTTAATGAGCAGATCTTTAAGAGGAAAGGAAAATAAAGAATAGTTTGTTTTAAAATAATTAATGAATTTTGAAAAATTATTAGTTTTCTCCTATTTTGATTTCTTCCAAAAGTATTTTCTTAACCTTTAAAATTTTTATTTAAAGAGTTAATTTTTAATTTAAATGTAAAATATTTTTGTGATGTAGCTTTATTAAATAAAAGGAAGAAACAGAAAATAAATAAATAAATTAGAGAGAGAAAAAATGAATTTCAATTAAAAAAAAATCTTTTAAAATGAACCTTGAAGAGAATATCTTTTTAAGATAAAGAAAAAGGAATTACCTACCTTAAGAAAAATTAAAAAAAAAGAATTTAAACTGATTATTGTATAATTTTTAACTTAAAAGAAAAAACATTGATAAAGGAGAGAGATTGAGAGAGAAAATATACGTGGAAATCTTCTCCATACCCTAATTAAAGTATTTTGACTTTGAAAAAATTAAAATTAGTATTTGAAAGATCTAATATTATATATAGATTAGATTTAATTAATAAGTTAAGCATTAAAAAATATTTTCTCTTGAGACTGGATGAAAATATAAATATAAATACCTATTAAAAAGAAATAGAGAAAATGTGAACAAATTGAAGAAAAAATAAAGAAAATATTGATTTAAAATGCAGGATATTTTGTATTTTTTATGATGGGTGAAATTCTCTAGTTAGACAGACTTAAACTTTTTTAAGAAGATAAGATTTTGTAAGATTCTGTCTTAAAATTATGAAGAAACTTAAGATTTCTTAAGAATTTTTTTTGGATTCTTAAGAAATCTTAGTTTTTGTTGAAGAAAATTTAAAAATATTAATTTTTTCTTAAGAAATCTTAAAATTCATAAACTTAAGACAGAATCTTAAAAAATCTTATGAAAACTTAAGGGGGGTCTCTTTTGAGAGCTGATGAAATTAAATATTTTTATTTTTCTTGGGGTTTTTCTTAAACTTGGTTTTCAAGTGTTGATAACATTTAAAGATTTATTATTGAAGAGTAAGAAAATCACTTTCCGCCATCTTAGATGCGACGCCATCTTGAGATATTCCTCAAAACACAAAGGTAGGTTTTTCTCAGGATCTACTGGATGGATTTTGATGGGGTAAAAAGCAAATGAAAGAGGAAATACCAATGCAGATTTTGATGTACCAGAATTTTGAATTTCCACTCCGGGGCTGAGAAAAGTGGAAAAACGTCAAAAAATCTGAACAAAAGTCACATTTTTTCACTTATCTCAGCCCCAGGATGGAAATTCAAAATTCTGGTACATCAAAATCTGCATTGGTATTTCCTCTTCCATTTGCTTTTTACCCCATCAAAATCCATCTAGTAGATCCTGAGAAAAACCTACCTTTGTGTTTTAGGGTGGTTCTGTGGAAAAGTCGGAAAATCACAAGATGGTGTCGTACCTAAGATGGCGAAAAGTGATTTTCTTATTCTTCAATAATAAGTCTTCAAATGTGACCAACATCGGAAAACCAGGTTTAAGAAAAACCCCCAAAAAAATGACAACATTAAAAATGGGTAAATTCTAACAGTTTTCCCAAGAGACCCCCTTAAGACATTCTAATGGAAACTTAAAGAATTTTAAGATAAATCAAGTCTTTCTTAAAAACACTCATCTGTCAAAATCTTACAGCAACTTTTTAATTGTTAGAAAAGAAAAGAAAGAAATTATCAGAATAAGACATTCTTAAGGCAACTTAAAGAATTTTACGATAACTTAAGTCTTTCTTAAAAAAATCTTAACTCTTTCCAACTAGTGAATTTCTCCCTTAAGTGTTCCATTTTACCCCCATTTGGATCCTATTTACCCCAATTGAAAGAAATTAATGAAAAAATCATTTTTCTTTAATGAAATTCTGTAGGGGAGGACGGGGTAATTTGGTCACTTTGGCGATTTTTGGGATATATCAAGCAAGTTTGGTAGTATGAAGAAAACCAAATAGCCCTATTTTGTAGAAAATTTTCGGGCCTACAACTTCCCCATATAACACTTTTCTCTATCTCGATGAGAAATGGGTGAATTTTCCATTCTCCTGGACCCTTAGCTTAGTGGCCAAATTACCCCGAGCACGGGTAATTTGGACACTTTGGCGCACAAATTGTTAAAGATGAAAATTTTTGGACAATAAAAAAATTTTATTTTTTCGATTATTTTTTTGGAAGATAGGATATTTATCTAAGATTCATTTCCAGTAATTTGCCAGATAAAAATATTTAACAGAGCCTCAAACTTTAACATTTTCTGAACCATAAACGGGCAAAGTCTAAAAAAGGCCATTTTTCAAATTATCGTAAATTTTTTTTTAGATAAAATTTTTTATCCTACTTTGCTTATAATCTGTAAGAAAACATTAAAAGGCACAACCACAATAAATATCTTAAATGTGCGTCGGAAAATGTGCCGGAGAAACTCAAGTGGCAAAATTACCCCACTCCAATTTTCCGGATAAAACCATTTCCACAGGAAAATCTGTTTGAGATATCGGAAAATGGATGTCACTATCGTGTTTATGATGGATCAATGACCCTTAATGGCTTAAAAGTTAATTTTTAAGTGTTAAAAATTTTTCGAAAATAACGAATTTCCAAAATGCCAAAAGCACTTGAAAATGTGAAAAAATGATTTTTCTTAAACAAAAGAAAATCCAATGATCGGATTTTCCTCAAACTTGGTACGATTGATTATCTCTATGGGGAGTATAAACTGTGGAGAAATGGATTTTCTAGCATTTACCATACTTGAGATATTCCCATTAATGATTTTGCCAAAGTGGCCAAATTACCCCGTCTTCCCCTACATATTTTAAGGTCAAGAATCTCCATTATCCTTGCCATTTAACTTTGCAAATAATTTCATATCCTTCGATGAAATGCGATGATTGATGGCTTTTCTTTAACCTTTCACCTCACCTTCTTTTGGTTGGTGTGATTGAAGTTCAAAGGCAATCGATTTGTCCTCATTTAGCCCCATATTAAACCACTTTTTGTGTCCCACTTAACTTCCCTGCTGCTGCAGCACTAAAATTCTTTTTCTTCGTGTTTGAAAGTCGATAAAGAAGTCCCGCAGTTCCGGGGTGAGTTGGTGGCTGTTGATAAGGGTTGCTTTGCTGCAATGAGGGAGGCAGAGTAGGCGGCTTTGTTGACGGCAGCAGTGTTGCCATGGTGATGGGCAGTGGTGATATTCGATTTAGCCGCCCTGTGTGTGTGGAGGAATTGTCCAGGAAGGAGGATGTCCAGCAGCAGTGCCCGGAAGCGCTTAACACCCAAACGCATCGTGCCCCCATTCTCCACGGAATCCCTGCAGAAGAATACACGTGTTGCAGCACCCCCAAAGACGCCACAGAGTGAGTACAGAGAGAAAGTTTCTTCCTTCTTCTTCTTTCTTTTGTTGTTCATTTGATGATTCTTCGGTTGGGGGATAGAACGGTACTTCCTGCAACCGCGCGCCACGTCCTTCCGGATGTTCTACGATCGCGGGGATTTACCCATAAAGATGGATTACCTCATTGGGGGCTTCAAAATTGCGTGGACGGTGGATATTGATAAATTGGACTACGGTCTGTACCTGCCGCTCTTCTTCGATGGGCTCAGTGAGACGCAGCATCCGTACAAGACCTACGCCAGGCAAGGTGTTCAGGATCTCCTTGCACATGGTGGTGATAAAATCTACCCTGTAATCCCGCAACTAATCATCCCCATTAAGAGTAAGTTCCCTTTAAAATGAATTTTTGTTTGCGGATGAGAAGGAAAATTTATTTACGGAGAGGAAAATTAAGAGAGAATATTCGAGAACTTTGTGAGGAAAAACTTCGTTCAGATTGCTGAGTTTTCGTAAAAAGAAATTTTAAATTAAAAATGATCTAAAGGGGAATGAGAATAAAATCATTTTTGATTTTTTTATTTAATTGAAAAAAATGAAGGACGTTAAAAATTATAAAAATACTTGCGGTGTTGGCCACGAAGTGGAACACCAACTAATTAATTAAGTAATAGGTACTTTGTGATTAATTTTAGGTTTTTGAAGCTTGATAACGACGAATATAGTAAACTAACACTTGGAGAACCGAACACATTTTACCTACGCGGAGGTCACCGCGGTCAAAATGGTCACCGTGTCAATCATAATAAAAAGGTCAAATATTAAATGTTTTGTTAATTGTAGATCTGCTTATTGAATGAGGATCGAAAGTTTAATTAATGCTTAATCTATTTCAAGTATTATCTCACTCAATTTCTAAATAATTTATCAAAAAAAATTGATAATGAAAAAAAGTTGCGTAGCATCAATGCAAAACAGCCATTTTAAATCATTTTTTTGCTACAATTTTGCCGATTTTTTTTAAAGCGCCTGAATAATCACTTCCTTCAGTTCTCCGAGCAATTATCTGACCACTTCCAGCATAAAAATGAGTTTACACAAGACATTTTACGTTATAATAAGACCGTAAATCTCTATCGTAGAATACAGAATCTTGGAATATTTTTATCCAAGTCTCTTTTGACAACTCATTTTGTAAATCTTGGTTTTGATTTTGATTCGTATCTCCGAATACTAAAAGTCTTGGAAGTTGTATGAAGAAACAAGATTTTTAGGTTATGGTTCGACCGTAAATCTCTATCTTAGAATACCAAATCTTGAAATATTTCGAATTTCCAAGATTATCCTGAAAATTTCTTGGAACTTTAAAGTAGAATACCAAATCTTGGTTTTTTTCTTTATTTTGATCTTTATATTTATCTCAGAATACCGCCAAAAGTTAACAAGAGATCTTGATTTGGAAAATACGGGGCAACCTCAAAAATCTGTCAAAAATGTATGAGAATTTGAATGGCCACTGTGTCCATTTTCATCCTCCGCGTATAATTTCGACTTTGGCCTTAATGATCTCTTAAAAAGAAAAATATTTTCCGGATTTTCTTTCACCTAACTTAAAATAATTGAAATTCCCTTCACACAGACGTGACATTTATCACGATAGGTCCAATACATTTAAATCTATGACGATTTAAAAACTCGAAATGGCCACGGTGTCCCCATAAATCCTCTAAGAACACTTGTTAACAACTGTTGTATTGTTCTAACTTAGAAACTTTTTATTAGTGAAATTTTGACGTTTGGCATTCAATTTCTAACGATTGACATTTACTTCTTCTTTTTTTTATTTATTCTAACGTTTGATGTTTCCTTTTCGAACGATTTGGCGTTTATTTCTTAATCCAAGAACGTTCTGATTTAACGATAATTTTTTTGACGTTTGACGTTACTTCAATTTTAAAGTTTATTATTAAACGTTTAAACCGTTTAAACTTATTCTAACTTTTGTGGATTAAATGGTCAATTTCCTAGTTTATTGCCCTTACTTTTTAACTATCCTCGTCAGAATAATTAAGACCTTTTCTTCCTTTTTCAATTTCTTAAAAAAAAACAAACATCATGAAGATGCTCTCAATACGCGCAACAATGAAACAATGTGCGTAACATTGAAGATCATTCAGCAGCTCGTGATGTCGTCTGATCTCGTGGGGCCGGCCCTTGTGCCCTTCTACCGTCAACTCCTG
The DNA here is from genome assembly GCF_024334085.1 of Lutzomyia longipalpis. Classification (NCBI taxonomy): domain Eukaryota; kingdom Metazoa; phylum Arthropoda; class Insecta; order Diptera; family Psychodidae; genus Lutzomyia; species Lutzomyia longipalpis. Next base: position 15,546,598 of record NC_074710.1, on the reverse strand, counting down.
CCCATGTTCAATGCGTACAAAGTGAAGAATCTCAATTGTGGCGATAACATTGACTACGCGCAGAAGAATAATATGAATTTGGGTGATTTAATTGATGAGACGCTGCAGGTGTTGGAGCGTCACGGCGGCGAAGATGCCTTCATCAACATCAAATACATGGTGCCCACCTATGAGTCTTGCTACATCAACTAAAACAACCAACAAAAAATAACCCTTAAAAAGGAGGAAAGATGAAAAGGACGCCAGCGCCATGTTTGTTAAGTTTAACTGTCAAATTTTTTTGAATAATAAAAAAAACGTACATTTATGTCATCTAAATATCCTCTCTTTATTTTTTTCTTTTCCTCTTCACACACACACTTCCTAAATTTAATTTTTTTGTCCTTTTACATTTTTTTTTCAATACTTTTTACGATTTTTTTTAATTGTTTTTTTTTGCAACACAGATTTGGAGTTTTTCCTTCTTCTTTTTCTTTGCTTTAGTGTAACAGATGAAGTTTTGTGCACAGAAAAAACAAAAATTCCTTAAATTTGAGAAGAAATCACAAAAATTCACATCGTGGATTCTCTTTATCCTTCCTAAATTGATTTTTTTTCTTTGTAAAAAACCCTTTCCCGCTTGCAGATCGTCTTTGAGAGAGCGTGATGGTGTGTGCCCAAAAAGACGCATTCGTCGTTTTTATTTTTTCAGCCATTTTGAATAATTTGCTTACACATTTCCCCACAAAATCTTCACTTTGACACTTCATCTCGAGCGAGAGAGAGATCTTTGTTTCATTTTATTCTTTTTATTAATTTCCTTCTTGAGGGGAGATTGAAAATCCACATTTTGGTTAAAATTCTTGTTGCCCTAAAAGTTTTTTTTTATTTTACTTTTTTTATTTTGCACTTTATATTAGATTTACATTTTTATGATGGAAAAGGTAATTTCTTTTTTTTTTACCTTTCCACGTATCGTAGTAGACATTGCGTTGGATAGGTAGACTAACTGAAGGAAAATTTTGTTTTTTTTTTTGGGGGGTAGCTATCGAAATATTTTGTTAACTTAACGAATAATTTTTTGAAAATTTTTCTTTTTAACTAAAGGCTTAATTATTAAGAAAAGTTTTCTATTTTCTCAAAATGTTAGTTAAATTGTCACAAAATTGACAAATAAATTGGTAAGAATCTGTCACTTCTTACAGTACTTTGACAGCAAAACTTCTTTGATTTGTAAAAAAAAAAATTCTTTAATTCAATTTTTAGCTGACTTATCATGTAATTTTTGTTTTCAGAAGATTTTTCAGAATATTTTTATTAACCTCAAATTCGACGCTCCTGTGTTAAATGATAGGAATATGGTTCATAATATTCGGGCACGTCGAATTATCTTTTAAAACATTTTTTTTTAAAAAATATACATTAAAGTTTTGTTTTTAATCTTTGAAGTGTTTTTCCTTCCTAAAAAAAATCTTACAAGATATTTTACAAAAATACGTCAAAAGACTTTTAATAAACTATCAAAGATTCTTTAAAAATTGAAAAAATGAATAATTTTTTTTAATATTTCCTTTGTAATACTTTTTTTTATTTTCGTTAAGTTCACAAAATATTGAAATTTCGCAGTTTTCTTTGTTTTTATTCTCTTTATTTTTTTTATTGATTTATTCCAAAATCAATTGATTCTCAAATAAATATGGTTTCCCTTCTTCTTCTTTACAAGTTAAATGTCAAATTTTTCATGTTAAACGCCACCTATCGCGCGTTTTGTTAATTTACAAAACCTAATAATTAAAATGTATTTTATATAAAGGAAAATTATGTAAAATGATGGTGATTCGGTGGAGAAGGAGGATCCACACGGAGAAAATGGGAAATGCTTTTGTTTTGTTATTTAGAAGCGATTGCGTGGGCCACCGCCGGCGGGACTTCGTGACCTGAAGCGATTCCCACTGCCGCCGCCATTGTTGCCGCGTCCACCGCTGAAGGAATTGTAGCCACCCCCATCGCGATCGCGCCCAAAGCTCCCGGAGCCACGACCACCACCAAATCCACCGCCACCCCCGCCATTATCGTAGCCCCCACGGCCACCACGTCCACGGGGCCTGAATCCACCGCCACCGCCGCCGCCGCTGCTGTTGCGACTACTGAATCCCCCTGGGCCGCCATTGGTGCGGAAGTTCCCGCCACCGCCACCCTGTCGTGGGCCGCCGCTGCTGCGGAAACTACTGCCACCCCCACCACCGCGGCCACCCATGCCGCCGCCGCGTGGTCCACCAAACTTGCTGCCGCCGCGTGAACTCCTCGGGCGCCCCTTGGACATCTCAACGCGCAACTTGGAGCCGAGAACTTCGCTGCCATTGAGGATGTCGCAAGCCTTCTCGGCCTCATCTTGATTTTGGAACTCAACAAAGGCAAACCCCGGTGGGTTGAAGGCCACCCACACGCTATTGAGCTTCCCGAATTTAATGAATTCCTCCTCGAGATCCTCCTTCTTCACCTTATCCGTGAGATTTCCAACGTAGACACGTGTACCGCGAGTATCTCCCATCTTGTTTTCTCTCTCTCGCTTTTTGCAACTTAACCTCTTTTTTCGCTTTTTGTCTTGGCTTACTGCGATTTGTTTGTTTTTAAATCAAACTCGACGTCGTTGTTGTTTGTGTCGATGAGTAGATGGCGCTCTCGGAGAATCTGAAGAAGAATGGCTGGGAGCGCGCGTTTGAAGGGTTGCGTGTGTTTTTTGCAGACGTAGTAGCCCTTCTTTCGGCGTAAATCACTTTTAATTGGCTCAACAAATGGCCGTTTTTGCGTTCACGCCTTCAGTGTACGGTCGTCGTGGTATCGGCGTTTGGTAATGCGCGCGTTGCGGAAGAAGATTGCGTCGACTGTGAAATTGTACATAGAAGGTTCGTTTGTTTGGTTTGTTTTTTTTTTATTTTGACTTTGTTGCACAACAACAGCTCTAAAAGGGTTGATTTTGGCTTTCTCTCATTCACATTCATTTGGATTATTTAATTTTCTTTTTTTATTTTTAAATTTCACCTCAATTTCTTTTTTTTCTTTTAAATTAAAAATGCTTTATTTTGCTTTTTTTGTAAAACCCACCCTTTGAAGGAAAAAAAGCAACATGGAGGTTTTCTTAAGTCTATAATAGTCTATTATGTAGCAGAAAAAGTTAGGGTGGTGGGCAGGTGGGTGGGAAAGTGAAAGAGGAAGGAGTTATGTAAAGAAAACGAACAAATCACGCGAAGTGCAACAAATGGTTGATTTTTTGTTTTGCCAAACAATCCTTTTTGTGGGGGGATGTGAAAAGAAAAGCATTTTCTAGTGATTCTTTTTTTTTAGTTACGCGAAGATGATAAATTTTCTTTGTCATTTATCTTTTTTTTAGGTCTGCAGCTGAAGGAGGTGAAGGTGAAACATTTTCGTAGAAAGAGAGAAAATAAATGAAGATTTTTTTTAACGAAGGTACAACAGTGTAAGAATTTCTTTTCAAATGTAGTTTTTTTTAGGTTATGTCAATCTATCTAAACTCCAGACGTAACTACGATTAACACTTGGAGGTGGCCCTATGGACATGAAGTTCGCGGCCGTAAAATAATAAAATTAAATTAACACTTGGAGGACAGAAATTTCTAACCTCAAACTTTGAGCTTAATTTTCTATCATAAGGAAAACGTTTTTATAGATTTTCTCTCACGAGCTTGAAGTCTTTAAATCGCCTACACATCAATTTAGAATTTATCACAATAAGTTAGGTAGTTTTTAGTCTGTGATGATTTAAAAAAGTCAAATTAGTAACAACTACGTTTTTCCAGATTTTCTTTTGACGAACTTCCAAAATTTGAAGTCGCCTACACATAGATGTAGAATTTATCAAGATAAGCTCGATAGATTTTAATATATGACTGTTTAAAAAAGTCAAATTGGCAGCGATTACCAGTTTTGTCCTTCAAGTATTTAGGTCGCGATTTAAGTTTATAACAACTGAATGTATAAAGCTTCACTCTTTTATGATTAAAATAAGTAAAAAAGCTTTTAAATCTTTTTTTTTATAATCTTAATACTTTGGATTGACATTGAAAGAACATTTTAACTAGAATAAGGTCAACTGGGTAAGATTTTTCGTCGCGTAATATATTTTAATACACTGCCCATAAAACTAATGAATAATAAAGTAAATAATTAACTTAATAAAAATGTTTTATATAGAAAAAAGAACCTAACTAGTCTAAGTCTGAAGTTTTTAAGACGTATTCCTGATCCTTTCTCAACACAAACTAGGTACTGACCTAGGATGATAAAATGTCTTTCAGAATATTTGTTCAAGCACGAGATCGTTCATTAAAATTTTGTACCCAAAACCGACTAAAAGAAAAAAAATAAATAAAGTAAATAAATGAAAAAATAAACACAAAAAAGAGAATCAACTAATTAATGAATGTTAATTCATTCAATTATATCCACTTTAGTTGTTGATTTAATCACTCTTTTTTGTATATATTTGTTTAATAAATTATTAAATAAGCATAATTTTTGTTTTTCTCATTCATTATGAACACGCAAGGGGAGATAAGGCTGCGTTCTTTCTAGGTTTCTGATAAATGTAAGTAAAAACATCAACAAAAAAGAAACTTCTCGCCTCCATTCTTGCGCTTATTGAGCACATATTTTCAGCTCATGAATTAAAATATTTATTTTTAAAAATGAAAAATATTTCCTGAGAATGTATAGTGGAATAAAGTAGAAGTGCATTGTACTTCTTATCTCTGTGAGCGCGCGCACGATTGTGGGATGTTGTTGGTCATGCAAAGTCCACTATTTGTAGCTTCTTATTCAACATTTTATGCTGCTTTCTAACCTCAAAAAATCAATTTGAAAAAGAAAACCCTGTAATGTCATATTTTCCTGGTCAAAATGGCAGATTTTTCTGACAGAATGGAACATTGCTCTGCGAAGTGAAATTTTTTTCTGACCAAAATGGAATATTCTTCTGATCAAAAGCAGAATTTTCTGACCAAAAGATGAGACCCAAAGACATGTCTTTTGAACAACCCTGCATTTCCCAAAAAGAGCTACATTTTCATAGTTTCAAGCGACGTCTTGGTTAATTTTTCCAAAAGAAATTCTTTCCTGTTGTACTTGCATTTTGTTCTTTCTCAAAAAAAAGAAACTTGAAATTTGATGAATTTATCTATAATTCTTTTTTTTAATCTACTATCAGGCTATTGCACGCGAGTTAATTTCTCTAAATTATGCGACAAATACAAATAAATATTTAAACAAAACTCGTACATAAAAAAATCATGCAGAGGCTTTCTGAAGATCTTAATTATTTATTCTCAATTTCTATACGAAATAGCAAAGAAAAATGCGAAGATATTTCTTTAAAATTTCAAATAAAGAAAATTCTTGTGGCGTTTTTCTTTGTGCATCGTCGTGATTGTGACTTGTTAAATATAGGCGATGATTATATATCTTTCTTTTTTTTTATTCATTTTCTTCTCAATTAATAAATTTTCTGTGAAAGTTGCCAAATTTTGTTTTTTTTAATTACGACGCGAAGATAATTTTTTCTTTGAGAAATTTTTTTGGTAAAGTAATAAAAATTCCACAAGGTTGATTCAAGAAAAGTTAAAAATTGTCACGCCGGGCTATTTTTGGCCATCAAGGACGCCGCGAAAAAAATGCTATAAATTCGTTATTTTTTTGGCGTCAAAAACATTCTTGCGGAGAATTTGCACACGATGAATTTTTTTTGTTTGATTTTAGAAGCATTTTCTGGGCCAACTTGGATTGATTTTGTAGTTGCGGCGTCACTGCGCAAAATGGCTGCTGCGTGGTACGAAGCTTTTACAATTTTCACACGTTTTCGTCGCGTAGAAAATCACAGAATTTTTCTTTTTTTTTGCATGAATTTTCTTCTCCGCACATTTGAAAATATTATTTTCGTTGATTTAATAAAATTATTTTTATTTATAAAAAAAATGACGTCGATATGAAACAAGGCACAGGCACTCCCAGCTTTTTTTTCTTAATTTAAATCTTTGCAACCATCGTCCATTTTTTTTCATCACAACTTTCTTGCTTCTATGTCTCACAAAAAAAGGTACAAAGATATGAAAATTGGTTGTTTTTTTGTAAGAAAATGTAAGAAAAAAATGTAAAACCAAAAAGCTTTTTTCTTGGAAACGTTCAAATGGTTAAATTGTAAGATTTGTTACCGTCGCAGCGTCGATCAGCGAAGAGGTTTTATTGTTCTTTTTTGCCTTTTTGTTTTTGCAAAAAATAAAACGTAGAGCGAGATTCAGTGTCACGAAGAGTCCGGCTTTTTAAAATTAATTTAAAAAACGATTTTCTCCAATTTTTTCTCTTTTGTCGAAACAAAAATGGAGGATTAAACTTTTGCACAGAATGAGAGAAGAAAACTAAATTCTCTCAATTTTATCCGCTTTATGTTCACAGCTTGACGATTGGAAGCGGAATGATGCGGATCCGGGCCTGTGTGCAATGTCTCGCTTATGGAAATGACGGAAAAGAAGGCTTTTCGTGACTTTTCGGGAGGAAAATTGGGCTTTCGGTGCGCACGAATAGAGCTTCGGATGCACCATCGGGCACATTCGGCCGGCTGAATGTTTATTTTGAAGCATATGCTGCGGAGACGATTGCACGCAAGCATGGCAGTTACAAAGCTTACGGGGGAATGTGGCCATAAACGATGAAGAACGAAGGAATAACGACCCAAAGAGTAGTTTTCAAAATTCCCGGTAGGGTGCTGAATTAACCCTTTCAGGCTCAGAACGAATACATATCAATATAAATATGAGCAAATTTTTAAGAGAATTTTATGATTTTTTTTATTTGAAAAATTAATTTAAAAAAAACTTAATTATGTAAAATCAGTTTGAAAAGAATAAAATATTTAATCAATTTGAATTTGTATTTTTTACTTTGTTTGAAATTCTTATTTCCACTACTTGAGACGCTATAATGCAAGAAAATGGTTTATTTCCTCATAAAAAATCAAATTGATTTGGTTAAGCGGGTTAACCCATTAAGGGTCATTATTTTCCTACTCTAATCTTGTAAAAAAAAATGTTTCAATATATTTTTTTATGTTTCATTCTCGTTGCAAGGAAATAAATAAATTTATTTCCCAAACTTTAGCCATTAGCCGCATTATAAAAATAATATTTTCTTATAAATTGTATTAACCCTTTCGTGTTTTTTTTTGGGTCATACGTAGACCTAAACGTGAAACATTTCATTTTACCATTTTTTTATGAATTCAATTGTTTTTCTTAGTTAGAAATACATGAAATTCACGCTGAAGAAGTCGAAGAAGTTGTTCCTGTAAAATCTCCTCTGAATGCATTCATAGAATAAATATCGTGATAAAAAAGCGCATGTTTCAATGTTTTTATGTTTCACGTTGAACGCGAAAGGGTTAATAGATTTAATTTTCATAGTGAACGAATTTAAATCTTCTAAATAATATATACTAAAATTTGTATAATTGTTAGAAAAAAAATCAATTAATCTTTTAGCAGAAGATTAATATTTAACCTTTTCGCGTCCATATGAAACATGAAATCTTTTACTATTGGGTTGTCCAATATTTATCCGGATTTTTAACCTAACATTTTTACCATTACATTCAATGGGAGTGAATGAGACAGAAAAACAAAATTCTACTGAATTTATGTAAATATCTTTGGTTAGAAATCCGTGTAAATATTGGACAAACCGATACAAATTTTATCCTATGAGTGCTATGAGGTAGCTAATATTTCACGTTTGTATCAGCGTTTTGATCCAAAGAACGCGAAAAGGGCTAAATTTTATAAGAAACACAAAAATATAATGTTTTTCATACTTAAAAATGTATCAAATGGCTGCAAAAGGGTTAATGAAAAATCTGTATTGCCACGAAACACTGATGAAACATTATCATCCCCCTTATAAAATTCATGAAACATAAAATTTGAATTAAACGGAAATTCATATTAATTAACCCTTTAGCGTCCAACGTGAAACATAAAAACATTGAAACATGCGCTCTTTTATCGCGATTTTTATTCTATGAATTTTTTTAGAGGACTTTTCTCAGTCAGAACGTCTTCTTTGGCCCCTTATGCGTGAATTTGATGCATTTGTAACATGGAAAAACAATCACATTCATAAATAATTGAAAAAATAAAATGTTTCACGTTTGGGTCAGCGTATGACCTAAAAAAACGTTAAAGGGTTAAAGGGAAAGAATGGGTAATAAAGCAAAATCTAATAAAATCTTTTTTTTTTCTACCAAATCCTTATCATCATGAATATATTCTAACAGATAAAAAAAGGAAGAAGGAAAGAAAGAAAAAAAACAGATGAAAGAAACCCTTAAAAGGCAAAAAGCAAAATTCGCTTAATGCTCCTGGGACGGCGGGGGAGGAGAAAATTGCGAATACATCAAATATACATGAATTTCGCAAAACTTTACCTGCATCCTAATGAGATCCCTCCCCCAAAAATTTGCAGAAGGAGACGGAGGCAAAAGTCTCTTCATTCACCATCACCTGAAAATTTTCCCCACTTCCGGCTCCTAAATGAGAAAGTCCGTAAAACTCGTAGAACTTTAATTAAAATTATACTCACTAAAAATCATCTCTTATATGTCTTGTGGCATTATGTAGAGAAAATATTTGCCACGTAATGCATTGAATTTAGCTGCAAGATGGATTTTCTCTCTGCGCCCGAAGGAGGAAAAGTTTTCTGTTGTGGGAAAATCTTTCGGAAAATTGCAAAACATCTTTCTTTCTTTCTTCTTTTTTTTGCTTTTAATGTAAATATATTTTCTCTCACACACATTTTTCATTTTTTTCTTTACATAGCACACACACAAATATTTCTTTTTTTTTAATGACTTTAGGAGAGAGGGGGTGTGTAACTAAAGAGGGTGAATTGGGATGAAAATTTTCTCATTTTGAGAGATTTTTCTTAAAGTAATGATTTTGTGCCATTAAATGGTGTACCACTAACTACTGCTTTAGTTTCCTGAATTCTCTTCAATTTCTAACTAATTCTAATAATTAATATACATTTTAAATTGCAAAATTTTATTTTTTTTAGAAACATTTTTTCTTCTTTTTTTGAAAAACCATCTCAAACACAGAGTGTAGCAATTGAACTGATTGATGCATTTGCTGTGATTCTTTTATTCATTCATTCATTCATTTATTCATTTTCATTCCTACAATTTTTACATGTTTCATGCACTATTCACAAATTCAATTTGATCCAAGTTACATCAACTTATGTAGAATTTTCGGAAGATTACTCCACACCTAGTCGATAGACTGTTTGGGTGGAGGGAAGATCCTGTCGGAGATGTTGGTGCACGGGAAGTTCCGCTATCGCAGGCGCTGGCTGCTAGCATTGGCACTTTTTCGCCGTTGATGATCCACAGTGCAGATCCATATTTAGCGTTGTCCCTCCGCCTACAGATGGCACTGGTGATCTTGGCTCCGATCCATATAGGAAGTTCCGCAAACACAGGCACTGACTGCTAGCAGCTGCACATTTTTCGCTGGTGGACCGGCATAACTATGGACATTGGTGGTTACTGTTGTCCCTCCGCCTTACAGATGGCACTGATGTTGATGTTGGGTCCATCTCGTAGTTGCACAAATCGTCCGAGCAGGAAAGGAATAGCTGTGGAGTAGAAAGGAAAGAAAGGGAAGGAAGCACTAGGCCAGAAAACGGCAAACCGCTGCGGGAATCGAACCCACAACCCCAGCGATGAGTGGCATTGAGTGGCGCTTTAACTCTCTTTGCCACCGGGGCTTAATTATACGCTTATTTCTTAAAAAGTATTTGTAAAAGAGAATAAAATTAAAATAATGTAAAAAAAAACAGACTGTTCCCGCTATTTCGGGACAGAAAATTATTTTTCTCAAAAAAATCTTTGTTTAAATATTTCAATGTTTTCCTATTTTTCAAATTCACTGTAAGACCCTTAGAGCATATGGAGTCATCATTACTTGAAAAATGTATGGGATTTGACGTTTCAAATTGGCGACTGCAGAAATAAAGAAGAAGAATTTTTTTCGCGGGAATTTTTTTTTTTGCTTTATTGTTCTTCCTGCAGCTTTTCAGCAGTATTTTTTAAGGGGGGTCTCTTTTGAGAGCTGGTGAAATTCAATGTTTTTATTTTTCTTAAGGTTTTTCTTAAACTTGGTTTTCAAATGTTGGTCACATTTGAAGACTTATTATTAAAGAATAAGAAAATCACTTTCCGCCATCTTAGGTACGACGCCATCTTGAGATTTTCTTCAAAACACAAAGGTAGGTTTTTCTCAGGATCTACTGGATGGATTTTGATGGGGTAAAAAGCAAATGAAAGAGGAAATACCAATGCAGATTTTGATGTACCAGAACTTTGAATTTCCATCCTGGGGCTGAGAAAAGTGGAAAAATGTAACTTTTGGTCAGATATTTTTGACGTTTTTCCACTTTTCTCAGCCCCAGAATGGAAATTCAAAATTCTGGTACATCAAAATCTGCATTGGTATTTCCTCTTTCATTTGCTTTTTACCCCATCAAAATCCATCCAGTAGATCCTGAGAAAAACCTACCTTTGTGTTTTAAGGCAGTTCTGTGGAAAAGACGGAAAATCACAAGATGGCGTCGCACCTAAGATGGCGAAAAATGATTTTCATACACTTCAATAATTAGGCTACAAATGTAACCAACATTGGAAAACCAGGTTTAAGAAAAACCCCCAAAAATTTCAACATTAAATATGTGTAAATTCTAACAATTTTCCCAAGAGACCCCCCTTAAGTGAAGATGAAGTGTTCAGTACCTGGGTGCTCGTCTGGCTACAAAAAATGGGCCCGAAATGTTTCCTTCCATGGGTAAGTGAGTGATTTCCTTTAAACGCCTATTTCTCAGGCCCCACGCCTAATTTTGGAACCATCTTTGCACCAAATGGACAGCCAATGTTGTCTACTTTGGCGAAAATATGTTCATTTTGATCAAAAAAGGCTTTAAATTAGGAAAAAAGTTGAATAAAAATTTCCTATTGTGTTTTTCCTCCCCGAGAGTGCTTTATTTTTTACGCGTATTTTACACGGGATGGACAAGAAATTGCAGCGTATCCAGATCCAATACACGGAATAAAGAATATCAGGAATACGCTTGGAGACCGGAAGATTCTACTTGATGGAAATGGAGGGGTGATACGCTGGCAGATATTTAAAGATTTGACAGAGTTGCAAGAAGAGGAGGAGCTACATTTCCGTCTTCAGAAAATGAAGGTCAAGCTTGCCACGCAGATTTTCGGTAATTCAATTGCAAATGCACTTGAATGCCTTCAAAATGAAGCCCCGGAATACGTGCAGTTTCAAAATTGTGATGCGACCATCAATTTTGTCCGAATAATCAACGATGCCCTGGATATTACTAACAGTATACAGACAATGGGCTTGATTCAGCGACCAAGAAACCCTTGAAATCTTTGAATTTTGTACTGAAATTTCAAGATTTCAAGCGAATTTCAAGGGTTTCTTGGTCGCTGAATAAGGCCCAATATTAAACTTTTATACAATCTTACACAACAATTTTGAGATGACCCAATAGAATTCACGTAAATCTTTTTTTAATGGCATGCAAGTATTCTAAGGGGAAAGACAGATAAATTTGCCTCTCATTTTTTTTAAACATGAGTTCAGAAAAAAAAACTTTCGACATTGTTTTTTTTTTTAATTTCGGTACGACGTGGCAAAACCTTAACAGCATTCACAGAGGGTGGATATCTGTAGAAATTGAAGAAGATTCCCAACAAACACCTTGCAACTTTAACTTTGGAAACTCTGAAGCAACGTTGCAAGAGAGTTTACTTCTTAGTTGCTAAAGTTGCGAATATGGTTGCATGGAAAACGATGCAGTATACTTTATCGCGATGTTGCCAAAGTTGCAAGATTTTCTTTATTATTTCAATAACATGAAAAATTTAAGTGTTTTTGCATTCTAAAGTCTTTTCTACAACTTCTCAAAGAATAATTTACCTAAAAACACACTAAAATCTCAATTTTAAGCAAAATAATTAACTTTGAAAAAATCACTTAGAAAATAGTTGCAGGAAAGTATATATCAACGTTGCGCTAGTTGCAAAAAAATATCGAAAAAGAACAAATTTTCCTTGAAATTGAAGTTTTTTTGGACTCTAAATGAGTTTTATGCATTATTTATCCCTAAAATAATTATTTTTTATTGATAATTTATCAAAAATTGTTAATTTTATTAAATATAATTTATTTAGTTGCTTAAACGTTGCATCAGGGTATGATGGCGCAACCCAAGCACGTTTTGTGCCTATGTTGCGCCTTTCACCGCAAGGGGCGCGTCTGTCGCGAGAAATAACCCAAAACAGACAGAGAGTGGAATAGAAAAAAATGAGTCTGTCTCTTTCATTTATGTTTACAAACAGCAAAACTAGCGCCGCCCTGGTGGGTTGCTACCGAATCATTTTACAACGTTGTTGCAAAGGTTGCTGCATCGTTGCCTCAGAGTTGCAAAAAATGTCTAACATGGCCGACGGCATAAAAAAGTTGATTTTTATTTCATTATTCCGAGCAATTGGGAGCCCAAAATGATGTGGGAAGGCTTTCTTAGGGATAGTTGGGTGCATTACTTGTGTTTAAATAATTAATTAAAAAAAATTAAATTTTTGACCCCTAAAAAAAAATAATTTTCGGTAAAAAAAATTAAGAAAATTGAGATGGGAGCATCATTTAAGTTCCTTTGAGGCGATTTCATGACGGTAGAACCGCATGGCATATTTTTTTTCATTTGGAAAAAATCTAAAAACTCTATTATTAAATAATATAAATTATCCAGTAGAGTTTGTCATTTATTATGATGGGAATATGGACGCCATATGATTATTATGGGCGTGTACCATATTTCCCTCCATTTATGACAGCGGAATGTTTTGAAATATTTTTTGAAACATTTTTGTTTCAAAAAACTTTAGTTGCGAGACGGTATACGGGAAAGGATATTTCAGAGTTTTGCAACGTTGAGGCAACTAGTTGCGGCAACGCAGATATCTATTGACCATCTACTTCGAGGCAACGCAGATATATACCGTTAGACATGGTTGCATTGTAGTAAATGTAACTCCGCGCAACGTTTAGGCAACTATCAATGGTTTGTTGGGTTGCTTGTGTGAAAGGAGTCTTTACGGATAGATGGGGTTGCTGGGAAAACCATTAATTCAGGTTATAAGTTATACTGATTTAGCTTAGATTATGCTGAAAAAAAAAATGATTGTAGGATTAAAGTTTGTACCCGCCAATGGCATAACCCCATATTGCCGGCATTCCCCTATTTTCCGAGACAGAATACACTCTATATCGGTCTCCTCTCTAGGGCCGGGCCCTCTAGTGGTGGAATACATAGCGGGCCGCTAAGTGATTAGAGTTCAGTTCTTGGTGGGACGTGGAAGGGTGAACACGCGTTTGTGAAATGCTCGTCGGCTCAGGGGCGTTTCCACCACTAGATGACCGGAAAGCGGGAACTGACTCCAGCCCAAAGCACTTCTGAGAATATTTCCCTTACACGATCACTATGAAAAACATCCGCAATTTCTTAAAATTGATATTTTCCTTCAATTTCTCAATGATCTTTTCTTTTTTAAGCTTTGTAGAGTTTTCGCAAGACCAACATGGATCTCTTGATTTTTTTAAACCCCTTTGAAATTTTAGGCTTCCCAGAGAAATTTACTAAAAAGCCCTTAAAAGTGTTATGAACCTAACTTCCACAGAAATACTTCCTTTTCTCTTTATTTTGGAAGTTAGGTTCATAACACTTAGGGCTTGTTGATTTCTAAGAATGTTTAGTTATATATTTTTTTTAAAGATTTTTTATGTTTTCAGATCCGGTTTAAAGCTTTAACCAGAAAAACAATTTTAACAACACTAAAATGTGTTTTTGGGTTATACTATGCGTGAATCTTCAAAGACACGTTAATGAAATTAATTCGGAAGCAGTTTTGTAAAAGATTATTTTCCGAACTCCATCAGTAACTCAGATTTACAAAACATCTCTCCCGATATTCTATATACCATCAAAAGGAGTAAAATATTGATGAAAATAAATAAATTAATAAAATTCAATCAATTCAATTGCTTAACAATGTGTTTGAGGTAAAGGAAATAATTTTTTTTTAAAATCATTTTTGGTGCAAGTTTGATTGGCCTAAAACTATCCTAAATGCATTTAGATATAATTTTTTACACTATAACCTTTCATCCCTTAACCCTTTTTCCCCTTTTTTTTTTGCTAAATCTGTACACGCAGTAAAAGATTTTCCCTAAGTGTGTGCATTGTCTATAAACGGAATATTTCTTTAAGCTACGAGAGAAGAATTTTTTTTTGTGAAAGCTACATTACCAAAGAACATCCTTCACGGCAGGGGGTGTGTAACTATCCCTGGAACACGTGGACGTCATCACTGGTGAATCCTGCACCAGCGAGATGTGTAATGGCGGCGTCATTGAACGGTGGTGGTCCGCATACGCAGCAAAACGTAATGGCGGAGGTTGGAGAGGTGCGAGATGCCAAATCCGTGGCAATTTCATCAGAAATCCTCCCTCGTTCACCACCCCATGTGCCCTTTGGCTCCGACAGAATGTGCCGCACAGAAAATCTACAAGAAGCGAGAAAAAATGATGGGAAGGTGTGCGATAAAAGTAAATTTGAAATGGACACGCAGTGGGATTCCTTGTGAGCACCTCAGAGAGTTCCCATAAAAATAAAAAAAAAAGATATGAGGACCCCCATTAGGAATTTTTCCATTAGACTTTCATTGATATTGTTTGGCAATTTTGGAGGAATATTTTCACATCCTTTTTTATGGTTGGTACTTAATGGATTTATTTTTAGCATGCCTCTCCTGACAAATATTTTTTTAATGTAGTCTCTTTTGATGCTTTTAAATTGTAAATCAAAACGTCGCCGAAAGCATCAAGACGCTTTACAACCAATTAACGATTCTGAAACAGAAAACTCAATTCAAGAAAACATTTTTATTAAGGCTATAGTTAAAAAATAATAGGCTTTAATAGTTTGTTAAACACTCTCATTCCAATAAAAGGAATTTATTATATTCCTTAATGAATAAGCAAATGTTAATGAAGGTCTGTAATATCTTTTCCTAGTAATTTTTTTAACATGAAATTCTAGGTTAAAAAATGAAGAAAAATTAATCCTAAAAACTGTCTTACATTGTTGATCATTTTGTAAAGCGATAATGAAAAGAAAAAGTCAACTAATAAATTTTACCGGATCAACATGGATCCTTTGAATTTTTTTTAAAAAATGCTTTAGAAAAAAATTGAAATATCGAGAGGACTAAATTGTAAAAACGGTTAAGTTTATTCCATGTTTGAATACAACTTAACCGTTTTTATAATTTAGCCCTGATGTCACATTATCATATTATTAAGAAAAGAACTGCCAAAAAAAAGCTAAGTATCCTCAATTCTAGGAAAGTTCAAGGAAATTTTTAAATAATTTCTGTTTAATTAAGATTTATAAATAAAAAAAACCAATAAATTAATAATTTTTACCGGATCAACATGGATCCTTTGAATTTTTTTAAAATTTTCTTTATGTTTAGAATAAAAAATAATGTTTTCAATATCTAAAGGGGATAAATTGTAAAAACGGATAAGTTTGTTTTCTTAGACCTAGAACAGACTTATCCGTTTTTACAATTTAGCCCCAAACTATTAATATACCCATTGATGAAGAGGTCTTTTATGGACATTTATCCATTACTAAGATGAGTCTGAATAACTCTTGTCCTAAATAATAAGAACCTCAAAGAATAAATTTAAGTTAATCTAAGGAATAACTTTCGTTTTAAATTAAAGAAAAAATAAAAACTTTTACCGGATCAACATGGATCCCTTGAGTTTTTTTTTAAAATCTTTTTTTGTGGTTTAGAACGAAAGATTGCAATATTGAGGGAAACAAATTGTAAAAACAGATAAGTTATATCCCATATTGCGCATCAATTTGGAGGCGTAAAATTTTTGTGTGGATACTATTTCGACTTAACCAAAAATGGTCAAGTTGTATTTAACTTAACTTATTTAGCCCTGATGTTCTACATCAATAAAAAGAAAAGAACTGTTCCTCCTCCCCTTCTGTGCCACGAGTTGCATGCTGTGATGCGTTTTTTTTTTCTTTTTAAGTAAAAAGTGAATTAATTAAGTGAAGAAAGCCGGAAAAAAGTTGCGAAAAGGTAAGTCAACTACATTCTAATAAAATATTTTAGAGAAAATTATAAAAAAAAACTAAGAAAAAGTGAACAAAAAGCCACGGCGTCACGTGGAAGCGCCCCAAAATCATCTTTAGTCAAAAAATTCCAAAATGGAATCATCCCCTAAAATTTATTTTACCAAAAGTCCAATAAGAAGCTACGTCACGTGGAGGTGCCCCAATATTATTCTTAATTTAGTCTAGTATATGGTTGAGTGTAAGCTCCTTTGGGAAGTCCGTCAGTTAGGAAGAAAAAATGAAGATTTCCTCAACACAATTTATACAAAGATTTTTGTTTAAGCGATTTTTTTTTATTTTTGAGTTTTATTTGAGTAGGACGCTTTATCCTTTCGGAATCATCACGCCAAATCAAGTAGTTGATATTCCATATATTACATGCCAAAGTCAATTGTCAGTTATTTTTTAGGTTAGTTTTCTTTGTGTTTGTGTTTGGTACAGCCCGAAAAAATCCCCCTAGAATCCCGAAAAAAGAACCATAAGAGGTGTTGTTCTTACACAGAAAATAAAAGTTCGTAGAATTGTTCGTCAAATTTCTTGAAAAGTTCGTAACTCCAATGCTTTTACATGGGAAAATTCACCTCCAGGTTCGTAAAATGGGGTTAACCTCCCTGGGAGTGAGACCCCATTATACGAACCTGGAGGTGAATTTTCTCATGTAAAAGTATTGGAGTTACGAACCTTTCACGAAATTTGATGAACAATGCTACGAACTTTTATTTTCTGTGTATGTATGTATTCTCAAAGAATTCCGAAAGACAAAGAATGTTCTATTCACCTCTATTAGGGAGCAGCCCGTCAAGTTTCAACAAAAAAATAATATTTTAACAATATAGACTGACCTTAAATAATATTTTCTTGAAAATATTAAATAAGAATTTCATTACATCCTTGCAAAAGAAAATATCGATTTACTTCATAAATATAATTATCTTTCTCCAATTTCTCCAATTTCTTGGCGGAAATATTCTGATCTTTCTCCTTTGTTTAACTAGAAAATAATCATGCAATCAAAACCAAATGTTCTTTGAGTGCAATTTCAAGCATCTCATTTGTATAGAAAACTTTTAACAAAAAGCGAGCCTGCATGAGAAAAGTTTGAAGAATGTTTTGTCAACAATTCTCCCTTCTTTTTAAGGACTTTCTCTGTACAATTTAGTAAAATGGTGGATGATCTTTTTTCTTGAGAAACTTCTACTTGAAATAACTTCTCGGAGTTCCTTCTGCGAGAGAGACCCTTCAATTCAGACGTACGTTGAAGAGGAATTGAAAATTGACGTGAAAATAAAATGTTTCCCACAGTGAGAGGAGTTGTTTGTAATGGCATAGAAAAGATAAAACTTCCACATTCTCTTCTCATTTTAAAGGGAAAATCAAATGCAAAATATTACCTCACATCTCACGCTGAGTTATATTTCCTTTATTCTGTACAAAAACTCTACTTCCTTCATGCTGATTTTAGCCAAAATTATCCATCAGAAGTTTATGAATAAATTTTCCAACAAATATTTCTTATTATTTAAAGAATAAATGTTCAGGAAATAAATTTTGTGTGTTGAAATTAAAAAAAAAAAGTTTTTAGGTTGAATATTGGAGTTTTTCTTTGTAGAACGTAGAAAATCGAGATATTTTCCCAGCTGAATGGACAAATAAATAAAATCCGTCTACTAAATTTAGATTAAGTGCAGACAAACGCTCTTACAGACGTTCTTAAGACTTTCCTGCTTCTAAAAAAACTGAATGTTCTTACAATTAGTATGGTAAGGTTGTGAAATTTGGCACTTTTAATAACTTTTTGACTTTTCTTTAGCCGAGACACATTATGTGCTATAAAACGTGAGAAATTTTGTAATGATTAATGTTAAAAAAAAATAACTTTGAGAGTTGAACAAACATTTATTTGAATTCTAACTTTTTTCTGTAAAAAATTGTTTAATTTGACAGATCTGAAAAAATACATATATAGTATACCTTTTCACTCCTCATAGCTAAGACACATTTTTATGCCATAAAACAAATGAAAAATCGCATCCAAAATTTTTTTCTCGCCAAAATCAATCGCTTTAATCACTCCTAAAAATCCATTAAATGGGAACTCCCCTTGAAATTTTTCAATTTTCCATTCATCCCCCCAACCCTTATACTTCGCAAGAGGGTAGAAAAAGAAAATTGAAAAGAATTGTTGAGAAATAAATAAATAAATTGACTTACCTCGTATCCTTATTGGCAATTGCCTCCAATTTCCCGCGGCACCAGATGTCCTCTTCAGTTCGGTTAAAGTACAGCAACTTTAAAAGTTCTCTACGGGTTGGAGTTCAGCGGGAGGGTGGGTGAAGGATTACGAGAAAAGAATTGAAATGGAAGAATTAGCTTCGTCACATTCTGTTGTGGACATTTTTGTTCGCCCACACACTGGGTAAGGAGGTTTGTACGGAAGAAGGAGAATTTCTTTCTCATTCTTCGCTTCAACAACACACAGAGTGAGAGAAACTTACATTCTGTTGTTGCTCCTTTCGAGGAGATAGTCAATAATCCCCAAGATGGGTGTTATGCCACTCCCAGCTGCCAAAAGGGCAATCCTGCAGTGATTCTTGAGGCGGTACAAGGCAAAATTTCCACGTGGCTGTGACACCCTGAATGCAGATCCTGCTGAGGTGCTACTTGTCAGGGACTTGGATACAATGCCACTAGTGTAGCTCTTCACGAGCAATGCTAGGCAACTTCCGGGACATGGCACGGGTAAATAGAGTCCTGGCACAGGGGTGTAGCTTCGTGTTGCTTCACCAGTACCTAATACAGAAAGCGCGGCAGAGAGAGGAAGGGAGTGAGATCGATTGAAAAGGTCGCGTTGTGAGAGATGATTGTGGATTTTATGCACGTTTCTGCATATTTTATGACATTTTTTGCATTTTTTATTCTATTCTGGTTTTCTCGTTTCGTTTTTCCTCTCATTCTTTTCATTTTCAATCGATTTATTCTTTCGAAAACAGTACCAGATGAAAGGAATACTTAAAATGTTTGAATTAAAGTCTCAGAAAGAATTATTTCAACAAGTTTTAAAGTCTAAAGAAAGGGCCTGATTGACTAAAAAAAAAGAAACTTCGGGGTCTGAAGATCAATTTAAGAATTAAAGTAAAGAAACAAAAAGATTAAATATCTAAAGAATAATTTTCAGGTCTATATTCTAAAATTTCAGAACTTGAAAGTTCCTAATTGAAAATTAAAAAAAAGGGTTAAAGAAAGACTTTCAGGATTAAATATTGAAACTTTAAAAACCGAAAATGGCTTAAAGTTCTGAATATCAATTTTTAGATTCTAAATACATATTTTAGGTGTCATAATAAGGCATTTTTGAACTTTAAACTAACTTGAGGAGAAATGAAAAATTTTGGTCCTGAATGTGAAATAGAGCTTATAAAAATTTGATGTTTATGATTTTAGGAAACATTTTGGGGTTTGAATTTTTAAATTAATTTATCGAAAATATGAAATAATAAGATCAATTCTGTAATATAAAATCTTTTAAAAGCAATAAAAAATAAAAGATTTCTATTATTTTCTTTTCAAAATTTCAGAAATAAAAACTATTTAAGAATTTCAAAAGAAAACTTTACAAAATAAAAGTTTTAAAACTTTGATTTCAATGAGAATTAAAAAAATAATATCAGAGTCTGAAGTGAAAATTTGTGAAAACAAAATAATAATTCTGATCTTTAAAGATTAAATATTGGAAAATTTAAAAAAAATCTGATCTCAATATTAGATTTTAAAGTCTGAATTCACGAAGTTTGAATAAAAATTTTACAGAAAGATGAAAAATTTTTAAAGTTTGAATTAAGAATTTAGTGGTCTATGTACATTTAGGGGTCTCAATACAAATTTTCGAACTTTCAAAGATTTTTTTTAACCAATTTGGAACTTTTAGGAGTTTAAAATAAATTTCAGAATTTCTTAAAAATCTTTAGCAGAAAAATTATTAATTAAAATGATTTGTTCCCTAATTTTCTGCGTCTTTCTTTCTTATTTCAGTTATTTCATTAAAGAACTTTTCAAATAAATTCATCTTAATTATTTTTTTTAATAAAATTAATTTAAAAATAAAATAAGAACTCACCTTGAACACGAACTGTGACACTAATATGATACCCAATTGGTTGAACTTGAAGGAGTTTCCTTTTGGGCCGTAGGACAATTGCGTAGGAATCATGATTGAATTTGTGGCACGTTATTGCATCATATTCTTTCGGTTCGACATCCCCACCACCCCTCTTTCGCTCCATTGTCCCGTAGGTGGTCCAAAGAGCTGGTTGGGCCTTCCGGAAGATCAGCTCAACCTTCCCCGATTCAAGGGCAATGCGTGTCACGCACGGCCATTGAACTTCATGAGCAAATTTCAGGTGATACGTGAAAGTTTGCCGTTCAACTATTACCCGAACTTCCGTATCGACATCAGTGAGTTGCTCCACCGTCAAGCCCGGATTGCAGAGGGATTTCGTGTAGAAGATAATGGTGAGATCTGAGGTCTTCTGAATCCAATCGAAGCGTGGCTGAATGTCCGGCGTTTTCTCCGGTGTTGGGGGGGCCGTGGGTGTGGGTGTTGGTGTGAGGGATATGCTAAAGGGGAGACGGAATCCCCCATTATTGGCCGATGTGGGGGATTGGGTTTTATTGCTTTGCCCCGACGGAAAGTCCAAACCGTCCAAATTCAACGTAGCCACATTCCTCAGGGGACCAATATAGCATTTTCCCAGCAATTGCTCATAGTTCACCCATGCGTGCACCTCTTCAAACAACTTGGTAGCATCCTTCCCAACGCCACGCATCAATTCATCAGATCCTACCCAACAAATATATATGAGAGGAATTCTTCACTTTATGCTACCAAAAACCATGTTCTTGAGAAGTGAGGAGGAACTAATAATTCAATTTTCTTCATGCTCTCATCCTCAATAGTCTTCTTCTTATTACATACATAACATCAAGGGGTGTTTAACTGAATAAAAATAGGAAGAGTACTAAATTCTTGCCAAAGAGTGTAATTCAATTTAGTACTTTAAGGGCTTAAATTTAGTACTTTTTTTCCATTGTATTCAGTTTACTTTTTTAGCTAGAATTTACTATGTTTTTGGATAGAATTTAGTAAATTTTCGACTGGAATTTAGTACCTGAATTTAGTACATTTAGTAATTTTTTTAAATTGTTTATTTTTTGTTAATTATATTCAATGTAAAAAGAAAACAGTTGTAATAATATTTATAATAATTGAATTTAGTACTTTTTCGGCTTGAGTTTATTACTTCGGCTAAATAATATTTTTTGAAAATTCAATCTTAAGAAGTAAATTCAATAATTAAAAGTACTAAATTTAAACCGAATAAGTACTGAATTTAAGTCTAAAAAGTACTAAATTTAAGTCTAAAAAGTACTAAAAAAATTCAATCCTGAGAAGTACTTAAAAAACTCTAAATTCAAACCGAGAAAGTAGTAAATTCAATCCGAATTAAAATGAGAATATTCAGTTCATAAGCAGCCAAAATATTCGGCAGATAAACACCCCTTGCATAACATATACATAAATATATATTGCATGGAAAGTTGTGGTGGACATGATGGAGAATTTTCTTTCACATCAGTCCAATCAAAAAGGAAAATTGGCACACTGAACCATCATACGGTCTTTTTGCCAGAGAATAATTCCAGGAAAATTTTTGCTCATGGAAACTTTCACGTTCAATCAATAAAATTTTATTGAAAGGGACTCATATATATTGTACATGTACATATAGTTTCCAGTAAAGAAAATGCTGACATTTTTCTTTATTGATTGAAAAAAAAACACCGGAAAAATATTTCAAAGAAATCTTCAAAAAATATAATTGAAAGAAAAATGTTTTGTGAAAAGTTTGTTAATTTTTGTCATTTTTCTATTTTAATAAATTTTTATTTTGTATCGTTTTTTGCCAGAATTTAGGACTGTTTTGTAGCATGAAGAAATTAAGAAACTTCCCAATGAAGTTCGAAGATTTAAATCAATCAATTGCAAAATAACGAAACAAACTTACCTCCGGGATGGAAATCCATGTAACGCGTAACATTGTAGACTTTTCCGCGAATTGCAATCCACGCATCGCCCTTCTTGCAGTGCTTGGCCAATTCTGCGTGACTCACGGGGCTCACGACACCCTTCGTGCCCGCTAAATCACAGCCAGAACTCCCAAGGCGGATCCAATCCATGAGCGAATGCCCCGGTTTGAGGGCACATTTGTTTCTTGGATTTCCTGCAAAAGAAAAAAAATTGATTCTCTCAACATCTGTTTGAGATTCTAATTCAGATTTACGATGGAGATTCTTGAATAATTCTTGTTATTTTTAGTTGAGTGTGATTTTCGCGAAATTTCCATTTTTTCACATTTTATTACGGAGCAAGCACTTTTGCAACCGTACACTTTGCCTTCTAAATCTGATCTGCCATTTTTGCCGCCAAATCCTTACTTTTTCCCCACATTCTCTATTTTCACCACTCGAGTTCACCACTTCGAATGCGCGCCAATTTGAAATATTATTTTATTTCATAAGTTTTCCGAACAGTGATAACATTAAAAAAATAACTGTTACTCAAATTTTGGCTCAATTTTAACCTTTCTCTGCATATTGAATGTACCAAAATCACCACATAAAGGAAAAGATTAATGGTTTTTCCTGTAAATTGAAAATCCATCATGTGATTGGATATAAAATATTGAATTTCAAATTTAATTCATCATCCACGCGCGTGTCAGGGGACTTTCATCAGTAAACTTTTGCTGGTGAAAATATTGAATTTGTGAAGAAAGGAAAAACACGCAAAGTTTACCTTTTATACATTCTTCTTGCACTCTCTCTCTCTCACAGAAAAACCTCTCAAACTGTGATGCGGGGGAGGTAATTCGTTGTGTGATAATGGTTTGAAAATTTTTCCTCTTCACCCACCGCGTGAATAAACTTCCCTTTCAGTGTGGGCAAGACGATGATGATGATGGGAAGAATATTGTTGATGTGCGAAGGGGATGGTGGGATGGATGATAATTGGATTTCGATGGAAATTTGTGAGAAAATTGAGACGCGCCGAGTATTGCCGCAGCAATTGCGTGGAAAAAAGAGAAATCTCACTCATCCGCAGATCAAATAATTTCAACCGCACAACTTCCAAAACGAAGGAAAATGTTCTTGAGGAGGGAGTGGAAGTGGGAGGGGAAAAGTTGATAATTCTTTTTTTTTTCTTTTTCTTTTCAACTTCAACGTCGGTTGAATTGCAATTGAGTTGAGCATTTAAGAGGAAAGTTTTCTGCCACCAAACATTTTTTTGTTGAGGTTTCTCTTCGTCCTTTTTAGGCTTTCCTTCTTTCATTTTCTTGAAGAGAATATGAGGAATTTTCTCAGTCGCACCTCTGTGGAGGATGCCACAATGTGGGTCAATTGAGGTGTTTTGAAAGAAGAAGGAGTTTATTCACACTGAGGTTCTTCTTACGACGAAACATATGTTTGAAAACATATTCAAAAAATGATAAAGGAACTGATAAATGATAAAGGAAGCTGGTAAGGATATGTGTATAAATGTAATTAAACCGTTGTATATTATTCTAACTCAATTAAAGCATATGCATCACTACTTTAATTAATTTTATTTCTATGGTTTTAAATCTATTTTCTTAAAAAAAAAGAATTCTTAAAAAAAGAATAAATTTAAAATCATTAAAAAAATTTCAATTGAAAGCACTGAAGCATATGTTTCATTTTCCATTTTAATAAAATATTTAAAACAATTAAATTTTATTTCAA
The DNA here is from genome assembly GCF_024334085.1 of Lutzomyia longipalpis. Lineage (NCBI taxonomy): Eukaryota > Metazoa > Arthropoda > Insecta > Diptera > Psychodidae > Lutzomyia > Lutzomyia longipalpis. Next base: position 15,522,463 of record NC_074710.1, on the reverse strand, counting down.
ACTAAAATACAAAAATTAACTAAAAATAATATTTCCAAATGATTGAAAATTTATTTACTGCACAAAAAGCTGCATGAAGCATATGCACCAAGTGCTTCGATTGATTTTATTGATCTACAATTTTCAAAAAAATCAAAACAATATTTTTTTTAAATATACCGAATTAATAAAAAAAAAATTATTTTATTCATTTTTCTAACGAAGAAAGAAACTTCTAGCCAAACGTTCTTTCTTTCCTTCAAAGGGAGATTGAGGTTATAAAAATATGTTGGCATTAGCAACCACAATTTACATAACCATTGTCTTGTTCAATGTTTTTTTTATGCTTAAAATGGCTCCTCTGTGCTTCCTCTTCATGGGTGGGAGGATTCTTCTTTCGTGCCCAGGAGGGGATGATCATAAAAAATAAATAAGTTGACTCCATCAAGTTTATATTTCTCTATGGCGCGTTAAATGCTATATAATATAAAAACTAGGTTTATCGCAATCTCGCCCACCTCGTGAGGCACATTAAATTGAATTACATTAGAAGGCACTCCATACAAAAGCTCCAAAAGCTCTCCTTCCTCTCACTACTTTATCCGCCACCCCAAGAATACAATAAAGATTGCAAATTCACGGAGAAATCTTACAGAATTGAATGATTTTTTTAAAGAAAAAAAATTATTTTGGATTAAATTATGAAATTTATGCGAATTTCTCTACAAAAATACAAATAATGGAAAATGATTCAAATTGAATTAATTCTTAGCGATTTTTCAACGAGAAATTCCTTTAATTTGTTCACTTAAATGCTGAATTTTAATGCACTAAATTAATGTCTGATTCAACTGAAAAAAATCCACATTTATGAAGACTTTAAGAGCATCTAATAAACGTTCCCTAATGGACTGAAAATGTTTTCTTCTCCACGAATAATTTTATTGTGAAAACTTCTGTACCAACATCATCAACAAATAATGCACACCCCTTTAGTTTTTAAGCTGTTTGAAGCCCTTGAAAGTCTAGTTTAAAACACTCTCCTTCACATATTCGCGCACAATTTAAACCCTAATTTGCAGGAAGTTTCAAAACCCCATTCTCCCTCTCACTCTCTTCGGAAGGATTGCGGTGAAATATCACTTGTGAGGCTTCATAATTGCGTACTTATAGCCATTTCTCTTGAGAGCCATGTTATCATGGGTTGGGGGAGGGTTGAAATGTGTGCAAAAAGGGGTGGGCTGGGCATGGAATCCCTCTCATGGCTATTCTCATGCTTAAATTAAATCCACAGAGAGACATTTCATTGCAATTAAATAAACATTTTCATCATGTGACCCATCAAAAAGGAGGTGTGAGGGAAGGCACAACATACCCCTCACCCCATGTAGACACTTGACTAACAATCTCACCCTCACATGCACAGACTCTCATAATCTCTTGTGGAATTTTAAGCAAACACCCCCACCTCATCGTCCTGAAAAGGAGCCTCTAAAAGCTGGAATATTGAGCCAATTCCGGAGGGTTTGTGTATTTTTGGGGTGAAATAAATTGGAATGAGATTTGCAGCTTCCTCTGTTTTTTTTTTCGAGCAAGAAGAGCCCAAGAAGATCATTTTTATCCCAAGCGGAACGTCGAAAAGAAGAGAAAAAACTGCGTGTGAGGGTGTGAGAAAATTGAGCTTCTTTAAGCTCAACGAAAACTTCTTCATGGCGTAATAATTGCCTCTCACATCAGAAGCACCACCCACCCCCAACACACCCTTCGTACAATATTCGATTGACTCTGTGCCCTCGTTGAGACGGCCTCATGTTCTTGGCTCCCTCATCTTGATTTCATCATCTCCGTAACAACATTCACTCCTGCAACATCTTTTAGTGGAGGCGAAATAATTTGCCGTGTGGAGGAGGAAGGTGAAGAGATCAAGGCGGAGAACATAAAGTAATTTATCGAAAAACTTATTCTCTCCTCCATCCAACTCCTAAGCACCTACTCCTCATGGCATCTGCTTTTCACGCCCCTCAAGAGCCCATCGAAGGGAAGAAAATGAACAGAAATATACCCTTTCCCCCCCCCCACACGCTCTCAACCCCCCACCACCACGTAAAAGTCGTCAAAAAGTATTAATTGAAATATATTTTTACAATTTTTATTATTTCCATGAATTTCCTTTTTTTATCTTTCATCCCCTCCCGCACATAGCCTGGATCCCAAACATTTGTAAACCCCCCCCCCCTCCCGAAATGAGGGGGAGATTATGCGTGGAAAAACAATTTCCAGAAGGAAAAGCGAGAAGAGAAAATCAGCAAAAAAGGGAAAAAAGAGAATCCAGAACCATTGAGGCTGAAATGTAAATAAAAAAGAAATCTTCTCAGACATTTTGATGAAAGTTCATTGCAGGTGGGGTGGACAAATGGGGTTGGATGGAGGTGGGGGTGGGGCAGCAGAGTGGAAAAAATGCTACCAGTAAACATTTTTCTTGAGACTTTTTTTTATCCGTAATATATTCGAGGATTTTCTCTGAATTTAATTTTCACTGCAGGAAAGATTTTTATCTTCATCGTGGCTAAATAGAATGGAAATTCACCGCGAAATGTAAACTTTGTGTTAATGCGTGTAAAAGTAAGTAAAACTTTAAAATTTCAATGATTGAATTTTAGATTTGAATTTGGCGCGCACTCGAAGTGGTGAATTCGAGTGGTGAAAATAGAGAATGTGGGGAAAACGAAATTATTTGACGGCAAAAATGACAGATCGGATATAGAAAGCAAAGTGTACGGATGCAAACGTGCTTGCTTCGTAATGAAGAGTACTTTTCTCGTGTAAAATAAGGTTTCGCGAACAAGCTCTTTTAAGCTTTACTGCAAATACTCAATGTAATTTTCAAAAACGAACAAACATCTTGACGATTGTTTAAAAATTATCTAAATTTCTTGAAGAATTTTGTCATTAAGTGCTTTACAATGAAATTGTCGAATCTCAATGTAAACTATGAGGGCTCTGCTGCGAGTCCCCACTGTAACTTTTCATACAGAGATAAGTAGGGGAGGGCGGGGCTATTTGTGTCAATTTGGATAAATCGCTATCTGCAGGACTCCCACGGGGCAAGAAATTTTCCTCGATAGGTCATTTTCATAGGAAATTTCCTTGCCTACAACTTTGTCTTAGACCGCTTTTCTCTATCTCCACGGGAAATATGAGTTTTCGAGCTTTTCCTGAACCCTTCCGCTTCTGACTTTTTTAAGAATCCGTCGACGAATATTGTCACCAGCGGGGGTAATTAGGTCGGTGGAATTTTCCGACATTTCCAAAGATTTTCCACCTGAGAGTTTAGTTGTAGCTACTAACCAAACTCCTCACTTGTTCATCCACGGCAAGGAATTTCACTTTTCTATAAACTAAAACACAGAATTTTGGAATTTTCTTAACCCCCACATTTTGCAACAAAAAGGTTAGAAAACATGTCAATATTTTGACGTTCCATATGATTTACATTGGTGACAAAATTAGCCCCACTCGACATATGTTGATTTGCATAAATGTGCAGAAAAATCATTAAAAGTTAGTGCAAAATACACCTTGGCAAAGTTTTCTATATTGACCTAGCTCGTGGAAAAGACGGTGAGATTAGAAAATCGCTAAAAGAAAATTGTCGGAAAATGAGTTTTTCTCAACACGTAAAACGTATTTTTAGAGGCCTCAAAATTTGTTTATTTTTTTATTCCTAAACTATTCATCGGATAATCCCCAAACTACAGTCAACTATTGAGGGTAGGTAGGACTTCTTATCATAATTTTTTCAGGTGCTTCCGATTAATAACTTGGGAGAAATCGCCATTTGAAAATTCCAAACTGTCACAAATAGCCCCGCTCTCCCCTAATAAAAAAAATTAACTTGAAGATTATGTAAAAAAAAAATTTCTGTGCAAAAATCGCACAGAGTATTCTCGCTTCAATGGGAGGTGCTAATTGAAAGAAAAGTCAATCATAACGCGTCCAGTTATAAGAGTTGGTGTCCCACAACGTGTAGAAGTTAGTTTATGCGTTATAATACGATTTGTGATCAGAATTAGTAGGCAAAGTTGATTTTTTTTGTGAAATTCAGTAATTTGATGCATAAAAATGGTCATATCTCAAGATCTATAACACCTACAGAAATTTATAGACTAGTTATGAAAAGGTCTTAAAATAATCCAGAATATGGGATTAATTTTGATACTTTTCAAGGTCCCATCAGGAACACAAAATGGCGGCTTTTTATTTTACCAAAACAGTTTTTCGTATTTTTTGTTCTGAAGGAATCGTTTGAGAAGTTTATGATGTTCTAGAAAGTTGTAGAGAATTGCAAAACCTTTCATTTGATACCAAATTGAGCAAAATCGGATAAGTAGAACAGGAGATATGGGTCTTAGAACTTTTCAAATTCAAGAATTTTTCAAATGGCTATATCTTCTAAACGGCGACATAGATTTTCTTCATTTTCGGACTGGTGAAAGATATTGAGTCTAGCTACAACATATCAAAATTTAAAGGAAATCGATAATCGGGATTCGGAGATATGGCCCCTTAAAGTTAGGAAATTTTTGTTTTTTATTTTAGCGCCTCTTGCGGCCATTTTTGGAACTTGAAATGTTCTAGACAGTTGTAGGGCTTCCAGAAACCTTTCATTTGATACTAAGTTGGTCAAAATCGGTCAAGCCGTTCTCGAGATATATCGAAAAAACACTTTTTGCTTTAGGCCGCCATATTTGCTAAACCGCTTGACCGATTTTCAAGTATGAATTGTTGATGAAAACGTCTCACTAAGCCCTACAACATACTAAAATTTCAGACCTCTAGCTGTAAGGGAAGTGGTTGACGGTATTTCAAAATGGCGGACGGCGGCCATCTTGGATTTTGAAAATGCGAAAAAATGAAATTTTACACCCACATTTCTATAGAAAACTTCAAACCGGAAGTCTCTATCTCTTGCCGTTCGAAAGTTATAAAGCAAAGTTTAGGCGACCGGCCGGCAGGCCGGCAGGCCGGCCGGCAGGCCGGCCGGATCAAAAATTTTCCACCACCATTTTCGTAATGTGGGATGTCTAAAACGTGCTCATACCAAGTTTGAGCCCGATCTGAGGTGGTCGGTTTTTCCGACGATTACAATACTTGGTGTTGGCCACGAAGTGGAACACCAACTAATATATAACCGCCGCAGATTGCACAACAATAAAAATGGTCCATCGTTAAATCTTTCGTGAAATGAGCAAACATATTGTTCTGGGTTGGCAAATAATCACACAGTGCAGTGCGCTGTGAGCAATTAATGAGAAATAAATTGAATTCAAAAGAGAAAGGGAGAATAAAGGATGTTGTTAGGTGGAAGGTTCTTTTGCTTTCTTTTTTCCCCTCCTTTTGTTCTCTCATCTCTGTAGCATAATTATGAATCCTTCTATTAATTTTCCTCCCTGTGCTCCAAGTTGCGGGAGATAGTGCGAGAAATTGTTGGGGGTTGTTGTGCCTGGAAATGGGGTGACTGAGGGGTGAGGGGGGAGGTGATGAATAAAAGGATGTTCCATGAAGAAGAAGAAAAAAAGGATACGAAATGGATGTTCATGTGAATTGTTCTCGTTGCTTATGTATGTATATAAATATGTACAATAATATATATATTTTATTGTGTACGCCAGACCATTAAGGACTTTATCGTCGATTTATATGTATTTCATCTCACTTCCATCATAACGTTAATCTTCAACCATTCTTTCTTCTCATCCTCTTTCCCCTTTTTTCCCGCCCAAAGCACAGCGTGGAAAGTGAAATGAATTTTATCTCACTCAGCTCCTTTTTTCCTTTTTTTCCTTTTTCTCCTGTTTTTTTTTTGGTAGGAAAAGAGGGGGTTGAGAGTGGGGATTTCTGTACAAGAAGAAAAGTGATGAAATGAGCCGTGAACATTTCTTCTAGCGCGCACCTGCTCCACGATACGGAGATGTCTCTCAAGTTTCTTCTTCGATAAAGTCGTCCATGGTATTTTATATGTATATAAATATGTATGTAGCTGTTGATAAATTCAATGCTATAATACATATGTATAGAAAAGAGGGATTGATCAGAAAACTCACAAATTTATCCATATCTATTTGTTTATCCGTGTCTCATGTATCCTCCATCCCACCCTTCATCTTTTAACGTGCGCGCCATTCCGAATTCTCACGCAGCATAAAACGATATCTTTCTTGTAAATACATGATATTGACACGAGGGCGGGGGATGGGAATTGGGCGAAAAGTTGCGATACTAACCTACGAACACTGAACGTGTACATAGATAGAGGTGTGAGATTGACAGAGAAAACAGAAGAGGATGTTTCTTCACCTGCCCTCAACTTTTACCGTGTACATGGGAGTGGGTGGGAATAGCGATATTCGATTCCTTCTCTCTCCTTTTCTTCCTTTTTATCCACTCAAGAATTTATATATTCTGAAGGATATCTTGATTTTTTGATATATACCTACAATCTAACATAAGTTAATTCAGGGGTTTTCCCATGAATTGAGAAAAGGTAAAAAATAAATGTTGATTTAATTGGAAATCAAAATGGATTTATGTGAAAAATAAATATTTGATTTTGCAGAGAAATTCTTTTTTGTTGATTTAATTTTTATACTAAGAAATTAAATTGAGAAGCTTTTTGATACGTACACTATGTATCATAAAATGGAGCATAAAACATATGCTTCTTTGCTTCTTTCATCAATCATTTTCTCATTGAAAATATTGAATAAACAAAAGGTTTATTTATGTATTTTAAACCAGAAAAAATCATCCTTGGAAGCATTGAAACATATAAATAAATCAGACGATAACTAGCTTAAAAAATAAACCTCAGATTCTCAAAAGAAAACATTCATTCAATCATTTTTTTGTTTAAAAACTTTCAATAAATTGTACAACTAATAAAATAAATATCTTATTTGTATATATTTTATTTAAGTTTCACATTAAATTTCTTCAAATGAATGACATTTTTTTAAAAAAATGTTGAGTTAGGTTAGTTTTACACGGAATACATGACTTATTAAATATGAAACTTCCTCATCAATTACATAAGACTTTTATTTAATGAAAACAGTAAAAAGAGCTATAATAATGAAATTTAAACTTTTTCAAGATGATTATAGAAACCTCATTGACTTTTGAAAAATGTCTTCCCATGTAAGACTAGCTTAAGTAGACTGAAGCTTTATATATAGAAATTGAACTATCTCTTTGAGACGTTCTTAAATATTACTCTCTAACTTCTTCGTGATTTTTCTCCTCTGTGCATCTTCACACCATTCAACAGTAGAAAAATAAAATGCATAAGCTTCTTCTAAAATTTCCCCCTTGTACGATCAATTTGCAATACATCACACCTTTGCATTGCCCCGCAAAACGTGGCGAGCAAATAAATTGCGGCGAGTTTGTGGAGAGTTTTGCAAAAGCTCTTTGCGGCTTTGACAAAATATCAAAAATTACTTTGTGAATTTAACGATGACATAATGCGTGACCTCTGGGTGTGACCTCTACACCACCAAATGATAGGCAGACGACACAAACTTGATTTTCTGGAAGTGGAGCGAGACGGAGCTTTTTTTATTTCTCAATGACTTCACGCGCACTTTTGGGTTCATCTGCGAGAAATCGGGCCATCGTATTGGTTTTGGTGTGAAATTGCATAAATAATCTGTTTTTGCATGGAGATAGCATCGTGATAAGAAAAATGAATAATTTTCTTTGGAAATCTTCTTTTGTGTGCAAAGCTCATGAGTCACACAGAGGGTGCAAAAGTGGAGGAATCTTGAAGAAAAGAAAGAAAACTTTGTATTTATCTATACTGACTAAATGGAAGTTTCTCTTTCTTCTCAAATTCTACGTATATATCTATTTGTTATTCACTTGTTGTGTGGCCTGAGAGATTCAGAGAAGTAATAATAATGAGAAAACTAACTGACGGAGGCGTCATTGCTCTAATGAGCATTGAAGGCCAAATTCAATGGCTCTTGTTAAGGCATTTGGTGGTTGTTTCTCATGAATTTTTCTTCAATCTTCCTTAACCTTTTTTTCCTCTCCCAAATCCACGTCAAAGTCCACACTAAAGGACTTTTCGGAAAGCTCTCTTACATCGCAATTATTTATTCAATTTCCAAAGAACAATATTTTACATGTTATGTAGTTCACTCACTACAAATAGGAAAAGCTTTCCTTTGACCTGATTTTCTTGCAGCAGATTCAACCCGTCCCCCACCCATCATTCTCTCCTAACATTTCTTGGTTCCTAATCTCATTTTATGGTTCACAAACTTCTTGGGAGGAAAGAGCTTCGGGGCTTTTTGACTTCTTCTACAGAAATTGCAGAGAACATCTCTTTACTCCTTTGACTCTCATGGTTTTGGTTACGTCCTTTACACTCCTCTTTCGCGCTTCAGCCCACTCCTTGTAGACAGTTCCAAACATCTTTACATAATGCATGTCGTGGGTGGGTTGGGAATAAACTTAAAAACCTCCTTGAGGTTAATTCTTAATTTAAATCCAAAGTAATTATATTTTGCAGAATATTTTCAATGATTTTTAAGCGTCTGTTAAGAGTTTTTTTTTTCTTAAGAAAATTTCTTTAAACGTTTACGGTTAGGTTCAGAGTAGTTAAGGGGTGGACAAATGCGAACTTTTCGGCCCAAAAACGCATAAAACGTGAAAAATTCCCCACATTCGAGCATACAGCGATGTGCATTTGCCTCGAGTGGACTTTGTAATATTTTTCTGCTACACACAGAGTAAAATCTTGACCACACAGCTCGGAGTCAAAGTGTGGAGATTTTATAAATCTTTTCAGGCAGTATCTTGTGGGACTTTGTGGCGTGAAGATGTCTAGTCTTACGATCTATCTCGCTGTGGCTCTGGCCTCCCTGGTGGCGATCGCGTACGGTCAGCAGGGTACAAGCAAGGTCATCTGCTACTACGACAGTCGGAGTTTTGTGCGTGAAGGTGAGTTCCCTGCCCCCTCCTACGCAACCACCTCCCCCCAACAGTTCGTTAAAAATTCGTTTAAAAAAAATCCCCGCAAAACCGGGAAAATTTGTCATATAAGCACTGAATTACGCAATCATTATTAATTCAACGATAATCTGGCGTGAAATTCATCTCATCTACTATGGCTGAATGCCAAATTGCGAGCCATTGAATGTACGTGGATGCAATTTTAATTTTCCCAGCAATAACATTCAATAAAATTGAGCTTTAAACAAACAATGGAAGTGCTAAATATTATGCAAGGACAGTGCAGTGCAAAAATCATTTGAAAATCTCTCTTACTAATTCAGCCCTGATTTCCACTCCCTCCCCAAGATCATTATCAAGGAAAAGCGGAAATGTCGTGAATTCTTTATGGGAAAATAAATATTTTCCGGTGATTTTCAAGAGAGAGAGCTTTTCGTGTTGATTTCTTGCCAAGAAATCTTTCACGGAGAATTTGGCAAAAACAAGACTTGAAAGAAAAAAACCAAAACGAAGAGAGAAACTTTTGTGAGACAATTTAAGCTTTATTTTTCATTTGGAAACCTTGACACGTGGTGATTCATTTTTGAATGAATTATAAAATGTAGTTCGACAAGAGATTAATCGCTTGATTAATTCGTGTCTTTGGAGATTAGGAAAAAAATTAGAGAAATTGATGAATTCTTGAATTAAATGGCAATTTAGGAATTCTTAGGACAAAGAGAATTAATGCTCACAAGAAAACAATTTTTTATTGGGAAATTGCTGCAGAGTTTTATTAAAAGTTTTTGGAAGAATTTTCATAAATTTTTGTTGATTTTAGTTGATGCTAAAAATTAAAAGTTTTAAAAATTAAATACTAAATTTAAAAGTTTAAATAAACTTTGGCATCGCAAAGAAATTTTTAAATTTTCGGGAATATTTCTAAATAATAATTCAATATTAGAAAATTTATTAAATTTACATTTTTTTCAAAAAACAACGTTAAACAGAATGAATAAAATGGAATAATTTGATAAATTCTTTCATTCCTTTATTTTGTCTTCCCAATATTTTTTTCTTTTACTTATTTATTTATTTTTTATTATTTATTTAATTCTTTAATTTTCTTATTCTTTTAGTCTTTCATTTTAAGGTTTAAAAGACCATGAAAGTTCTGAATAAGCTCCAATACTTCCGCAAACTTTTAATTTTTTTCCTCTTCAATCGATTTTCCAATTAAAAAAAAACCCTTAAAATGAATTTTAAATTAACGAAAATAAAGAGAAGCCCGTCTCCTTTAAGAATAGATCATAAAAAACCCCCACTTATTCCAGAAAAATGTCTTTTTCTTCCCCTAACAGGACTTGGAAAGACAAATCTTGCTGACATTGAACCAGCTCTACCCTTCTGCACGCATCTTGTTTATGGCTATGCTGGTATTAATGGTGGAACCAACAAACTCGTCTCATTGAATGAGAATCACGACTTGGATCAGGGTAAAGGTTTCTTCAGGCAAGTCACAACACTCAAACGCAAATATCCCGCCTTGAAGATTCTTCTTGGCGTGGGTGGTGGTGCTGATCCTGAGAGTAGTCAATATTTGAGTCTTCTGGAATCTTCAGCGGGGCGCATTTCATTCATCAATGCCGCCTACACGCTTGTCAAGACGTACGATTTTGACGGTTTGGACTTATCGTGGCAATTCCCCGTGGTTAAACCAAAGAAAATTCGCGGAACTTTCTCGTCATTCTTCCACAAAATCAAGAAACCCTTCACATCAGACGATGTGATTGATGAGAAGTCCGAGGAGCACAAGGAGGAATTTACAGCCCTCGTGCGTGAGCTTAAGAACTCCTTCCGTCACGATAACTACCAACTAGCTCTCACCGTTATGCCCAATGTCAATTCATCCCTTTACTTTGACGTGCCTGCCATCATTAACAACCTGGACTACGTTTCCTTGGCAGCTTTTGACTTCCAAACCCCCGATCGGAATCCCAAAGAAGCCGACTACCCTGCTCCACTGTACGAGCTACCAGAACGCAATCCTGAATCCAATGTCAACTACCAGGTGCAATGGTGGTTGGGCCAAAGGGGTCCTGCATCGAAAATTATCGTTGGTATCCCAACCTTTGGGCATTGTTGGAAGTTGGGTGAAGATTCGGGCATCACTGGGGTCCCACCTCTTCGTACACCCAAAGAAGGTCACCCTGAGGGTCCTCAACTCAAAGTTCCCGGCCTTGTGAGCTACCCCGAAGCCTGTTCTAAGCTAACAAATCCCTCAAATGCCCATCTTAAGGGTGAAGACGCACCCCTGCGCAAAGTCAATGACCCTACTAAACGTTTTGGAAATTATGCCTTTCGCCTTGGGGATCCCGATCGGGACTACGAACACGGAATGTGGTGCAGCTTTGAGGATCCCGATACAGCTGGCAATAAAGCTGGGTATGTTCGTGCCAAGGGCTTGGGCGGTATTGGTCTCTTTGACATCACCCTCGATGACTTCCGTGGCACCTGCTCTGGGGATAAATTCCCCATTCTACGTGCTGCCAAATACCGTCTCTAGATCACTCTAGAAGGCTTTTTTTTGTCAGAGTAGTGAAGAAAGACACTCAACCATTCCTAAATGAACTTTTTCTTTATTTTTTTATTTTGTATTTTGTCATTGTAAATCCAAATAAAACATTAATGTGTAGAATCTATTTTTGAGAAGTTTTTTGTTGGTTCATTTGTTTGATAAAAAAATTCGCGTTAAGAGAATATTATGTAATTAATGATGAGCTTTGAACTTGAAAGTGCGATAGCGAAAATCTTGAAATTTTGTTGGATTCTTTTGAGCTTAGAAATGAGTTTTGAATGTTTTTTTTTATTAAAAAATAGTGAGATTAGATGGAAATTAGCAAAAAGGGTCGTGCTGCTTTTGAAATTCAATCAACCGCCTTAAATATGCAACAAAATCCCTTGAAAATTCTGGGGAAGAATTTTTGAACAAAAACATAGGTTTTCTATGCAAATTGAGCATTAAAATTTTGTAAGAATATTGTACCCTTGAGGCCTATTGAATGATGATTTTGTAGCAAATCATCCCCCTGTCAAAAGGCGGGTAAAATGAGGGTGGTTGTGGGGGTGGGATTAAAGTCCATTAATAACATTTGCTACGAGGGTAGAGAGAGGGAAATAGAGGAGGTGAGTAAATTTGCCATTCACATGCTTATTGTTTTGTGATTATCACCAACCATCAGACACATTCAACCCCTTCTCGATGCTTTGTGCGGATACGTTTATGAATAAATTGACCTCATTCATGTGCGAGGGGAGTAATGTTTCCCCCCCTTCTCCTCTGCCCATTCAACCCCCTTAACTGCGAAATTCCTCAACCATCGCACGTTCTTCTCGTCAAACTTAAACCACACACTCACACACAATTTTATGAGTCTTCTTCGCTGCCTTCCTCCTTCCATCATCCAACAATCAACCACAAAAGTCCTCACATGCTTCTACTCCCACAATAATAGACTCCTCGAGAGAGAGAGATAGAGGAGAAGGAAGAAAAAAAAGTACTTTTCCTTCAATGTGAGGCAAAATACAGCATCAATTTCCCTTCACAAAGAGAAAAATATCTTCTCCCCCAATCACTTCTTGGCACACCGAGAAAACTTTCCCGGAATTTCCCTTTTCTCTTCATACAAGATTGAGTGAAGTTTATTACACGAGATATGTAAATGATGAGAGAAAAAATCCCTCCGAAAAAAAGGAGAAAAACAAAAATTCCAAAGTTAAAAGAAAATAAATTAATAAAAAGCAAAATTTTTACACAACAATTCTACGAATCCTTATCAATTTCTCCGCGCAATCATGTATCGTCACTGTAGAAGAAAATGAAAAATAAAAATCCCCTCCAGACTTATTTACGTTGTAGCATCTTTATTAAATAAATTGTTGTGGGATTTTCTCAATAAACACTTGATAAGGATTTTTTTTCTTATTTATTGAAGAAAAATTAAGAAGATGATTTTTTTTTAATTTAAAATATTTTATTGAGAATTATCTATAGAGATTTAGGGGAGTGTGGTGCAAATGGAAAAATAAACCTAAACCTTAGAACCGGAAGCTCAGAGAAAATTTGATTTTTCAAATTCTTAATCTTTTAAGCGAATTCTTGATAAAAATTTTAGTTTTTTTTGTGTTTCAATGTTGAAAGATTTTCTATTTATTTATCTCTCATATTTACTTTTTTTTAGTCTACAATTTCAAACGATTGACAGTTAATTTATCTATTCTAACGTATGACACATTATCCATGTACCTCAAAATTTTGATCGTTTATCCATAGTTTTATCTAAAAAATAATTATAACGTTTGACAGTTTATCCATGAAGAAACGTTTGACATTTGTATTTTCTAACGTTTTTCAGTGTACTGATAAAAAATTTGTCATTTGACATTTTATCCCTAATTTTCAAACGTTTTGCTGTTTATCGATAGATAACTCAACGACATTTTATCTAAAGACAAATTCTAACGTTTAACAGTTTATCCATTTTATCCTAGATTTTTTTTAAATAAAATTTAATTCATAAAAACAAATTTAAAATGTAATCAAACAAATTCCAAAATAGTTCCACAGAATAAACAAACTTCTTAATGAAAAATTCTTTTGTATGAAAAATCGCTCAATTTTGTGTTCTTTTGAGGGAGATAAATGATGTTGTGCGTCCACAGAGGGATGATTTATAGATTTTCTGTGGACAAATGTGTGTGGTCAACGTAAGAATGTGAATCCGTCATTTATCAACGCGAGTGGCATTTCATTGATTTAAGCTTTTTCTTCTTTGTCATTCCGGAAATCCTTCCCCCTTAAAGTTCTTCCTTTTCCTCCTTCATGTGAGGAGCATATGAGAAGAGTTTTACGAGCCATCCGGAAATGTTTTGTATTATGCAAAAACGGGAAAATTCGGGAAAACCTTGAAGCGATGTATGAGAATGTAGAGACATGAAGTAAATCGAAGAGTTTTCCTCACGAAAATCTCTTCAAAGCATAAAATATTGATTTTCCTTTCTATTTAGAGGAGTCTGTGGTGTACCTCCTTGTCTCAATTTGACAATTTTCCCACATTAAAATAGAACATTTTCCAGTGTGAAAAACACGAAAGACATTGATTATTTCGCACGTGTGATTGTATTTTGATAACAGTTCGAGAAAAAAAAAATCCTCGATGGTGGAAAAATCTCTTCAATGGAATAATTTCCGCTCCTTGCAAAGTAGCAGCATAAAATACATATGGAGGTGAAGTATTGTGTAGGGAAATTGCAAAAATGGGTCGAGGAGTTGGTTCAAGTCCCCAAATGGGACAAACAACACAACGACGGAGTGAAACAGTGAAACATAAAATTCTCTCCTATAAGCTGAATAAAATTTACAATTCAAAATAAAAGTCCCTTCGGAGGCAAAGGGAATTTTTCCTTCTTTAGAATTGATTTGCTATTTTGCATTACAATCCCATCTGTGTGTGTGGTGCAAAATAAATACACAATCTTATCGTTTTCTCTTCTTCTATAAAAGAAAGCAATAAAGATTTATTTATTTTCTTCCATTATTATTGAAATTTTCTACAGAAGATTTTAAATTAAAAAAAAAATAGAAGCTTAGCTTGAAAATTAAATATTTTTTGTTAGAACTAGAATATAACTTTTCATGTCCTTTTAACTGATTATTTCACTTATATTACGATTGCCAATTGCATCATACAATTCAGAGAAATATCTGAATTATTTCTCCATGATTTCTGTCTTTATATCGTTTGTCACACTTCAAAGACTACTGAAGGAGATTCCATTTGAAGACATTCCCCTTTGATATCCCTGATATCCTATATCGTTTTCAAACTATCAGAAATTCGTCCTCAATTTGCAATTTTGATGAAAACAGTAAACTAACCCAAATTGTGTGAAAATTGAGAAGAACAATTCAACGTTTTAGTCATCTTCCCCTTCTTTGATTAAAATTAAATCCAAAATTAATCCAATTTGAAAATTTTCAGTGTGTTCCAAACAAGAGGAAAGAACATTATGCACAGAATATGGAAAAAAAAGCTTTTCTACACAAAAAATTGAATTTGATCATATTTCTCGTCGAAATCAGTAAACTATTAGGTCCAGTGATTTTTTTTAACTTCTTCACAAGCCCCTGCTCGAAATTATCATGAGTTATTTCCCTCTCATTTTGTACATAAAGTCCTTTTATGTTGAAAACCACAAATCGCGTTGTATCTCACATAAATATAACCACATCATTCTTAAAGCAATTTCTCATGAGTCTGTATGTGTGTTTTACTCGATTTTGGTTTCCATCAACCCCCCAAATCTCTTTCTCAATTTCTACAACGCCGTATGAATAATGCTTGAAATAGTATTGGAGTGAATGCCACATGAGTACAAATTTCATAAATCACCCGGAAGCTCCAACCACCACCACCCCCAGATTCGTGGAAAGATTCTTCACACACCGGCAAAATTGTGAAAGGACTAATGATTTGTAATAAAAGAAAAGCAAATGAATCATCAGAATTTTTTCCCATTATATAGGTTGTGGAAATTATATGTATGTGATACAAAAAAAAATCCCCCGAAGGAAATTACATTAAATATCTGTGTGAGTTTGCTTTTATTGAATGAAAAAAGGAAGGAGAAGGGAATTATTTTTAAAAGAAATTATTTAAACAGTTTTAAAAACTTTTTGCTCAAAAATGTGCTCTATGACGTAATCCTTCTGTTTTATGCTTCTTTGATGCATGAAGCATTAGCACTTTGTCAAAAATCATTGATGAAACATCAACGTAAATGTTTCACACATTGAAAGACATTTAATTTAATATAATTATACATATAGAGGGTAGGCAATAATTCGTTACTAAATTGAATTTAACCTTTCCTTGCTAATATGTTGATGTGAAACGTACAATAGGAGTAATTTTCAATTATACGTACAAATAAGCTCATAGTCATTAACGTACGCTGTACAGCACGCAATTTTCCACCCCCTTTCGGAAAATTTTACATTGACTGCATTTACAAAATAAATTTAAATTTCATCTCTGTGCATCATTTCCATTTAAAATTGGCTGTAATTGTCTCTCTATTTGTAGGTACTTTCTATTATACGTACAACATTACGATACCACCCCCGCATTTCCATTAAGTGTACATACACACACATAGACAACAAATAGAGGGTTTAAACAATGCAAAAAAAGCCAACGTACACATTAGCGCATTAACTCTGAATAATTACGCAAATCCTGTAACACATCGGTAGACTTGTTGCTAATTAAGGAGAATGTATAAGAGCGGAGCTGTTGTAATGTGAAATGATATTAAGTAGAAGACAACACCAAGGAAGATCACAAGCAAATAGGATTATTTCCTCCATCATATAAATACAAAAGCTCTGTGTCTTACACGATAATGTGTAGAGTGTTGTAAATAAACACAAAATATGGCATTTAAATTACTTAATAAGTTCTTCTCTTGGCAAAAGATAATACAAAAAAC
Organism: Lutzomyia longipalpis; assembly: GCF_024334085.1. Classification (NCBI taxonomy): domain Eukaryota; kingdom Metazoa; phylum Arthropoda; class Insecta; order Diptera; family Psychodidae; genus Lutzomyia; species Lutzomyia longipalpis. The sequence continues at coordinate 15,505,936 of NC_074710.1, read as the reverse complement.
CTCAATTTTCCTCGCAATTTACCCTTAAAATAGAACAGGAGCTTTGGTAGTTTGGTAGCGAGCTTTTGCAAATCACACCGAAAGAGAATCAAATAGAGGTATATATAATTGTCAGGGACGTAACCAGGGTAGGTGTTTGGATGCCTAAACACAAATTAAAAGTTTAGGAAGCTCAAGCTTTTTTTCTTTAGATATTAAAATTAATTATTTGTGTTAAAAATTGAATTTAAAAATGTAGAAAAGAAATTTCCAAGAATTGTAAAAGAAATTAAATGTTTGAAAATTTTGACAAACATTTGAAAGAAAAGTCAAACAATAGAGTACAATTGTCAAAAATTAGAAAAGAAGTGTCAGACGTGACACAAACGTCAATATGTTTATAAAAAATTCTCAAACTAAAAAATTTAAATCAAACGTTACAAGAAAAGTTGTCAAACTAAAAAAAAAAATAAAAGTTTAAAGAAAAATTGTGAAACTAAAACAATTTAAATGAAACGTTTTAAGAAAAAATGTCAAAATAAAAAAAAATCAAACGTTACATGAAAAGTCGTCAAATGAAAAAAAAATTAAATTAAACGTTACAAGAAAAAATTTGTCAAACGTTTGTAAAGAAATGTCGTCTTCTTTTATTCATTTTTTTAACAAAGTTATAATTTAAAAAAAATGTTAAAAAAAACTTTAAATAAATTCCTGGTTGCGCTCCTGATAATAGAATATTATTTAGACCAAAAAATGCCTATTTATTTATGTAACAACATATTTATGAAAAAGTTTTATCAGGGAAATTATAAATTAAGTTGACAGAAAGTAGAGAAAATTTATCTTTTTTTTTAAGTTCAAATGCTCAATTTCCAATACTTAAATATAAAAATCAATCAATCCTCCTAATTAATCAAAGATATTTTCAAGAATATAAGAATGAATTAAACCCTTTTAAACGCTTTTTCGATATTTGAGCATTGGAAATTCAAAAAATAACCGCATTTGAAGTAAAAATTCTCACAGAAACCCTAAAGCTCTCTAGATTTTCGCAATTTTAGCTCTTCTCAAGCATTTGTGTTTTGTAAAAAAAAAAAACTCAAAATGAGAAATTAAGCGGAATAATCCGGTTGAAGCCCAACCAATTTATGATAAATGATCCAAAATATCGAAGAAATTAATTGAATTGATTTTCTCCACTGCTGCCACAATATTTCCCCATATTCTTTGGCAGTTTTCTTCTCCATCAAATTCCCATAAATCTCACAAAAAGGGTGGTAAACGATTTTTTTTTTGCGGGGGCATAGGGAGTGCGTATTGTGAGATAATGAATAATACTTTCGCAGGAAAAAAATAAATTCTAGTAGAGAGGAATTGCCCGATTTATGTAGAAGGATTGTATGTGAAAGAACCTCTTTGAGTGGGATCAATTAAATATGCGTGCGGGAGGAGGGGATGATTGAAAAAGAAAGAAGAAAAAAAACTCAACAACATACCATCGTCATCGACATCATCATCCCTGCTAATTACTTTCGTTGTCACCTCTGGCGTAACTTTTAAGCCCACTGCCGTTGAAGCAGCACCTCCATCACCTGATGGTGGTGCCTGCTCCTTTCGCATATTGTTTGCCGTTGTAACCTCCGTCGTGACGACGGCATCCTGATTCTGCTGCGATGACACGATACTATTGTTCCGGTGCCTTTTGTGCTTCGACACAAAGCACCAGCCGCACAATGTCATGTCTTCGTTTGGACACAAAAGATAACGATGGTCGCGCAATAAAAATCCCAACACTCCACACACACCTAATACACTCCTTCACCATGAAATTCCACCCACCCCCGCACCCCACTCTTTGAGTTTACTCACTGCAGACACAGCTCTTGTGCCTTACTGGCCAATCTCAACCACAATTTTCTTCCCATTCATCCATTGTATGTGCAGGGCCTCCCTCCAACACACACAGCACGTGGATCCTTAGGAGACAAATTTTTATTCTCTTTCGTGATTTATTATGTTTTGCTTTTTTTGCTTCTTCAATGAAAAGAAACGAATTGCTGAATGATGTCAATGGGTTTTTATTTCTCAGGAGATTTTCATTTAATTTTTTTGTAGTGGGGAAATCGTAAGAAAATTTCTTAATAAATTCACAAATATTTTACACGACTGCACAGCCGAAAAATGAAGGTCCCTATTTTTTTTACAAAGATTTTCTATGAAAGAAAATTGATTTTTCTTCTGTTTCCCTTCACCTATAAATGGGGAAAATGAATTATGAAAAAAAAAACAGAATAAGTCTCTTTGGCTTTTGCTAAACTTTTTTTCCATTCAGCGAAATCAGAAAAATATCTTGAGGAGAACCTTAAAAAGAATAATCTCCTTTAAAGTTTTCATTGAAATTTCAACTCCTCAATGCCTTATTACTTTTCTTCTACATTTCCCCCCATGAGTGCAGCAAAAAACCGATTTAATTCGAAAGATGGTCACTAAAAAGCCCTCGGGAAAATAATATTAAAAATTCAGACCGATGTGAAAAGCGTAAACATTAATTGGAAAAATGCAATTTTCCGGAAAATCCTGATATTTTCTGAAAGTACAACGAAAATACTACACAATGGATGTATATTTTCGCTGCACAAGTCAAAAGAAAATGCACAATATTAAAATAATTTTTTTTTGGAAAAATCTGTGAAAAATCAAGTTTTTCCACTTGTTCCGTTCCGAATTTCCGGAAAACCAAGGTAGATTCTGAAAGTACATTTAAAATCTTACATTTTGTATGTACAGTACATTTACGGTGCACAACTCAAAGGGAAATTCACAATTGTAAAAAGAAGTAGTAGAAATAGGCAAAAACATAAAAATATAAAGTTTTTCCCAATTTTCCGAGGGAGTTGGGAAATAATTCGCATATATGGGGTTGAAGGGGTGTCTAATGAACAATATTAGCCAAAATCCGATTTCTGTAACCATCCTGGAAACGCGAGAAATCGCGATTTTTCACACCCCCAAAAAAAATTTCACAAATAGTTATCACACTTTTCCCATCTGTCTGAATTTTTAATATTATTTTTCCGAGGGCTTTTCAAGTCTATTTTCAACAATTTTTTTTCCATTTCTACTGCACTAATTGGAGAATTTAAAGAGGTGAAACCTATTAAATTTATAATGAATTTCCGGGAAACTTTTTGCTCTTCATCCTCAATGGATGCGGATTTATCAAAAAAAGGATTTAAAACAAAATGCACTCCTCATAAATCTCTCCTTTGTGCATTTATGCTACATAGTAGAGAGCTATGTACCCCTGCTAACGAATCCCATTTTCTCCTTTCTATTCCTTTATTTGCTGTTGTTGTTGTTTTTGCCTTCTATAACGAGATATAGAGCTTTTGCTCTGGATGATAAACCTTTTTCTTCTTTAGTCTTCGGAATATTCTTCTCAAACAATATGTTACGCTTTTCACTGAATTAATACAATAAACGCCTCACACAACACTCCCCCCTTTCCCCACTCCCTTGATAGCAACGACGATGGCACTTCTTGTTTGCATTTTCACTTGACATCGTCAGTACAGAACGCCACAATACATCGTTCGCTTTGCACAGCTGCAGCAGCAGTGTTTTGATACTCCACAGTTTATCCCCGAAATAGGTGAACCATGAAGAAATGGGTTTTACCATTGCAATATGTTCAATTTAACCCACGTATCCTGTTAAGGGTGATCATTAAAATTGACCTCGTTTGCCCCCCATTCAATGAATTTCCAGCAGAGTGTAGTGCCTGCCAGTGAATACCTCCTCCCACACTATTGAGCTTTCCCAAAAAGGGTATAGAATAGGAAAAGCTCCCTCGGGGTAAAGTACACACATACATATGTATGTATGCATTTTCTACATATTAGAATTTTAAATTTTATGTTTAATGCCTTTCTCGATTCTCTTCTTCTTCTTTCATTTTCTACGTCTAAAATATGTTTTGGCTCTTTTGGAGCGGAAAAACCACTCAAGTGTGATTATTTCATCAAGCAAAGAGAAACTATAAATTTTCATCCACTTTGTCGTGTGTGTGGGGGTTGATTAAAAAGTTATCGTTGTTTTGTACTCAATGAGAATGGCATACAACGCATACAATTTGCATTATATTTAGCAGAAAATGCTTTTAGTTTAAGCTCTTACATTGCGATGAATAGAGTTCTTTTTGTAAGCTTCAGGGAGCTCATTTAGAGTTTTAATTATACTTCCTATTTTAATTTTTTAGCTGTGTTTCTTTCAGACACAGCTTTTGTGTACCGAGCAAAATCGAAAGTCGTCAGATCGGGCTCAAACTTGGGATGAGCACGAATTAGGGTCCCCACATTCCAAAAAACGTATGCGCCAAAAAAATTTTTTTCCGGCCGGCCGTCCGTCCGTCCGGCCGGCCGGATTATAAACTTAAATTGCAAGAGAACGGTGATAGATAGAGACTTGCGGTAAACGGCAAAGTTTAAATATCGACCTGAAGAAATCCGATTATGAGGTCAAATCCACCCCCCCACCCCCCCGACCACCATTTTGAATAACCTCAAAATTTTGTTTTCGCTATATCTCAGCCGCTATTATAGCTAGAGGTCTGAAATTTTGATATGTTGTAGGGGCCATCAAGAGCTTTCCAACGATACCTCATTTTCGAAAATCGGTCAAGCCGTTTAGCCAATATGGCTGCCACAATTTTTCATCGAAAATCGACCATAACTCGAAAACGGCTTGACCGATTTCGATCAACCCGGGGTCAAATGAAAGATCTCAACAAACCCTACAACTCTCCAAAACATCCGAAGTTTCAAAAGTGACCGCTAGGGGGCCAAAATTCAAAAACAAAATTTTCGATGAGTTTTCGATTAATATCTCGAAAACGCCATTATCGATTTGCTTCATTTTTTGATATGTTATAGCTGACTATATTATCTAGCTCCATGCCAAAAATGAAGAAAATCTATGTCGCCGTTCTCGAGATATAGCCTTCCAAAGTTGGCATGTCATATCTCAGGTTCTACAAGTCCGATTTTAATCAACTCAAGCGCAAATGAAAGGTTTCGTGAAGCTCTACAAATGTCTAGAACATTGCAACTTCGAAAAATGACCGCGAGAGGCGCTAAAGTCAAAATAAAAATTTTCGAAAATTTCGAACTCGAATATTTCGAAAATGCTATTATCGATTGACTTCATATTTTAATATATTATAGTTGAGGTTAAGACCTTTCCAACGATAGCTCAAACTCGAAAATCTATGGAGCCGTTCCCGAGATATGGCGTTTTAAAGATTTCTTGCGGGATGACTTTTCAACTTTTCCCGACTTTGCGCGTATTTAAATGAATTTGCGTTCTAGTTTGCTCTCACAAAATTGGTACACTGAAAGAAACACAGCTCTCGTAAGCTTGGTCAGCTTACCAGTACATTTTCATTGAGTTTTAAATTGTTTTTACGTGGATTGTGTCATTTTTCATTAATTTACTTTTTTTTAAAGGTAGGTAAAAGCAAAAGCTTGAAAGCTTTGCAACTTTTTTGTATGCTTTTAAACTCGACTTTTTCATTTTCTTTTCTCATGAAAACTTATTGGTTTTTAGGGTAATTTATTATGATTAGTTTAGCTGATTATTGGACAATGAAGCAATGCATTATACTTATTTATTTACATTTCTAATTAATAAAATCTGAAGTTAGAACTTTTAAAATTAAATAATTAATTTCCATTAAGAAATTGAAGACCTTAAACCCAAAAATTTAAGCTTTTAGTCTTTAACATTTTTCTATCTAATTAGAGGTATGAAGCTTATGCTTTATGTAATTAATAGGGGTGTAATTTAGACAGATATAGGCATTCCTTTTTTTCATTTCTTTTTCAATTCTGTTTTATTGAAAAAAAAAGTCTATATTTTTTCTCTTTCCTTTAAGGTAAATTAAACGTAAAATAATTATTATAACCTAAAAAAAAATTAAAAGAAAAAGATCTTGATTATTTTAAAGGCTTAAAACTTAGAAACTTTTTTGTAAATTTAAAAATATTTCATCTAAAGTTTTTTTTACTTAACAGATAGTTTACGAATTTTTAGAGCAATGAAGCATATGCTTTACGTTATGCAAAGAGGCGCAGTTTAGACGCTTAGAAATATTCAGAAAAATCCTTTTCTTGTTTTTCTTTTCAACCAATCGCAATGGAAAGCTTTAAAATTTATTTGACATTCTTAAAACCAAATCAAATTTAAATAAATAACAACCCTAAAAAAATGAATAGCCTCCTTTCTCAATCTATTTTAATTCGTTGGAAGAGAAACATTAGGTTTCTGTTTTCACTATAAATGTCACAAATGTGAGAACTTTGCATCCAACTCTTTGGAGGAAAGAGAGAAATAGGACAAAATATTGGATTTCTGGCGCAATGTTCTAAATATAAAACATCCTTCTATATACTAAAATTACATCACAAATTAGCATCTCTATAAATAAACTATCGCTCCTAATAATTTCCAGTCTATCTTTTTGTATTGAAAAGCTCTTTTATTTATATATTTTTAGGGATATTTTCTTTGTAGATTAACGACAATATTTTGCCATAAAAGTTATTCTGTTTATCATACCACTTATATGGGGAAGTGAGAGAGGCATAAAAGAGGGGAAAGAGGCATATCCAATGTTTTTTTTATCTCTACCCTATTCGGGAGGCATTTCAAACATCATTGACGTGTCAAAAAAGCTCTTTGCCCAGTGAAAAGCTCAAGTGGAATGAAATGTTTCTTTTTTTCTTGTGTGCGTTTGTGTCAGGAAGAAGAGCAAAAAGATATGATAAAATAACATTTCACTGTGTCTCTTTCAAATTCTTTTTTTTTTCACCTCTCCGGGCATGTGAAAATATCCAATGGCTAAGTGGAAAAATATAAAACAGAGAGATGTTACGTGGAAAAAAAAAACATTGATAGCGGGACATCAATTGGAAAGATATAGGGGAGAGCGGGGCTATTTGTGACAGTCTGGAATTTTCAAATCGCGATTTCTCCCAAGTTATTAATCGGAAGCACCTGAAAAAATTAGGATAAGAAGTCTTATCTACCCTCAATAGTTGACTGTAGTTTGGAGATTATCCGATGAATAGTTTAGGAATAAAAAAATAAACAAATTTTAAGGCCTCCAAAAATACGTTTTGCGTGTTGAGAAAAACTCATTTTCCGACACTTTTCTTTTAGCGATTTTCCAATCTCACCGTCTTTTCCACATGCTAGGTCAATGCAGAAAACGTTGCCAAGGTGTATTTTTCACTAACTTTTAATGATTTTTTTGCACATTTATTCAAATCAACACATGTCGAATGGGGCTAATATTGTCACCAATGTAAATCATATGGAACGTCAAAATATTGACATGTTTTCTAACCTTTTTGTTGCAAAATGTAGGGGTTGAGAAAATTCCAAAATTCTGTGTTTTAGTGGATAGAAAAGTGAAATTCCTTGCCGTGGATGAACAAGTGAGGAGTTCGGTTAGTAGCTACAACTAATCTCTCAGGTGGAAAATCTTTAGAAATGTCGGAAAATTCCACCGACTTAATTACCCCCGTCGGTGACAATATTTGTCGACGGATTCTTAAAAAAGTCAGAAGCGGAAGGGTTTAGGAAAAGCTCGAAAACTCATATTTCCCGTAGAGATAAAGAAAAGCGGTCTGAGACAAAGTTGTAGGGAAGGAAATTTCCTATGAGAATGACCTATCGAGGAAAATTTCTTGCCCCGTGGGAGTCCTGCAGATATGAATTTATCCAAATTGACACAAATAGCCCCGCCCTCCCCTATTCTCTCTTTTTATATTGATTGATTACTTGCAATTTATATACTGTGTACAGGTAGTTTTTTTTTATTTAAATGCAAACAAAAAAATGGAAGAGAATGATGTTTAATTGCCAAGGTCTGTCCAAAAGAGATGGTATAAAATAAAATTAAACAAAACCGAAAAAACCAATCAAGAGAATTATTTTATTTTTTTGACAAATTCATTCCATTCAATGTGCAAATGTCATGCAATTTTTCCATTTCCCCGAACACACGGAAATTAAACAAAATAAAATGGACAGAAAGGTAAAATAGGGTTGTGCGACAAGGGCTCTAAGGGGATTTTCTATTTGTCTCCATTTCCTTGTAAAAATTGTAAATTACATAAAATATTCATTGTGCCCTCTGCGCGAAAATTACAAGACAAATGGATTCTACAAGGGTAAGTAAAGTATGAAAAAAAAACGAATATTATTCCACCCCCTAAATTATACAGAGCTGGGTTGAATAGAAAGTTGCTTCTCTCACAGGAAATTGATGGTAGTTTGCATTCGTTGCATTTTGTAGCACATTTTTTTACAACATGATGATGTACTTTCCTGCATCAATTTGCAAGTAGAGTTGAGCTCACATATTAATTCCATCGTTAATTTGCAAATTAGCAATTCAAACTCAATTTCCTCCATTTCTAATTGAATTTTCAAATGGAATACATTTGTGTCATATACATGCATACAGAAGTTTACTCTGTCAATTTAGTCTACATTCAGGCGATGTGTGGGAGTAAATGAAAATTTACTTTTACCATTATCTCTCACAATAACAAAGTTCTGAATTAGGAAAATATATTTTTTTATTTTGATTTTTCTTTTTGGTTGAAAATCTTTGTTTTTTTCAATCCTCTTTTGGCGGAATAATTCCTCTTTATAGCATCCTAGACTTATACCGAAATACTTGATATTTATCTTTTATGTATTTTGATAGGCTTTAAAGAAGTTTTGTCAAAACTTTGGAATGAAAATCAGCAATAACTCTGATTTTACTCATTGGATTTTCATCAATTTTGACTTAAATAAAAGCTCTGAGAAATCCTAACAGACTTTCAAAGCTATTTAACTTCAAAGACAACAAAGGGTGTTTATCTGGCTAATATTTTTTATGTTTTAGGCGAACCATGCGATTATTTCAGAAGATTTTAATATTTGACTTCACATGAACATCTTTTGCTAAAAATCTAACAACTGAAAACCGGAAAAATCCAAAATCGTATTTAGAAATTTTTGGTTTGAATTTATTACTTTTCACTTTGAATTTAGTCCTCTTTTTAGGCTTAAAATGTACTGGTAAGCTGACCAAGCTTACGAGAGCTGTGTTTCTTTCAGTGTACCAATTTTGTGAGAGCAAAGTAGAACGCGAATTACTTTAAATACGCGCAAAGTCGGGAAAAGTATAAAAGTCATTCCCTAAGAAATCTTTCGAAGGCCATATCTCGAGAACGGATCCATAGATTTTCATAAATTTTTTTTGTTTGAAAGGTCTTGAGGTCAGCTATAACATATCGAAAAATGAGAAAAATTTATGTCGCCATTTTCGAAAAATTCGAGTTCGAAATTTTCGAAAACTTTGTTTTCGAGTTTAGCGCCTCTTGCGGTCTTTTCTCGAAGTTGCAATGTTCTAGACATTTGTAAGGTTTCACGAAACCTTTCATTTGCGCTTGAGTTGATCGAAATCGGACTTGTAGAACTCGAGATATGACATGCCAACTTTGGAGGGCTATATCTCGAGAACAGATCCATAGATTTTCTTCATTTTTGGCATGGAGCTAGATAATATGGTCAGCTATAACATATCAAAAAATTAAGAAAATTTATGTCGCCGTTTTCGAGATATTCATCGAAAACTAATCGAAAATTTCGTTTTTGATTTTTGGCCCCCTAGCGGTCACTTTTGAGACTTCGGATGTTCTAGAGAGTTGTAGGGTTTGTTGAGAGCTTTCATTTGAGCCCGGGTTGATCAAAATCGGTCAAGCCGTTTTCGAGTTATGGTCGATTTTCGATGAAAAATTGTGGCGGCCATATTGGCTGAACGGCTTGAACGATTTTCGAAAATGAGGTATCGTTGGAAAGGTCTTGATGGCCCCTACAACATATCAAAATTTCAGATTTTTAGCTATAATAGGGGCTGAGATATTAGCAAAACAAAATTTTGAGGTTATTCAAAATGGCGGACGGGGGGGCGGGGGGATGGATTTGACCTCATAATCGGATGTCTTCCGGTCGATATTTAAACTTTGCCGTTTAGCGCAAGTCTCTATCTATTACCGTTTTCGCGCAATTTAGCGTTATACTCCGGCCGGCCGGACGGCCGGCCGGCCGGACAAAAAAATTTTTTGGCGCATACGTTTTTTGGAATGTGGGGACCCTAATTCGTGCTCATCCCAAGTTTGAGCCCGATCTGACGACTTTCGATTTTGCTCGGTACACAAAAGCTGTGTCTGAAAGAAACACAGCTAAAATTTTTATTTAAGTTTTGTTCCTCAATCTGAGCTATTTTGGGACTGAAAACCAAATAGTATTTATCAGCTTTAAATTTTTTTTTGTTTTTACTTCTTTTATGTTTGAATTAATTACTTTTTAGGCTACAATTTTAGCTTTTTGAGATTCAAGAGTGCATTTTTCAAGGTTGAAAACCAAATAATTTTAGACTTGAATTAAGCAAGTTTTGGGTTGAATTTACCACATTTTATTCTTTCTAGGCCTTAATTAATTTTTTTTTAAGTTTTCGTTCCTCAAACTCTTCCTTTGTAGGACTAAAATATATTTTTATGCTTGAATTTAATCCTTTTTAGGCTTGAATTTAGCATGATTAGGGGTGAAATTACTATTCGGTTTGAATTTAGTTCTTTTTAAGGCTTGATTTAAATATTTGTTAGGCTTCTGCTTCTCAATCTGCGCAATTTAAAGGCTAAAAACTAATATTTTTATTTCTATGACAATACATCCGAATATTTCTAAAAATCAGAATATTTTTTTTTAAATAAACCCCCTATGAAAAACAACCCTTTAGTGACACAAAAAATCAAAAGAATTTATCTAAAGTATTCGTTCATTGTCAAAACGATAACCATAAAAGATGAAAGGTTTAACAAATTTCTTCTCTAAATAAGATTCCAAACACATAATAAATCTTTGGCAAAATGAATTCATTTAGGGCACACAACTCAATAAACTCCACGAACAATTAATTACAGTATGTACCAAAATCACGTAGAGAAAATTGTGCAATAAATATCATGTGTTACAGAATTAGTTGGAGATTGCAATTAATTTTCTTTTCTCCTTCCCCAAAAAGCAAAAGCTTCTTATGTAGAAGGGATATACTAATTAATACAATAATTTGTGAAAGTTCTCCGCCCCCTTTTCTCTCACTCTTTTAGATCACTTTTCTCTCAGAAATTGGATATAAGAATTAATTTATTATCCCTTCCATAAATACGTTCGTTTTTGAATTTTGTGTAGTTTAATATTCTCAAAGTTTAGCTATGGCTTGATTGTTAATTTATGCAATAAAGAGCAGGAAAGGGCGTCGAAATTAAAAGAAAATTATTAAAAGGATCACACAATAATAATTTTTTTAGATGTGTCTGAGCTAAATTAAAAGAATTTTGTTTTAATTTTTTTTTACAAGAATAATTATAAAGTCAAAATTAGAAGGATATCTTGCAGGATTAATATCAATAAATTCTGGCAGTTTTAGAAATTTTAAAAATAAATAAAGATTAATTAAAGTTCATAATTACATCACAAACTTTACTTTTAAATTTTAATCACAACTTTCGGAAATAAACCACCAGGACTGTTTTTTATTGCTCAATTCACGTGCTAAAAATTTAAACTCAATAAATTTTACATAAACGTGAAAATAAACACCCCCTATTTATTTTCAATTAATATACCCTCCCCCATCAAAAATATTAAATGAACATTTCATGACATTCGGTGTGGTTCGGAGATTTTAATTAAAGTATAGCGCGCACATAACTTCATTAATCTTGCAAATAAAACCAACGCACATTAAATATTAATTCTTTTTGCTGGCAAGCTTTTTGGGAAGAATAAACTTCATGTAATTTTATTTTTAATCCAAAACTCTCGGAATTTATTGAAAAATAATAATTTTTTCCAGAGAAAACAACCACAAAGCACAAAATTGTATCTCCTTTTCAACGAGTTGAAAAAATGCTTCAGATGGCATTTTTACCAACAAAACAAACCATGAAAATTCGTTTCTTTTCCTTGAGAAGCAAAATAAATAAATATCCACGTCGAAGGAGAGAACTAACCGTTTAACGAGAGCCGCAAAAAGGAAAGAGAAGAGCGAGAGAATGTGGCACCGGCAAAAGCTCTTCGTCAACTGAAAACTGTGGGAAAATACGATGAGCTTTTATACACAATTTTCCACCCACAAATACACCATCAAGAAGGAAAACTCTCGTACACACACACAGAAACATTTCTCGTGGAAATATTTCTCATTCACCGCCAAGAGCAGCTCAGCAGATCAATGGGAAAAATCTCTGTGAGAAAAGCCCTCATGAGAAAATTGACGACTCACAAAATTCACCCCCCATCCGCCTCTCCCTCCATCAAACTACAGCCTCCACCCCAAGTTTTCTCGAAAAATTTTCACACAGAGTATATATCCAATCTCCTCAGACATTTATCATCATACCCCATCGCAAAACTAATATAAATTGCCCAATGCTGGTGGGCAAAAGTTTACAACTAATTTTACAACGCAATGAAAGTTTCATCTCAAATGAAAGCACTAAAATGTGTAGAGCTACATAATATTGAAATGAAGGGGTTAATTATGTTAATTTTACTTTAACCAGTATGATTTTTATTAAAAAATTTGCATTTTTTTTTATTTAAAATTTTGTGATATGAACAAAACTGCATAGACTCCTTTAAAAATATTTTTTTAAACAGTTTAAAACTTTTTTTTTAAATTTCCATTTAATAGTTTAATTTCTTTTTTAACTATTGAAATTAAATTCTCTAAAAAAAAAGAGAACTGTCTAAAAATATTTATAAAAGGAATCTATTCTGTTTTGCTAATGTAATAATTACAGGACAAAAGAAAATATGCGTAAAGAGGATAAAAAATATTCAGAAGAACCTTAAAATATTTTTCAATTCCTTCAGAATATTTCGAAAAAAATGCATAAATATGCAAAAGATACGTCATTTAAGTAGCTTGGAGCATATGCTTCATGGCCTTACACTATAATCACGCCAAAGCTCCAAGTGCTTGAGCATCATAACCTCTATGTGAGTACGAGAAAGATAACAACATTGTTTTTTTCTCGTTTTTATCACATGTAGAATCTTATGCATCAAGCGCTAAGAGCTTAGGTGTGACGCTTATGCTCAACTATCAAAAATGATTTTTTAAGACAAAAAATACTTAAAAACTGAACAGAACAGATAGTTAAAGAAAGAATTTAAAAAAAAAATCTGTTTAATATTTCTCTTCAAACACGTAAAACATATGCTTCAGTGCTTTATCAATTAAAATTTATTTCAAAAATTAAAAAAATAACTTATAATGTGGATACATTTAATGCTTTTTTTGTACTTTAGAGGAAAATTAGGTAGAATAGAGAAGAAAATCTTTAGCATCGTTTATCCTCCAAAACCGCTTGACCGATTTCAATCACCCTGATTTTAATTAAAAGCTCTCAGGAAGGTCTTCAAATGTTCAAAGCTTTTAAAAATGACTGCAAGAAGCGCCACATCCTACGAAAGTTTTAACCAAATCTAATTTTCTAAAAAAAAATTAGGTAATAAAAGTCTCTCTTTTTACATTATGATTAACCCCTTGGAGGATGTTCTGTATTTTATCATCTCTCCCCAACTAAGAAAAAACTGATGTTATTTAAATCAAATATCATTTCGATTTAGGGGATATTTGGTGGGTTATAAGCCCAAACAGTTCATAAACTAAAATATCTTTCATCTCTCTATATATAGTGGATACCTATAAACATACATACAACGTCCTATATTGGGAAACTTTTCCTCGAGATCTCCTGCAAGAGATTACACAACAAAAATCTTCTTTTATAGAAAATCAAGATGGAGAAAAGTTTTTCTCACAGCAGGGTGGGTGGATAAGAAGAGATGGTGCAGCATTATGTTTTGGAGCTAAAATAAATTATATTTAACTTTTTCAAGGTAGGGATGACAAATATCTTTGCAGAGGAGAAATATTTTTGCAAAAAAACTCAAAAAAATAGAATGGAAGAAAACGAACAAGGTTGACTCTTCCGCCAACCAGGCGCCTCCAGTGAGGTTTTTCCATTAAGAAAAATAAACATTTTATCGCTTTTTCGTTCTCCGTACAGAATTTTCTTTTTTTTTCCTTTCAAACGTGACATTTCTCACTTTCCCCCCCTATCGCCCTTTTCACCACAATATCGCCATAATTTTTTTTTGCCTCATCCACGATTGTTTAAACAAGCTCTCTCTGTGAGCAAAGGGGCACACACGCAAAATCAACCCTTTCCCCGCATTTAATTTATATGAGGGTTTGATTTTCAGAACATTCAGTTTGATGCAACTTTTCCGGGGAAAAGTTCCTTCGTAGCGCGCGCAAAAATAGCCCTTCTGTATGAGGGAAGGAGGGAGGGGGTAACAAAATGAAATTACGCGAAGATTCAACATGCAGCAGCATCAATTTCTCCTCCATCTCTAATGCAATTTCCCATTAACGAACCCAATTTCATCAGGAAGAAATGAAAGGATATGTAGGTCTTATGCTATACATTGCCAGCATCATGTGCAGCGAGAGGCAATGCAATTATGCTGAATGACAGCAAAGTGGGTGCATCGATGCATAAATTCAATTTACTGAGGGAACATTGCGAGAAAAAAATATTTTTCGTTTAGTTCGTGGTAAAATTAACAGTCAAAGTGAGATTTTTTTCGTTTTTTCTGCCAAATGTGACAGAACAGTCTTCGTTCAAAGAACGTTTATTCTTTCGATTTTCTGTTGCGAAACAAAATTATGAGCCTTTTTTGTGTCTTTCGTTAATATTTAAATCAGATTACGTATAAAATTGACAGGTTGTGCTTCGTTCACTTTTCAACCAAATTATTTTTTTTAAATATCTTTAAAGTAATGTTCCTTTAGGTTTCATTTTTTTTAACATTTGCCAAAATGACAATAGTTATAACGTTCGATAAGTTTTCTGTCAAATTTTATCTGTCAATCTGATAATATTTATTTGAAAACAGGCATAATTTAAAATAATTTATATAATAAATTCAAATAAAATAAATTTAAAAATGATTTTTTTTGCAAGTTTTTTTTTATTTAAAATTATTCATTACTTCACTTTTGGGTTATACATATATATATTTATTGTGAAAGAGACAGATAAATTAGACTTAGTTTTCGTTCAGTTACCACTACAATTTTCTATCAACTTGGTACGTTTATAAATTTTCAGTCTTAGATTGTAAAACTGATTATAATTTAAAGGTTCGTTAATTCCTTTGTTTAATTTCTCGTCAAAGTGACAGGAGATTAAGTCTTCGTTCAGTTCTCCCTTAAAACATTTGTCAAAATGACATATTGTTAAATTTTCACTTATTTAAATTCAAATAACACCCTAAAATGACAATAATTTAAATTTTTCGTTAATTCGTCGACTGAAAACGAAATTTTCGTTGTGTTATCTAATCTTAAAACTCTTTACAATGAAAGATTCTTAAACTTTTGCTCATTTTGACTTTAAATTAGTTGTCAATGTAACAATAGTTTAAATTATTCGTTAAGTATTTCGTTCAATTTCTTGTCAAATTGACAGAAGTTAAAATCTTCGTTCAGTTTTCAATTTTATAAAAAAAAACTATACTTTAACCCTTATAAAGAACGATTTTCATTATTTCTTTGTTGAAATTTCTTGTCAAACTGACATTCTTATCACCTTCAATGTATCTTCAGGACCTTAATGAATTTAAATTGAAAATCTACAAACAAATCTCATCACTTGATTTACATTAAATCTTGGTTGGATTAATGTGAGATTAATGCGTTGGTGTTTTTAGGAATGTTCAAAGCGTCACTTTAACGCAGAGAGAGAGAGAGAGTTCCATTCAACTTTTCCCATCCACTTTCCCTCCTTTAAAACTTAATGAAGAACCCTCCCTCCCTTTTTAAGGGAGTGAAGAGAGGCGGCTTTTTAAAGGAACATGTTGAGAGCTTATTGTAGCGTGAAAATGTATTTATTTAAATTAAATCCTTAACTCTCTATCTGAGGCGACAAATGTTCCCACCATGACATCATTCACTCTGTGTACGCGCTTATCGCGCCCCCCGAAAATCTTTGCACAAGATCTTACGGATGTTTTAGGGGTTGGGAGGAGGAGTGTGGTGAAAATGCTTGAAGATGGTAAAAGGATAATAAGGATGTTTTCTAAGAGGCAGAAAAGCAATGGAGGGAGAAGGATTGGTGTGGGGTAATCATCTTGAATTACATTTCACAAACTTATGGTTAAAATTTTCTCGATGTAAATTCAGAGGTTAAAGGCAAAGGGCAGGAAATCTGCTTAAATTGCCGGTTGTGTGTGGCTTTCAAATGAACCAACAAAAATATATTACAAATAAATTTACAATTTATGTGCCCTTTATTGCTTCCCATTTTATGTTTCTTCTCATGCGACAAGCATTGAAAATGGCAAAGGAATATTTAGGCAATATAATGGTACCTTCCTCTACCCAAGAATTCATCACTCGTGCCAAGGAAAAGCGTCTGTTTACATTTAAAGCACAGACACAAAAGGATTTCCCCTAAACCCCCGCAAAGGCACCCTAAGGAGGGAGAGGTGGTAGTGCCGGAAGACTTCAACATAAAGCCCCTTGAGCACAATGCACCCCTGAAGGTGGATTATGCATGATTACAATTAAATGATTTTCATTTTCTATTGATTCCTTCGTTTTCAGAGCTTTCAACGTCATGATGTGGCGGGAAAATCTCCCACAGTCAGTGAGTGGTTAAGGGAACAAATGACACCAATAAAATGTCAAGTCTTCACGACATGACCCCCCGCATAAGAAAAGGGATAAAATCTCTCTTTGGCCCCATTTTTTTCTTCAACGTTTCTTTCTTTCATTCGTATTTTGTAATGTTTTATCATAATGTTAGGGAAATTTTGTCTCGACGGATCGAAGAAATTTATGCTATGCTCTTGGAATTTTCAATGAGATCCCTTTTTATATCCCACCCCCACACCCACAACATTTCTTCGTTCCTGGCATGTATTTGCTCGCATTATGCTCACTGCTATCGTGTGTCAAAGAACCAATGCTAAAGAATTCTTTGATTTTCCACCTTCCCAAAAAAAAACTCGCAATATGTTGGGTTTAACCTTTTTCTTCCAAAAGGAGTTTATTCATTTCGATATAGAACATCTCAATTACCAATTAAAAATCAGCTGACAAAAATCAATAAACATTTGTCCAAAAAAAAACATATAAAATGACGTCACTTTTGTGTTTTTTATTGATCTTTTTCAATGATTGAAACATTGCATTCACAAAAATTAACGATGAAACATTGGCATGAATGTTTCATGTATAAAATAAAATAAGATGATGTGGAGACGATGTTTCGCTTGTTCCGGAATTATTTTTTATTTTTTAATATTTTACATAGAATGAAGTATTTTTATTCTGATTTCTCATGTTTCACAAAGCTGTTGCATGAATTTTTAGGTTCTACGAAATTTTATGTTTCATATTAGAATCTAGTCTTTTGTTTCATAAGTTCTACGGAACGTACAAAATTAATTTAAAATGTTTCACGTTCTCCGTTTTTTCACATCTATTTTTTTTAATGTTTCACATTCTAGATTGTTTAGATATCTCATGTTTCTTGAAAATTTCTTTTTTTTATTTTTCCTTTTCCCAATCTATGATTTTTACAATTGATTTTAAAAATTTCACGTTCTTGTTAATTTTTTTTCAATTTTTAACAATATGCCAGCCTCTCAATGAATTTTCTTTCCTAGTTCTAAAGCTTTCCAGACAATTGCCATTGTGTGAGCATTTAGCCTAAGCTGGTGCCCTCCAATCCCTTTTGGAGACTTCCTTCGAGCTTCCCTTTATGAAAATTCCTGTGCATCACTTCATTTAATTCCTCACGGTTATGGAAATAATTTATTCAAATGAAGAAGATGCAGATGAGGGGGAGGAAAATTAATATAATACAGCCACGAGGATTTAATAATAATAAAGGAAAATTATTTGAGAATATTAACAGCTAATAATGAAATTTTTATTTCTTTTTTTAATTCTTATTAATTGAAAATGTTTTGATTGGTCTGAAGGTCTTGAAATTTATATTTCTTTAAATTATTTATTCAATTAATTATTGTTTTCTTCTTCCAAATTATTGCCGTTTGAGGTTAAAAAAAAATTTTTGAAAAGAAAAATTCTTAACATGAGAGAAATGTGAAAATGGAGCTTTGTGTCCAATTAAATTGTCCTTCAGGCTGTGTCTGCGTTGTAAAACTTGGTGAATCACCTTAAGGGTGTGTTTTCCATCCCACCCACTCCTTTTTCCATTCCCTGTGTTTTTTATTAATTATCCCTCACGCGCGGTATATTAGATCACACTAAATTGCGTCGTAGAAGATGGGGGTAGAAAAAATGTGGGTCAGTTGAAGCTTCTTCTTCGCATTTTCTTCTTTTTTTTTCTTTAAAGAAAATTTAATTTTTCCCCACAGACAAATTCCCCCGAAGGCTTCACCTTCTGCTTGCTCATCGTACCTCAACATGGGTTTTCAAATAGTTGAGGAAGAAGCTTCTTTTTTTTGTGAGTGGCGGATGTCGCAGCTTCTTCAGCATTTCCTGTGAGCACAGGCAATCTTTCATTTTGGAGTGATGGAACATTAATAAAGGCAAATTTAATGCTAAATTCAACTTCCTGCTTTACACTTTCTTTTTTACACCACCCTCCTCGCCCTCCGTCTCAGTGAGATTCATCTTTCAAGCTTTGATGAATGACAATGGAATGTGTGTGTGTACGGCATTAATGGGAGAATGAAGACCTCGTGGCAAGGCGGGGGAGCTTTTTTTATCAGGAGAGTGAAGAAGCGTGACATGA
Source organism: Lutzomyia longipalpis (assembly GCF_024334085.1). NCBI lineage: Eukaryota > Metazoa > Arthropoda > Insecta > Diptera > Psychodidae > Lutzomyia > Lutzomyia longipalpis. Next base: position 15,486,989 of record NC_074710.1, on the reverse strand, counting down.
AAATTGAGCTGAAACACATTGTAGGGGGGTTGGATGAGAATGTTCCTCACACCCCCATTTAGATAAAAAGAGATGAGATCTTCTTATTCTTCATCATTCTCTGTAGTCTGGCCTACACACCCTTGATGATGGTGTGAACATACACGTGGAGAAAAGTCAATTTTGCTTTCCAATTAACTCTTTTTCTTCACAGACACACAGAACAGACACAACGCATAATATTCTATTGATTGATGGACTCAATGAGCTTGCATTTGAGAGATAATCTCCTTTGAGGTTTCAATAACTATACATATGTAGGGGAAGACGGGGTAATTTGGCCACTTTGGCAAAGTCATTAATGGGAATATCTCAAGTATGGTAAATGCTAGAAAATCCATTTCTCCACAGTTTATACTCCCCATAGAGATAATCAATAGTACCAAGTTTGAGGAAAATCCGATCATTAGATTTTCTTTTGTTTAAGAAAAATCATTTTTTCACATTTTCAAGTGCTTTTGGCATTTTGGAAATTCGTCATTTTCGAAAAATTTTTAACACTTAAAAATTAACTTTTAAGCCATTAAGGGTCATTGATCCCTCATAAACACGATAGTGACATTCATTTTCCGATATCACAAACAGATTTTCCTGTGGAAATGGTTTTATCCGGAAAATTGGAGTGGGGTAATTTGGCCACTTGAGTTTTTCCGGCACATTTTCCGACGCACATTTAAGATATTTATTGTGGTTGTGCCTTTTAATGTTTTCTTACAGATTATAAGCAAAGTAGGATAAAAAATTTTATCTAAAAAAAGAAATTTACGATAATTTGAAAAATGACCTTTTTTAGACTTTGCCCGTTTATGGTTCAGAAAATGTTAAAGTTTGAGGCTCTGTTAAATATTTTTATCTGGCAAATTACTGGAAATGAATCTTAGATAAATAACCTATCTTCCAAAAAAATAATCGAAAAAATAAAATTTTTTATTGTTCAAAAATTTTCATGTTTAATAATTTGTGCGCCAAAGTGTCCAAATTACCCGTGCTCGGGGTAATTTGGACACTAAGCTAAGGGTCCAGGAGAATGGAAAATTCACCCATTTCTCATCGAGATAGAGAAAAATGTTATATGGGGAAGTTGTAGGCCGGAAAATTTCCTACAAAATAGGGCTATTTGGTTTTCTTCATACTACCATACTTGCTTGATATATCCCAAAAACCGCCAAAGTGGCCAAATTACCCCGTCCTCCCCTACATAGTACGAACATTGAGCTTTTGCAGAGCTATTCACTTAATCGTTTACGTGAGGATTTTTATATTAAATTCCCCATGGAGTTGGTATTAAATTCTTTTCTTTTTAAAAAGGATTTGTTCGGAGTCATTTAATAAAATGTTGTAGAAAAAACTCAAATTCCATGAGAATCTCTCTTTGCATTTAAATTGTAATATTTGGGATTTATTTAAGGAAATTTATACAAATAGATTTTTTTTTCTTTTGAAAATTCAACCACGTGTCTCGTTAAGTTTATTTTTTTTAAATGTATAAAAAATGTAGTAATTAGTAGCCTCTTTAAAGTCAAGGTAGAACAGAAACAGATTTTCTTTCTTTTTTTTTCGAGAATGAGAGAAAGTTTGAAAGAACCCACAAAAAGGATTAAATAAACTAAAAATTATACTGTTAATAAAAATGTCTCAAAGTCATGTCAGATTGACAGAAAATTTAACGAAAGAAACTAAACGAAAGTCAAAATAAGCATAAAATAGGGTAAAGTATGACGAAGCGAAGTGGTGAAATAAATTAAATGTTCTGCCAATTTGACAAAACTTAACGAAGAGTTGTTTTTTGACAAATATTTTTGGTTTTCTTATTTAAAAAACACTAAGGGGAGTATAAGAAAAGAATGAATTTTTGCATTGAATTCAAATCTTTCAATTTGTCATATAAACTTAACAAAGCTTTGTTATTAATAAATAGGAAGAGCTTTTTTTCAGTATGTTCAATTTCACTCAGTTTTCGTTCAATTTAATACTTTCGTTGAATTTTCCATGAAAGCTGCATGAAATAAACTGAAAACTGTACTATCAAAAAAATGTCTCAAAGTCATGTCAGTTTGACAGAAAAGTTAACGAAATGAACTGAACGAAAGTCAAAATAAGCATAAAAGTAAAAATAGGGTAAACTATGACAAAACGAAGAGGCGAAATAAATCTTTTTTTTTATTAAAAAAAACACTGAATGGATTAAGAAAGAAACTTTGCATTGAATTCAAATCTTTCAACTTGACATTTAAACTTAACGAAACTTTGTTATTAATAAATAAGACGAGATTTTTTCAGTATTTTGACTACGTTCAATTTCACACCGTTTTCGTTCAATTTAATAATTTGAATTCAATTTAAAGTTTCATTTTTAATCCATTCAGTGTTTTTTTTTTAATAAGAAAACGAAGAATATTTGTCAAAAAAACATGTTACTTTCGTTAAATTTTCCATGATAGCTGCATTAAAAATTTTAGTGAATACAAAATAAATCTGTGCATCAATATTTTTTCTATTTAATCTTTCAATAGATTTTTCGTTAAGTTAACTGTCAAAATTTCTACAACTGTCATTTAATTTTTATTTGAATTTTTCTACCGTTTTTTTAAGCTTTATTTAACCACCGAAAAAAATGCAACAAATATATCCCATTAAAGTATTCAAAGCTTTATATTTTATAATTGACATTTAACGAACCCTATGAGGAATGACTAAAATGCTTTAATGTTCTTCGCAGCAGCACCATATTTTCCTCCCTAAACCCATTTTGGTACGAATTCCTTAATTGAATCACATTCATTGCTGTGTGTGAATGTGCAATGGTGTGTGCACATGTTGGTCATATAAAATAAGCTCATTCAATTCATTATGATCGTCATAATTGGGGGAGAAGCGACAAATGACCTCAATATTTATTGCCGCAATTAATGTGAGTCTGTTGGAGTGAATTTGCGTGTTCTCTGTACCAGTGGGGGGAGGTTTTGTTGTGAATTTTCCCTCCCATTCTCCCCTTTGGTGGTGACTTTTGGCATTTTCAGGATACAACATGATATGCTGATAAAATGTATTATAGAAGCAAAAGAGACTCACCTGTTGCTGATCCACCCTGGATGACCCCTAAATTCTGCGGTAGGAGGTTTGTGAAGATATTTTTTCGTTTCTGTGTGGGTGAGGGTGATGGTGAGCGACTGGAGCCCTTCCGATCCGTTGATGGGATTGTTAAATTGATTTTTGGACTATCACCCATTTTCACAGCTCAGAAAAGAGAAGACTTTTCGCTTCAAGAGATTTTTTTAAGGTAAATTGAATTTAGTTCTTAAAAAAAGGGATTCTTATTGGAAAATTGCCTTATATAGAATTCTGATTTGATTTTACCATTAACCCTTTGATGTATTTGAATAGTAAATATTTTAAAAATTTTGAAGATACCATTGATTTAAAATAAAGAAAAATATTTAACAATAAAACCTAATTAAATTCTTTAGTCTTAAAGGGTAAACTTACATAGTGATTTTGTTGTGAATTAGTTTAAATTACTAAATATTAAATGCAAAGAAATTGCTTGTTGTTTTTCTCAGATATTTTTTCTTCCTTTGCTATACAATCTGTAATGAAAAAAGATAAATAAAACATTTTACTTCAAATTACTACATAAAATCCATTTTTTTAGCTTGATAATTTTTCTTTAATTAAAAAAAAAACATTTTCCACTAAATTAATTAACAGAAAGAAAAATAAAAGAGTTATCATTTCTGTAGAAAATAGTATTATTATTAGTTGGTGTTCCACTTCGTGGCCAACACCAAGTATTGTAATCGTCGGATTTTCCGACCACCTCAGATCGGGCTCAAACTTGGTATGAGCACGTTTCAGACAACCCACATTCCAAAAATGGTGGTGGAAAATTTTTGATCCGGCCGGCCTGCCGGCCGGCCGGCCGGTCGCCCAAACTTTGCCTTATAGCTCGAGAACGGTAACAGATAGAGACTTCAGGTTTGAAGTTTTCTATAGAAATGTAGGTGTAAAATTTCATATTTTTACATTTTTAAAATCCAAGATGGCCGCCGTCCGCCATTTTGAAACACCGTCAACCAGTTCCCTTATAGCTAGAGGTCTGAAATTTTAGTATGATGTAGAGCTCAGTGAGACGTTTTCATCAATAATTCATACTTGAAAATCGGTCAAGCCGTTTAGCAAATATGGCGGCTCAAAGCAAAAAGTGTTTTTTCGATATAACTCGAGAACGGCTTGACCGATTTTGACCATCTTGGTATCAAATGAAAGGTATTGAGAAGCCCTACAACTGTCTAGAACATTCCAAGTTTCAAAAATATCCGCAAGAGGCGCTAAAATCAAAAACAAAAATTGCATAACTTTAAGGGGCTATATCTCCGAATTGCCATCATCGATTTCCTTTAAATTTTGATATGTTGTAGCCTGACTCAATATCTTTCATCAGTCCGAAAATGAAGAAATTCTATGTCGCCGTTTAGAAGATATAGCCATTTGAAAAATTCTTACATTTGAAAAGTTCTAAGAGCCATATCTCTTGAACCGCTTGTCCGATTTTGCTCAATTTGGTATCAAATTAAAGGTTTTGCAATTATCTACAACTTTCTAAAACATCAGAAACCTCTAAAGCCATTCCTTGGTGACGAAAAATGCGAAAAACTCTTTTTGTGAAACAAAAATCCGCCATTTTGTGTTCTAGAGGTGACCTTGAAAATCATTGAGATATATGTCAAATTATAGCTTATTTCAAGATCTTTCCAAAACTAGTCACGAAATTTCTGTAGGTTTTATAGAACTAGAGATATGTCTATTTTTATGCATCAAATTGCTGAATTTCACAAAAAAATTCAACTTTGCCTAATAGTTACTGCTCAAAAATCAATTTTAACGCATAAATAAACTTTTCCACGTTGTGGGACACCAACTCTTATAACTGGACGCGTTATGATTGACTTTTATAAATATTTTTTAAATTATTATTATTTTATAAATATTTTTTAAACGTTTTAGTGCTCATTCTAGTACTTAATTTAGGCAGGACACTTACTAATAATACTTCAAGAGACTTCACAAAATAGAGAGATAAAGTGACTTATCTTTTTTCTTACTGAATGAAATGAGTCTGAGTACTAAAAAACTAAAGTACTAAAACGTTTTCTTTTTAACAGAACAGAGTGAGTCTTTGCTAAGTGATCTAAAGATATAAGCTAAATTTATGTACTAAAAAACAATTTAGCAAATCAAATAAAGATTATTAAGCAATCATCGTAGGGATCTAAACTTTGGTCTAAAGAATGTACTAAAATTTTCACATGTCAATAAAAAAAATTTTATCATGAGAAAGTAAATAAATTCTTCGGCATTAAAACTAAACCTTCTAAATCACCAACAATTATAATATCAAAATATTTCTTTGATTGAACTACAAGTGCTTTTTCTAAAAGGTCTAAAAATGTACTAATTTTTATTAGTCTTTTGAGTCCATTTTTTTTTCAAGAAATATCATACGAAATGTAAATATTTTCATGTGCACACTCTCACAACTGACATTTGCCTTAGCTTAAAGTGGTCTAAAAATATGTAGGTACTAAATGTACTAAATTTAGACATTTTATACCTCAAAGTACCATTTTATACCTCAAATCTTAACTATTCGTTAAGATTTGTACTATTCGTCAAGATTCGAATTATTCGTTAGGAAGTTTCAAACTTTTCGTCAAAATTCGAATTTTTCTCCAAGATTTGAAGTCTGTCAAGATTCGGATTATTTGTCAACAGTCTGAGATTCGGGCGATTCGCTAAAATATTCCACCACCCCTTGTCTTGAAATCTTGATTCCAAAATTCATCAAAACAACAAACAAATATTCAAAAAAAAATGAATTTATTTTCGCGCCAATTTTACAAACCGTAGATTACTACGCCGGTAATTGCTATCAGTGTAGCTCTACCAAATCAGCTGAATACACTGATAAATGTACGTACATTCCGTCTCTCTTTCGCCAATCTTCTCACCGTACAAAGTCACAATGATGGCAACGCATCGCAACAACAGGCGAAACATTCACAAAGCCCATCATGATGGTGAGGAGTGTGACTCAATGTGTACTCCTCCCTTTAGCATGATATCAGCTGGTGCTGCTGCCACAGCTTCGACTTTCCACGGTCCCCGACACGGCACGATACCGACGAATGCCTCAACAGTGATGTAGTTCCATTCGTACGACGCCCATCCATTTTCGCGTCGCTCTGCTCAACGTCTCTCATCACACAAAGTGTTGTGTTGTAGCACCCATTTTATGGATTTTTTTTGTATTTAAACGACATCACTTATGTCCCTCCATTTAACCGGTTTGTATTCTTCTTGCATCACATCCTCTTGCATCACACTTTGAACCCCACTAATTGTGACGCGACCCAGAGGACGTTGTGAAGAAAATCACAAAGAAAACTTTTCTTTGACGACTTTTTTTTTGTTGAAAGGAAAAAAGTGTGTTGTGTGACAAGAAAGAAAATAAGAGCATTAGAAAGGCCCTACTTACCTGTATGCTCTGCAAGAAAATTCACACACAAAAGGTGTTCAAAACAGTTTTCAATTCATTGTTACCATACTACATCTTTCACCTCTAACACAAATGAAGAAAACTTCTTCATCGCGACTCTTCTCACTCATTTTGGCATCAAAAAAGTAAAATGTTATACTTCTGTGATTCTCTCAAAGTATTTGGTGCCTCTGTGTGTGCGCACGATCGAGACTTTCGTGTAGAGAAGGATAAGAGATGTGCGCGATTAAGTGTGTGGGATTAATTAACATCAAAGATTTTATTCATAGATTTGTTGAGAGCATTCAAAACACCCTCTCCGAAAAAAAAGAAGAACAAGTTCTCACCATAAGAAACTTGTGTAACACCCGAAAAAAAATTATTATGTTGTGTCTTTAATATGTTCGCCCCATAATCACCCACCAAAAGCAACAAACCTGATAAGCGCTCGCAGCTATCAAGTGTTTTGTGATTCAATAGCAAATAGATTTTTTTAAGAGGGACAATCTTATAGTTTGTTAAACCGGAAGTGAATGTAGAAAACTTTACATAGGGAGAACAAGACAAAAAACCAAGAAAAGAATACAGCCCTGTCATACCGTCTCTGTGAAGCCGGTTAAACATTATAAATTCACAAACAAATAAGAAAAGAAACAACAATGCAATTTGTGAATATATTGGAAGCTTTTTCAACTTGAATGAGAAAGTAAATAATAATGAAAAGGCGGGAATTCTTTGAGGAGAAAAAAGTACCCAATACCAGGGCAGTATTTAGGGGACAGTACAATGTGAAAAGAACATTAAATACTTTACTCTGTTTTCATCAAGGAGTGTTTATCCGAATATTTCCGAAGATATGAATATTTTCATTCACATTCACATTCACTTATAAAAAATTAAATGATTCAAAAGCAAAAAATGAATTTAGAACTTTTATGCTTAAATTTACTTCTTTTAGGGTTGAATTTAGTCCTTTTTTAGGTTAAATTTAATCAATTAGCGTTAAAATTAAATATTTCTTAGGCTTTTGCTCGTACATCTGTGTCTTTAGGACTGAAAGCCAAATAATTATTTATCGGCTTAAATTTAGCCATTTCGCGATTTAAATTTATTTATTTTTAGGCTTAAATTTACAACTTTTTGGCTTGAATTTACACCTTTTTTGGATTTAAATATTTTTTAAGCTTCTGCTTCTCAAGAAAGGAATAAAAACCAATATTTTGATTTTTTTGACGAATCACTCGAATATTGACTGAATTGACTGACCGAATATTTCCGAAGATCCGAATAATATTACTCAGATAAACACCCCTTGATTTTCATTCATTTCACAATAAATTAAATAAAAATGTTTAACGTACATTCTAATCTTTGACCATTCTTTTCTAACATTTGACACTCCTTTTTTTTAAGTTTTTTTTCATTTCTTTCTTAACGTTTGATGTTTATTCTTACTCTGGATGTTTCTTTTCTAACGTTTGATGGTTTTTTTTAACGTTTTCCCCTTGAATTATTTTATTTCGTTAAATTTTTTTACCTGAAAATATAATTTCTTTTCACTTCTTACGATGAACTTGACCTTATTAATCGTTTTTAAGTAACTGAGACACCCAAACTTCCTCCTTTGCTATGCCAGAGTGTTTTAAAAAGTGCCTAAATCTGAACAAATAATAAAACAACAAATAAACATCATTAAATTTCCTCACAATTAAGTAATACGCAGATTTCGGCCTTCCATTATCTCTGCTAATTAAATATGTTTAAAAAAGCTCGCGAGTTTCTTCTTTCAAAACAAAAAAAGAAGTCTGTGTCACTATCATGTGGAAACCGATATGAATTTGAATGTATAAATTAAAATGTGTCTGAATGCGGATGTTGAATGAAAATATAATTTAAAAGTACATATTGGAGTCACCCGCACTGTTTGGTGCACAATGAATTAAATTAGAAATTCATTCTTATTGCACTTTCAATAGGGATTTATCTTTCAACAGTTTTTGATACATAAAAGAGAGTTCTTCTTTATCAATCTCAAGTAATAAAATATTCCAGATATTATTATCTTTACACAAGTACTTGAATGAAGACACAAAAGCCAGCAAATTCTCAAGAAAAATTTCTCTTTGAAGGAAGTTTACCCACTTTTGGCTATAATTTAAATAAAAAAGCACAAAATGACGTCACTATATTGTGTTATTTCCATCTCTTTCAGTGTATGAAGCATTCATTCTTATGCTTCATCGATGTTTTTTTGACATCGATGAAAAAACGAAAAGTGACGTCATTGTTCACATTTTTAGGTTAATATTTGTTAGTTTGTTAGGAAAATAAAATGTCTATTTTGAGGAATTTTTAACCTTTTTTTTCAGGTCTCTGCAATAATATTACGCGTATCAGAATTTTTTTTTTCAATACAAAGCGGATAAGCTCCTTTTTAATTAAAACTTAATTTTTTATTCCTTCTTGAAAATTCTCATTGTGACAAAAAATAGCTAAAGTGGTTAGTTTTTTCAAATTGTTACTTAGCGTAATTTTAAATAAAACCTCCTCCTTTGAGGATGATTTGTGCAATTGTCACGACGCGCGCGATAATATCATTCGCATGTTTATTTAACTTTAATTGTTGACTTTGGTGCTTAAGCTTGATGAGAGTCATTCGGTTTCTTCTATAAAGGCTCTCTCTCTCACTCTCTAATGATTAATTTACAGCCTGTTGTACGTCTTGAAGTCAAATGAGTGGAATTTTGTATGTGTCAAGAGCGATAAAAAAAATTTTCAGCTTCAAAACATTTTTTTTTTTGAGTTGAAAGTCCAGCAAAATTAAAAAGAAAATTCTCTTAAATATGAGAATAAGTCAAACTTGCCGTTGTTCATTGAACCAATTAATTAATAATCCATGAGACGACAATTTGCGCTCTTCATTTCACCCAAAAAAAAACAATAAAAAAAAAGCGTAAATATACCTACAATTTGTATTTAATGCTCAAAGCATGTTGGTGAAAATTAATAATTTATTTTATAGCTCAATCGCTATATGAATTTAATGTGAATGTTTGTCCACCATTTGGGATTTACGTGAGATTTAATTCACAAGGAAGGGTCCCAATTTGTGCTCATCACAAGTTTCAGTGCGAAAAATAGGCCGTAGTGACGTAATAATGAAACATTTCACTTGAAGTTTCTTTGAATTGAATATAGAATTCTTTTTTAAAACTTTCTAAAATTCACTTCTTAAAGATTTGAAGTGAAAAATATCGCAAGAATCGTTTAAAGGTATTAAGTAAAATTCTTATTTGTCTAATAAGATTATCTTAAACCCTTGAATTCATGATTAAGTAAAACATTTTTGTTTGAATTTTTTACACACTCGTCTGCAAAAGGAAAAAAATGTCTGTCAAGACTCAATATATTTAGCAATTTTGATAAGCCATTTCGATTACCTTTTCACTTCGACTTTGCCCAATCAATGGCTTTTTGATAACAAGAGGAACTTATGATTGAACTCACTGAGCTACTGTTTGGCCACATAAAACGTATATAGAACTTTAATCATTCACCCTCAGATAATATTTATTTGTTAATCATTTTTAGTAAAAAAAAAAGGGTTCAGGCCTGTACTTGAACCGGAGAATTATGTATGACAGCTGAGCGCTGTATCTACTACACCAGTGATTTCTTTTTTAGCACTGAAGAATAAAAAATGAGAAATGAATAAGTACAAAAAATTTCAAGACTTAATGAGAACAATTTAGAGCATTTTCTACTATAACGAATGTTTGTTAAACAAAATTAAAATAAAAACTTTTTATTGGAATAATCATTAAAAAAGAAAGACAAAGACTCACAGAAACATTTTTAAAATTTATTTAAAATACTTAAATATATATTTAATTAATAGGTATCAGATGTTTTAATTTAATTAAGACGTGATTTGACACAATTAAAACAAACATTTATTTATAATTAGGTTTAAATTTCATCATCATTCCAATTAAATAAAAATTATCTGTTTAACAACAAAACGTTTAAAAAAAACATAATAAAAAGTCACAAGAAAAATCCTCCTATTCGGATTTAATTTATTAAAAATTAAATCAAAAAAGTACAATGGAGACGCCTGGTACTCCCTGGGCGCTCACATTTCCGTATTTAATCATCCCTAAATAAATTTTCATCTTGCACATTTTTTTCTCAAGACAGAAAAAGAGATTTTATCATCATTTATAAACTTATCAAAATTATTATTCTTTTTTTTTCAGCTCTACAATCTTAAAGTGCCAACATTGACAAACTACAGGGAAACGACCAACAAAGAATCGACGATAAGACGCGGAATCAATAAAAAGCTCAACGATTTTTGGGGGATTTTTACACAATCAACCCACAAAGAAATCAACAACAACATCACAATCGTCCTTATCGATGAGATTGAAGGCCAAACTGAAGAACAAACTGAAGAAATTTTCCAAATTTTTTAGTTCCTCCTCCTCCCCTTCTCCTGGTTTTAGTTCAATCCTCCTCTCCCCATTCACCAAAATGACCCCAATTGGCGATGAGCCCACCCACAAATCCACATCCATCCTCAAAGTGACTGGGAATCTCATACATCGCTTCATCGTTATCCTCGTACGTGGGATAATGCGCTTTCTCTTTGGCGCCAAAGGTCAATCAATGCCACCCATTAAGGATTTGACACTTCTTGAGTCAGCAACGTCGTTAGCACGTAAAATCAGAACAAGAAAGGTAACGTCGTCCTTCAGAATTTCTCCTCAAAATAACCCAAAAAATGACTTTTCAAAAAATCCTTTCAGATTAAAAGCATTGACGTGGTTCAATCGTTCATTGATCGAATAAATGAAATCAACCCATTGCTGAATTGTGTCGTTGATCGACGCTTTGACGATGCCCTAAAGGATGCAGCAGCTGCGGATAAATTAATTGAATCCGGTCAAATGACAGAGGAGCAACTTGAGAAGGAAAAACCCTTTTTGGGCGTTCCAATTACCACAAAAGATTGCATTTGTGTGGAGGGACTCCTCAATACAGCTGGCATTGTTGCAAGACGCCACAAAAGGGCTGAAGAGGATTCCGAAGCAATTCATTTAATGCGCGAAGCCGGAGCCATTCCATTAGCCATCACAAATACAAGTGAATGTTGCATGTGGTGAGTAACAAAAATACTTTAAAAAACATTTTTACTTGTTTCTTTGGGGGCGTATTATGTGATTTAAAATTATTTGATGAATTTAAATTAATTTTAAGGATAATAATGTAGTGATCTGGATAAAAAATAATTGAAGTTTACTCAAATTAGGTTTGAATATTGGATAGTAATTGGATAATCTTTACTGAGATTCCAATGTTTTTTTTTAATTAAAAAAAATCTTCTCTTTCTCCTATTGAATCAATGAAGATTAAACCAATTAAAAATTGCTTAGTCTGTTGATATAATTTTAGTTAATTACGTACTATAAAAATTCTATTTATTGGGTTTGAATCTCGAATTTTATCCAATAATTCTGCAGACAAAATGATTGGTCAAATATTAATTTCAAATTGTTCTCATTATCTGGGTGAATAAAACTGGATGAAAATAGTCCTAAAATCATTTATTTGGAGACATTTAATCAAATTGATTATTCTTACTAAACTTCTATAAATGTGGTTTGAGTCTTTGACTTTTATCCAAGATTTTTTTTGTAACAAAAGGATTCAAATAAGAAGAGAAAATTCAATATATTTTTTAGAAAATTCTTCTCATTCTTTCAATGATATAAACATAATATAACTTTTAACAAAAATATACTCAAGAATTATTCTAAATGTGGTTTGAGTCTTGAATATTTTATTTAAAAAAAAAAGGTTAAAATTACTATAACGTAGTTTGATCTTGACTTTAATCCAAGAATTTTTTGCCTATGGTTTTTATCCAAGAATTGTAAAAATACAATTTCTACATAAAGAAAAGAATTCTTTTTCCAATTTCTCATTTGAAAAGAAAATATCTTGAAAAGAATTTTTGCTTTTGAAATTCAATAAAAAAATTACATCCATTTATTCAAGAGTTGGGATAAATTCTTGGATAATATTCAAGACACACAGTAGTAAGGAAAATGTTAAGAATTTCTCTTTTGAATTGGATGAGAAAAAGAATAAAAGGTGATAAAACTAATAATAATTCGTTCCTCATTTCAAAATATAATTCCTTCCTAAACAAAAAAAAAAGAAAAAGATTCAGCAATAAAACATAAAAGTTTCACATAAATATTCACATTTGCAATGTAAACCATTGAAGAATTTCTCTGAAAAGAATACCACGCGAGTTTTTTTTTCCTCAGTCAGTTGTCAACATCATAATTTCTCTAATGATTAAATAGCAAATTAAAAGAATTCCTTTCAATTAACATGCTAATTGAGCTTTTGATCGTTTAGTATTAACCCGATAAGCGAATAGAAATGGAAGCAAAAAAAAAGAAAAATCTGGAGGAAATGGAGGGAAATATATCGCTTAATTGCCAATGTGTTGTGTGTAACAATTAACATGGGAATGTAAGCCATTACATTCTCATGGGAAATTATCCAGAAAACTTTTCACTCCCTCCATGTGCGTGCCTCCCAATTTCCTCGCTCGTTACAAATTTTACTACAATTTCGCCCCACATTTTTCACGCGAAAAAAACATTTCCCATCGTGTTTCTGCGGCTTGGAGGCGGAGAGATTTTGTCGTGAAAATGTATGAAGAAAATTGTATCTAAATCTATTTCTAAAATGCATTTTCGTTTGTCATAAATACCCCGCGCATATAAACATGGTTCAAGTGAAAGGCAATAAAATGTTTTGTAAACAACTTATTGCGGTGATGTGTTTGACATAAAATTGTGTTAAAAATAGAATTTAATTTAAAGCTGAAGCAGTGAGATTCTTTTACATTCTCTCTGGAATATTGTTGTTACTCTGTTTTTTTACTTGTAAATGAGAAAATTATTTTTAAAATCAATTTATTTATTGGGTAGTGGCAACTATCACCATCCCCTTAGGTGATAGTTGAGCTGAAAATATTTAATAAAAATTGAAAATGAAAGTTCAAAAATTATTTTCTTCTAATTTACTAACTCATCTCACTTTCCCCTGAATATTTTGATTAATTTTATTAATCAAAAAATAAGTTCTAATAATTCGGAACAGGACTGTAGGCATCTAAAAACTGCTACAATGGAGTGAAGATTATTGCTTTTTGCGTTTAATAAGTAAAGCCTCTCAATGTGAAGAGATCAATAATCATAAATTGGGGATTGTTTTGTGAATATCAAAGTATCCCCACTCCACCCCCACAATGTAAATTCCCCATCCAACAAGCACGAGATATTTTTAACTCTCTGACCAAGCGCACGATGGTGTCAGAATCGCCGGCATTTCATGTGATTTGACTAATAAGAGGTGAATTTATTAAAATTTAATTTAATTCAAATTCATTTTTCTCTTACAGGTGGGAGAGCTACAATAACAATCACGGCAAAAGCTGCAACCCGTATGATACTAATCGAATTGTGGGTGGAAGTAGTGGAGGTGAAGGATGCCTTTTGGTAAGAAAATTAACTAAACTAATTAGGAAACTTGTCGGGCTTAAAATTTGTAAATCAGTCAGTCTTAAGGTTTTTAGTTAGTTTTTTAATTCGGCCTTGTGGTTTTGAGTCAGTTTTTTTAAATCGGTTTTAAGGTTTTGAGTCAGTTTTTTTTAAATCGGTTTTAAGGTTTTAAGTCAGTTTTTTTTAAGTCGGTCTTAAAATTTGAAAGTCGGTTTTAAGATTTTAAGTCAGTTTTTTAAGTAGGTCTTAAGGTTTAGAGTCAGTTTTTTTTTAAGTAGGTCTTAAGGTTTTAAGTCAGTTTTTTTTAAGTAGGTCTTAAGGTATTAAGTCAGTTTTTTTAGGTCGGTATTAAAATTTGTAAAAATCTTTTCTTTTAGGCTTCAGCTGGATCTGCCTTTGGGATTGGCTCCGATATTGGAGGCTCAATTCGCATGCCGGCCTTCTTCAATGGTGTCTTTGGGCATAAGCCAAGCAAGTTCATTGTCTCCCTAAAGGGGCACTACCCCATTCCAAAGGACTACCACCTCAAGTCCTTCCTCGGTGTTGGCCCAATGTCACGCTATGCTACAGACCTCAAACCAATGCTGCAAATCATGGCGGGAGAGAATGCGACAAAATTGCGCCTCGACGAACCCGTTGATCTCAGCCGTGTGAAGATCTACTACCAAACTGACGACGGGGGCGGTCATCTCGTGACCCCCGTTGACCCAGACATCAAGACAGCTATGCAGAAGGTCGTCACACACTTCCAATCCACCGTTAAGGCAAAAGTTCAGCGTGTACGATTCGACAAACTCCGCAAATCCGCCCCAATTTGGTTGGCAAACATGAAGGCAAAGGACGCCCCGGGATTCGATCAGGAGATCACAGGGTACACTGGGAAGATCAGCCCGACTTTTGAGCTCCTCAAGTGGATCTTTGGACGCTCAGATCATACCCTAATTGGCATCCTGACGGCACTCTTTGAGAATTCTGGCATCAAATACGGGGACCCAAAACAAATTTTCCTTGTGGAGCAAAAGGAGAAGCTCCTGGAGGAAATGCAGACACTCCTAGGAGACGATGGGGTACTCCTCTACCCCACACATCCCACTGCGGTGAGTTAAATTTTTAATAAAATAATCTAACGGTCTAATTTCCTACATAAAGTCATCCAGAAGTATGCCAAAGTAATTAAAATCGAGAAATTCTCTATTTTGTTTTTTTTTTTTAATTATTTCAATTTTTGTAGCCATTTTATTCTCAACCGAAAATTTTTATTGTTCTTGAAAGAATACAAGAAAATTACATCAAAATTTCACTTGAAATGTATGAAAAATCGATGGAATTTCGATTTTTCACTAATTTTTAATTATTTCAATTAAAATTACAAAACAAAATCGAGATTTTATCGATTTTTCATGCTTTTCATGTGAAATATTGGAGAAAAATCACTTTTTCTGCTTTCAAGAGTAAATAAAATTTCTCAAATGAGAAGAAAAAATTCTACAAAAATTAAAATATTTAATGATTTTTCTTAAACTCAAAAATATTCATTTATATTTTAAAAAAAAAAATGTTTTTCATATGAAAAAAATCTCCTAATAATATGAAAAATTTATTAATTTCTTCTGATTTTGATTAGTTTCATTTTCGTGCTCATTTTTTACTCATTTGAGTATCGCTTTATTGTTCTCTAAAATAGAAGAAAATGAAGTTCCTGTCAAAATCCTGCCTAAAAGCAGGCTCTCACAGCTTAATCAATTTAGAATTAAGCACTTAGACCCTTTTTTATTGAAATTTATTCTCTAAATTCGAAAATCTGCAAACAAATATCACCCAACTGGCCATTTTGACCAACCTAACCTAACATTTTATTTTATGATTTAAAAATCTTTGTTTCTTTCTGAAGAAAAGGTATTGTTTGCTGCAGAAACTCGCCTAAAAGTCTACTTAATTCACTTAACCTTTGGAATGCGGAGGCCTTGGTAGTTACGTAGAATGCGAAGGTGGGGTCGTTGAACGACCCCAAAAAGAAGGCCAATTTTCTCCCAAACTATACAACCTGGAGTTGTCGGGTTAGTGCCTATAGATTCCTTATATAGTCCTCTTGCACCCTGCACCACAAATTCGCCGCCCTAAAATACTTAGAAGGAGATATTAGGGAAAAACATTTTTCAATCATTTTTCACAATTTCTTTTTGAGAAATTTGCCAAGAAACTGCAATTTTTTTTTCACTCTTCCCCACATTCCCCTCACTTCCCGCAAAGTGATAAATGGCAATATTTCTCGAATATTCTTTATTGTTTTGCACATTTACATGCTTCTAATTATGTTTTATGTTGTTTATGCTCTAAAAAATTTTCCGCAGCATGACCGTTACACCAATTTTTGAATTCCCTTCTTCTACATTTTCCTTAATAACTTTTCTTGTGGTGGTCGGATTGAGCTGAAATTTTTACATAACCTCCTCAGATAACCAAAGAACTTATTTCCAAAAGATGGGAATGGTATCTTTTATATTTATGAAGATATAACACGAAATATAGCGCTGGGGTCGTTCAACGACCCCGCTCCGCATTCCAAGGGTTAATCTATAAGAAGTCTAAAATTAAATTAATTTTAACGAATCCTTGTAATTTTCAAAGGACAACACATTATTAGTGCAAAATCCCGCCTAAAAGTATGCAAATTGACGAGATTCGTCCATTTTTAATAAAATTCTTTTATTTTTTGTAGAATGAAAGAATATTCATTTTGTCGTCTTAATTGCATGCGAAAAAAACTTTTTTAGGATAAATTAAGTAGGGCTCCGAAAAATCGAATTTTTCGATGCTTCGAATTGTTGAGAAAAAATCGAAGCACTGCACTGCTGCAAAAGAACTGCCTCGTTTTTAAAAAGCTTCGATTATTCGAATAATTGAATAAGATTCGAAGCTTCGAATATTCAAAAAGCTTCGAATATCTAAAAATTATTCGAAGCTTCGAATGTTATTCGATTATTCGAAGCTTCGAATGTTATTCGATTATTCGAAGCTTCGAATGTTATTCGATTATGTATTCGAATAATCGAAGCATTTTAAAAACAAAACTGTTCTTTTGCAGTGTTTCGAACATGCTTCGATGCATCGAATCACCGAAGCTTCGATGTTCAGATCGAAAATCCGTGACCTAAAATTAAGTCCAATAAGGCCTTCAATCCCTCCTTATTTGCAACAAAATTAAAAACTTCACGTTTAAAACATTTTAATTGCAATTTTTTTTATTGATTTTCTTTGTTAAACATTTATTTTTTTAACAGGCACCCTACCACTATGAGCCCCTCGTACGTGCCCTCAACTTCTCCTACACGGGAATAATTAACATTCTGGGCCTCCCAGCGACGGCATGTCCCCTTGGGCTGGGCTCCGAAGGTCTCCCAATTGGTCTGCAAGTGGTATCGGCTGTGAATCAGGATCGTCTCTCCTTGGCTGTGGCTTGTGAGCTGGAACGTGCCTTTGGGGGTTGGGTGGCGCCCGAAATTGTGGCGTGATGGTGTTCCACGGAAGATTTTGCAGAGAATAAATAAATTTTGTTACATATTTTTGTGGCGAGAAAAGCAAAAAAAAATTCGAAGTTAAATCTCTCCTCCCAGTTGTCGGATAATCTTGAGAATCTCCCTGCGCTTCCCCTTGACGTCCTGCTGGTGAATTTCCGGGGTATTGTGTACTGTTCCTGTGTCCTCAGTATGCTGTGCCACCATCTCCGTGGCTAGGATGAGATGAATGCCACAATCGTAGCAATTTGATTGCTGGAGGCACTCATGTTCGTGCAATTCAGCTCCAGGACAGCCCAGGGATGCGCGAAGGTGCCGTGAGAAGCGCCTACTCGTGGCTAAATTACTCCCGGAGCAGGAATCAAAGTGGAAGAAGGTATTTTCAGGTCTGGAGAAAACCAAGAGGCTCCAATGTGAGCCCCCAGCCGTTGATTGTTCATTATTATTGAGGGCAAAGAAGATGAAATCCTTCTCTGTTGCCTGCAGTGGTGTCAGGAAGACACTCGCTTCGTCACTGGAGACAATCTTTAGGCACTGAGTAACTTCCGGAGAGACAAATAGCAAATTCCGCGCATCCCTGTAGACAACCTTCTCAAGGTACTCAAAGTAAAATGAAATAATTTGATCGTTTAGCCAATAGGGACCACGTAGGAGGTGCACATCTGACTCCCGGAGGAGGCTCTCGTGGAAGGAGAGTACCTGTCGATCCATTCCGGACATCTCCCGGAAAACAAAATCCCAACACACGAACACTCCCAGCAATCTTTGATTTACTTCTCACATTCACAGAGGTACTACAGCCACAAAATTGACTCGATAATTTGCATAAAAGGGCTTTTCTCGCGATCAATTAATTCAATTAAAGCCCACAAAACAATCCAAGGATTTCTTGCGCGAATTTGACATTGAACCTAACCTCACTTTCATGGCTAACTCCAGGGAGATGGGGGAAAATGTTGATTTTTATGCTTTGCCATGCTCTCACCTGGATTCCCTCAGCTTGTCCATCATGTAAGGATTCTCCAGATATCACGACAATACTCACTTTCTTGCAATTTTCACCAGAAAACACCACAAATTGCACAAAAATAAACCAAGAAACTGGGATACAGCAAAGTGTTATAAAATTGAGGTTAGGTTCTCTTTTGTGAAAGCTCGCTGAATCACGGAATGAATAAAAAAAACTTTGGCGCCAAAAATTCTTTTCTCTTTTTGGCGCTAAGTTCTTTTCATTTCATTTTGTTCTATTTGGTATTTGAGGGATTCTCTTACATTTTGAGAATTCTGAGAATGTTAAAATAATTCCTCAAACTCATCAAAATTCCTTGAAGGAAACAAAAAAGCAAAAGATTGACCATTTCAAATAAAAAAAAATCGTTTTTTAGGTTATGTTACTCTCACTGAGCTTTTGGATTATATATTTATTTCTCAGTGATAATATTACAGCGCTTTTACAACGCTGGACCCCCTTTTCCATGAAAGGGGGCCATTACAATGATACCCAGCACCTCCTAAAGAGCCCCCGCTCACACAACAAAGCCAGCCATCCATGCTAAAAAAAAAGAATAAAAGATAATAATAATGCAAGATGGCGTCCAAATATGGTGGCTTGTCCTTAGTGACGCGGGAACGTGGCAGTGACATCCCAGAAGGAATTGCGGGCATCATTCATTGTGCTCTGAGCAGTGAAGTATCTACAAGTGGGGTAAAAAAATTCAAGAAGTAAATTAAATGGGAAAAAATAGCCGGAGGAGCTTCTCTTCAATGCAAAGACTTACTTTCCCTGCTCAGGAGCGACTTTCCATGCATCATCAACGTCAGAGACGTTCTTGATGTTATGCGGTGAGTACTTGTTGTACAAGCCCCAGATGCTGTTCATCATCTTCCCATTGTACTTGGCCGGCGTGTACTCCATCAGCTTCTTATTGTTGGAGTAGTGCTGCTTATCCTGCCCAAAGAGTCCCGGGATACGCATCACACAGCCATCCTTCTCCGCAGCTGTTTTCCCGCCAATTTTGCACGCGGCAAAGGCACCCTGTGGCAGCGACGGCATCACTGAGCAATCTGCAGTGAATGGGAACATGGTCAGAGAGTTGCATTTAAAGGCAGGAAAAAAGTGATGCAAGACAGAAGAAAAATGATAAAATTGCTGTAAATTTCCATTCTCAATTCTCGCAATTGAAGAAAGTCCTCCAAAGGGAATTTCCTTCTTGCATTTGATAAGAAAATATTAAGTAAAAGAAAAAATAGGTCAGAGCTGATAAATAACAAGATTTTCTCTCTGCGTGATGCATTCATTGCGCGGAAAAGTTTTTCTTCATCGTCACAACACATTGCTTTCGCAAACCGGCCGTTTAAAAATGATAAAGAAAAGTAAGAAAAAATGTTTTCGTGAAAATATTTTCCCTTTGAAGTTTATGGAGGGAGAGATAAATAAATACATAATTTGTGAAGAAATTTATTTAGAATTTAGTTTATTTTTTATGCTTTTCTTGACCATTAAATCGAATAAATAAAATTCTCTTTCAGAAGCTTTTTTTCTCTTTTATTTCCAAAGGGTTTCATTGGAAGGAGTTTATTCATTTTTAGGCACTCAATACATTTTTGATAATGTCTTCACAAAAGTGAATAAACTCCTTTAAATTTTACACTCGGAAATTTAAAAAAAAATTCATATTAGAAACCTTTATGAAAAATAATAAATCTTGAAATTTATTTTATGGCAGTGAAATTTAAAATTGAGACTATGAATTATAAATTCTAGCCATTTAAATTTTACATTTAGGCCTGAAATTTTGAATTCACTAAAATTTAGTCTTAATTTAAATTTGTTTCTTTAGCTACTGAAATTAGGGGAAACTAGGGGTAATTCGGTGAATTTTTGGGAGATAATTTTTCCTGAGTTTTGTGGAAATATTTGAGATTTCCCATTAGAACTATCTTATAGGAAATTTTCTGGGCTACAACTTTGTCTCAGACGATTTTTCTCTATCTCAACGGAAAAATGCTTTTTCAGACCATTTTCCAAACCCTTCCACATTTGCCTATTCCAAAAATCCTGGGGTAAAATGATGAATTGCCTTTTTTTGTTCCCTAATCTTAATTTAATGAAATTATTTTAGCAAGGCACAATAATATTTATTGAGATAGAGAGATTTATGTAACAATTAAAACTTTTTTTTATTAAAAAAATACAAAAAATAAAAAAAAAACGTTAAATTTAAAAAATTGCCTTTTTTATTTTTTTTTAGTTTATCAAAATTGGTAATACTGAATGATCAAACATCCTAAATTATTATAATAATTAAGGGAAATTTTTTTTTCAAAAATTTAAAAAGTTATTATGAAAAAAAAAAAATTCACCATTTTGCCCCAAGGGGTACTTTTTACTATCAGTGTTCTACGGGAAAACTCGGAAAATTTTTTCGGAAAATTGAGATTAGATTCGTGTTTAGGAATAGTTACTCTGTCTAAAAATGCATTTGGATCAAAAAAAATGCATAGAATTTCGCCAAAACTTAATTTGTAGTTGAGAGGTCAGAGTAACTTTGAGGTTCGAAAAATTTGTTTTTCAAATAAAAGCCAAAATATTGGATCAATTATTATGAAACTTTCTAGGCTTAGGCAGGGGTACG
Organism: Lutzomyia longipalpis; assembly: GCF_024334085.1. NCBI lineage: Eukaryota > Metazoa > Arthropoda > Insecta > Diptera > Psychodidae > Lutzomyia > Lutzomyia longipalpis. Next base: position 15,465,679 of record NC_074710.1, on the reverse strand, counting down.
AAGTGCAACTACTGACAAAATTAGACAGATTAGCTCCCACTGCTTCTTGAGGTATTAATTTTTATTTTTTTTTCAAATTCACCATTTTACCCCAGTTACCCCTATTATTATTCAGCTATCAGAATTTTTTTTTCTTACTGAAATTATTCTTCAGATATTGAAATTTAAAAGAAAAACACTGAAAAATTTTGGAAGAGCAAAAAATTTTCTCTGTCAACTGAAATTAATTGGAATTTTTTCTTTCAAGCTGAAATTTAAGTTCAATCATCAAAATTCAAATAAATGAAAATGAAATTTTTCTTTAGACACTGAAATTTATTTTTCACGCTCTGAAATATTGTCTTTAGCCATTGAAATTTAATCTTAAACCACTGAAATTATATTCAGATATTGAAATTTAAATAAAAAACAGTGAAATTTTCCCATTTAGCCACTGAAATTTTGCCTTTACACGTTGAATTTTTATAAATTCAAACACTTTAAGCACTAAATTCTCTACTTTAATTCGCCACTCCTTTGAATTTCCCAACAATTTTTTTTTTCACATTAAAAACTTTATCTTTATTAAAAAGAAATATTCAACTCTGATCCAATTCAACAGAAAAAAAATCTTTTGAATGGAAATTTACTGTATAAAGTGCCAAAGAGAGGGAGAAAAAAATAAATAGTTAATGCGACAACTTGCCTGAGCAAATGTCGAATAGGTAGTCAGCTAGAGGTTCGTGAATTGCCTCGGCGCGTGCTACGTGACTTGCTGTGGCACTCAGACACATCCAAAAAATACACACTCGAGAAAAAATCAAAAGTTCCTTCCTCTTTTGATCACAGAAAATCAAAAAAAAATCACAAAAGAATCAGGTGAAGATCAGGCACAAACTTTCACTAAAACAGTCTTTTTGGGGGTGATGAAAAAACGGACGTTGAGCACTTGTTGTGTGTTGAGAGATTTTGGAGCATTTGCTGAAGTGATTGGGGAATGATTGAAAGCATTCCCTGGGATTGAGGGCATTTTTATACGCTACACTTTGCTGCCCTTATCAAGATTAACCCCGTGTCGGGTTATCACATGCCCGCCCCATTGAAGCGTATAGCTCACAATGTGAGATTAAAAACTCCGAGAAGCGGCTTTTTTCGCATTTCGCGCCATTGACGCAAGGTTAATATTTTGTATTAAAATTTGTTCCCATTCCTCCTCAACCCACGCTTAAAATTTTCTTCTTAAGGCGCGTGTCTCTTGAGGGATTCTTTGGTATTGACACATTTTAAATATTTTCATTTTTCTTCGAGTTCTTAGACTTTAGTTTTCCAGCGTTGGCCACATTTGAAACATAATTTTTGAAGAGTAAGAAAATCACTTTTCGCCATCTTGGGATTGGCCAACTTTTCCACAGAACTACCCTAAAACACAAAGGATGGGTTTTCTCAGGATCTACTGGATGGATTTTGATGGGGTAAAAAGCAAATAAAAGAGGAAGCATTAGTGGAGAATGTACCGGAACAGATTTTTGAATTTCAACTCAGAAGTTGAGAAAAGTCAATAAGAATATTTTTCTACTTTTCTCAGCTTCTAAGTCGAAATTCAAAAATCTGTTCCGGTACATTCTCCACTAATGCTTCCTTTTTCATTTGCTTTTTACCCCATTAAAATCCATTCAGTAGATCCTGAGAAAAACCTCCCTTTGTGTTTTGAGGAAAATCACAAGATGGCGTCGCATCTAAGATGGCGGAAAGTGATTTTCTCAGTCTTCAATAATAAGTCTTGAAATGTGGCCAACACTTGAAAACAAAGTTTAAGAAAAACCACAAAAAACATAAAACTTTTAAATCATTCTTTGTACAGAAAAGTTTGCTTTATCTCCATGCGTTCTGATTTCAAATCTTGAGACATCTTTAAGAGAGCTCGAAAAAAAAATTTATTGTTGATGATCTCAATACGCAATTGACGACCTCCGGGAGATCTTCTCTAAAAATAGAAATAAAATCCCAAAATTCTGATTTTTTTCTCTCTCTCGTTTTTATTCCCATCAATCGGAAACTTCCATTTCTTCGTCATTCTCTCCCATCTCCTGATCATTTTCCTCCTCCTCATCACTTTCCTCACTCTCCTCCGCCTCCCCCGCACCGTTCCCCTCCTCATCTGATGAATCCTTCCACCCACTGTCCGACGAAGCATTCGTCCTGTCCTCCAGCCCAATGTCCGAATCGGTGTCACTTCCCTTATCCTGGTGCACAATGAGATTTCGATTAATCTTGGCAATTTCCTCACTATCCATCGTTGCATTTCCCTCAATTTGCATCAAGATCAAATCAAGACGCCCCCGGACACGTGTCAAGGCCTGCAAATTCGCAACACGATGCTCAACAATCCCCAAAAAGGGGCGCAATTCATCGCGTAAATCCTCCGCTCCAACAGCCATTAGCTGACTCACATGCAACTGAATCAGCATTTGCATCCACACTGTAGCGCATTCAATGCTAAAAGAAACAACAAGAAAAAAAAATTAACAAAGTTGTGAAAACATTTTTTTTCCTAACGATAAGGAAGGAGATTTTATGACGTTAGGAAGTCATGAGATAGATTAATTTACATTCAAAGTATTTTCTTAAAAAAAATAACATTTTTTATTATGAATTTTATAGCTACATTAAGCATTAGGGGAGAATGGGGGTGTTGTGAATCAATTTTTTAAATTTATTTTTGTCAAAATCAAATTTTTTTTGATATTTTTTCTTCAAAGCAATGAATGAATCCAGAAAAAATGACTTAATTATTTCAAATCGATTATTTCTTATTGAAAATTGTCAAAAATAAATTTTTACTGACTAAAACCTTCCCTAAAATGATTTTTAATCGATTTTTTTCTGTTAAAAATTGTCAAAAATAATTTTTTACTGACCAAAACCTTCCTAAAAATGAATTTTATTTTTCCAAGAAAAGTCAAAATCGATTTTTTCTGTTAAAAATTGTCAAAAATATTTTTTTACTGACTAAAACCTTCCGAATTTTTTTTTTTATATTTTAGGAAATGTAAAATTGTTTTTTCTATTAAAAATTGTCAAAAATAATTTTTTACTGATCAAAACCTTCCTAAAAATGAATTTTATTTTTCCAAGAAAAGTAAAAATCAATTTTTGATCAAACAAAAATTGTCTGATATGTTTTTTCAAAGAATTTTTGACTAAATTGATTAACTTGACTTAATTATTCATTTCAAGACAACTTGTTTAAATCGAATGTCCACAAAATTCGTCTAAATCGAATTCTTTTGAGCAGAAACTCATATTAAATTAAATTAATATTTTTTTGAATATTAATTTGCTACAATTTGATATCTTTTGAAGAAAACAACTAATAAGTGGAATTTATATGGAAAAAATTATCAAAATCGAATTTTTCTCGAATAAAATAACCTAAAAGTTTTTTTTTTGTGACCAGAAAATGCTGAATAATTTTGTTCTGATCAAAAAATTGATAAAGATGAAAATTTTGCAGACCAAAATTTCCCTAAATTGTTTATTTTTATCATAAATTAGTCAAAATCGAATTTTTAAAGTATTTTTTGCTTTTAATTATATTTTTGTTCCAAAAATGATCAAAATCGATTTTTCTTGTAAATAAAGTAACCCAAAACCGATTAATTCCGATCAAAACTTGATAAGAAATAATTTTTTATCGATCAAAAATGTTTCAAATCGAATTCTTTCGAATGAACTTTGTCTAAATTGTAAAAAATCATCTGTTTTTGGATCAAAACTCAGCTAAATCGATTTTTTTTCATCGAAAACCTTGAAACCGATTAACTAAAATCACCAAAAATTATTCAAATTAATCTTTTTCGATTTAAATTTAGCTAAATCGATTTTTTACCGAACAAGATTTAGCTAAATTGATTTATTTTCAACAAATTCGTTTAAATGTTATTCTGTTCAACAGAAAATCTTTAAAAATTAATTGAAACAATACCTACCACAAACACTCCAAAAGACCATCTAATATCCCATAAAAATTCCTTCTGACTAAATGTATATTTTTTATTGTTTAAATAAAATTTTAACTGACTACAAAAAGTTCCTTTTTACCCCCAAAAAAAAAATATTTTTCTTTAGGATTTATGATTTTTTAGGATTTAGGACTTACTTTTTGATTTTCTGCTGCATAAAGAGCGTCAGTTGACCAATTAGCGGCCTAATGTATTGCGGTGGAAGGTATTTAAGTGTTGTCTTTATACTCCTCCTGTCCTTCGTCAGGAGAACATCTTGCAAAATACTGAAAAGTAAAAAAAAAAAACTAATCTTCCGGAACAAAAAAAAGCGTCTGCTGTAAAATGAGGCCTAGTTGGGACAGCAAAAAAAAACGTTCTCTGAATCAGCACGAGAGTTTCTTCCTCATCGCAACACAAAATTAAACATTCTCCTCAATTTTTCGTCATTTTATTGTCTCAAAGGTCTCTCAAATTAACCGATAAAACTACTTTTAAACAATTAACGAATATTATTTCTTATGTAAGAGCTATGCTTTGCGAAGAAGTAGGAGAAAAAAGTCAAAACATTTCCAATCTTAATGGTTTTGTCTTATTTTCTTTTTTTCTCGCACCAGAAAATAATCTCAAAACAAATTTATTTAAACAAAAAAATAAATAAAATACAAAATATTAGCCAGAGAGCGAGAAAAAGTGATGAAGAAGCTCAAAGAAAAAAAAAACGTATTAAGCTCAAAGGAGATTTCGTGGCATTATTTTTCGCAATTTATCAGTTTATTATGAAAAGAAACGAAGATTCTTTTTTTTGGTTGTTGCTCTGTCAAATAAAATTAAAACGAATTTTTGTGATTAGAACTGGCGACTTGAGAAGAGAATTTTTCAAAGACGAAAATTACATTCAAAATGAAATGAAAACTTCTCAAGCAAAAATCTTATCCACGCGCAGATTTCTCTTAAAAAAAAACAACAATTAAAGGTTCGGCGTAGAGTTGAAAATTTTCTATCACGCCTTTGGGGTATGCTCCACAAAACATTAAGGTGATTGTTCTCCTTTAAATCTAACAAGAGAAGGAGGGGAGAGCTTTTATCAAATTAAAATTTGAAAGCAATTTACCAAATTTTGAGATAATTTTTAGGCGTTTATTTTCTCTCTCGCTTTGTGTTGAACGAAAATAATTTGTTTCAATAAAAAAAATCTATTAGGAGTGCTTTAGGGATTTTTATCATCAAGACTTAAAACTTTGATGAGAAAAAACCAATAAAAATTAAATTCAGTGAAAAAAGAAATTAATTCGAAGCATGGATGGGATTCGAACCAAGGACTTTAGTAACGCTAATTGAGCGTCTTAGCATGTTGAACAAATTTTTAAACTTACGAAATCTAGTGAAGATTTATAAATTATAATATTTAAAGAATATTTTAAGCCTTTTCCCTCGGTTAAGAGTTTTTTTTAAATTAAAATTATTAGAAAGAATTCTTTAAATTATTTCGAAAAATTCTTAGAAAAAAGATTTAACCCTTAAAAAATTAAAAACAAACAATTGCAAAAAATTTAAAAAAGAATCAAAAAAAATTTAAATGAAAAAAAAAATGATAAAGTTTGACAAAAATTACACTTTACGATTTTACTATTTTTTGTTAATTAATAATCTCAATTAAATTTAGGATTTAAAAAAATTTATATCTATTTGATCTCTGAAAATTAATGAATTTTCAAGGAATTAAATGACTTTTTTAAAGCAATCATTCCATGACATAAAAAATAATTAAAAACCGCCTTTTTTTTTTTTTTTTTAATTAAAGAAAGTAAAAGTTTTGATTATAATTTAAACGTTGAATATTTATTATTTTGTTTACAAATTGATTTTAATCCAAAAATTCTTGAATTTCTGAATAATTTATGACCGATATGACTTCAAAAAAAATTTAATTTAATTAACGTGTTGCTTTTTTTTTCAATTATTTCATCAATTTTAAGCTTTAAAAATAAAATAGTTCCACCTATTTAGTCGTTAAAATTGAATGGTTTGATTTTTTTTACAAGAATCATGACTTAAAAATAATTAAAACCCGTATTTTTTTGTTTTTTAACTCGAAAAAAATTCATTTATGTTTGTTTTCAAAAAAGTAAATTGATTTCCATGCTCAAGTTCTATTTTCCAATATTTATGACTTAAAAATCATAAGAAGGGTTAAGTTTTGTTTTTAAAATAATTTTAATAGAGAAAGTTCATTTTGTTTTAAGAAATTTAATTGCAAAACTTACTAATTCCATACAAAAACTTTTAATTTAAATTCTTTTCATAATAATTAATGACTTAAAAACATTTTTAACTCAAAAGAAAAAAAGATGATTTGTCAATTATTTCTGATTTAAAAAAAAAACAGTTAAACTTTTTCTAACTAAAGAAACGTTGAATTTTTAATAAATCTTCCTAAAATAATATTTTTAATTCAAAAGCTTTGCATTTTAAAACTTTGTAATTAAAAAAACATTTTTAACTCAAAACTATAGTTTGAATTTCAACATTAAAGGATGTTATGCACAATACAAGGGCGAAGTACCTAATTGAAGGAAACGCAGAAAACAATTTTAACCCACCCAGTCTTGTAGGGAATCAAAAAAGGATAAAGAATCGCCAAAAATATTCACCATTTTCCACTGGGGTCACAACGAAAAAAGCCAATAAAGTTTTGTAAAAATTCAAAAAAATTGGCCGCCATTCGCCATTTTGTTCATTTCAATGCATGAATCATATGTTTCAATGCTTCGTCATGAGCTTGTCTATGAGAGTTTGACATTTCATTCATTTTTTTTTGGGAAAAAATAAAAAAAAATTGCGTATTTTTTAGTTTAATTATCGTGGTAAATGTGTTTTACGTGTTGATCGAGAGTGATTTTTATATCTGAATACCTGAAGGATGAATTCCCGCACAGCTTGTGACCGTCTCAGCGAGCACATCTCTCGTTACAAAACAAAGCAATCCAAAAACAATGGTCGTGGATCGTCTTGAAGATGACTTTTTCACGAATTGAGAGATCCTCTGCGCTGGAATCCTTTGCGTTTCACACCACCACGACGGACAAGATGATGGATTGCTGGTTTTGTGATTCCCTGGATGATGTCACGCAAAACCTTACGATGTTTCTTGGCACCACCTTTCCCAAGACCTTTTCCACGACCAATAATGATGTGCTCGCTGAGACGGTCACAGGCTGTGCGGGAATTCATCCTTCAGGTATTCAGATATAAAAATCACTCAATCAACACTGGAAGTGAAATTTGTGAAAATTTAAAAATGATCTAAGTGAGTGTGTGAAATAAAAAAAGAAGAACAAAAATTAGAGTAAAAAGAGTGCAGTGAAAAGATCGAAGAAAAAGAGAATTTTAAGAAAAGGACATAAAAAAATAGATTGGGCGCCCATCTCGCGAGTGTAGTGTATTGTGATGGAAGAGGGCTTCAACAAGAACAGCAACATAAGGTAGGCTCTACCATTTTGGTCACTATCGAACCGGATAAAAAGGGACCCAGCGCCCAGCATTCCATCTTGAAAATTCCCTCCTCACAATGCCACCTAAGAGAGGTGCCCCCGGCCTCCGCGCCACTATTGGCGACGCCACCGCATCCACCAAAAATATTCGCGACTTCTTCCAATCACTCAGCCAAGAAGATCTCCAATGCCCCACAAATGCTGCCGTAATCCAGGGCAAATTAGATAGGCTCTCATTGATGCAAGAGAGGTTTTGTGATGCCCGTGATAAATTGAATGAAGCCCAGAGAACCCCAGAAGAGATTGAAAATGATTCCCAAGCTGAAATAGAATTCTTGGCAGAAACCGCGGAAGACATGGGTATGATGAAGCGCGCTGAGAAGACCTTTAATGATGAGCATCGTGCCAATAACGACATCATGGCCAGGCTTACTCACGCGATTGAAATTATGTCCGTAAACCATTCCCAATCTGCCCAGCACCCCAAGAATCATGTGAAACTGCCCCAAATTACCCTTCCAGAGTTCAGTGGCAAATATTCCGAGTGGATGGGATTCCGAGACATTTTTGTTTCCACTGTACATGAAAATTCAAATCTCCCCGATGCCGTGAAAATCCAATACCTGAAATCATCGGTGAAAGGACAAGCATCTTCACTGGTGAAGCATCTTGCAACCACTGCCGAAAATTATCCCATCGCCTGGCAAATGCTCACTGAACGTTTCGAGCGTCCCGCAAATATTGCTATGGATTATGTCCGTCGACTAATTTCCCTCCCAAAAATCCAAACCGCCAATAAAGACAATGTTCGAGAGCTTACTGCTCAATGCCACGAAATTCTTCAGGCCTTAGATTCCCTAAAGGTCACTGAACGTGATCTCTGGATTATCAGTCTTATCTACGATAAACTCGATGCCGAATCCCAATCCCAATGGAATAAGGACTCCCCTGAAGGCATTCCCTCCTGGAATGATTTCTATAAATTTCTGGATAAGCGAAGTGAAGTTCTCGAGAAGTCTCCTGCCTTAGATTCGGTGGTCAACAATATTAAATCGGAAACCTCGAAAGCCAAGACCACTCCATGGTCAAAGAAAAATACCACGAATATTGTGAACAACACAATTGTCAATGGTTGCTCTCTGTGCCCAGGAGAGAATCATCCAATTTTCCGCTGCAGCGCTTTCACTGCGAAATCCCCAAATGATCGATTGCAACACATTCGCACAATGAAGTTGTGTCGCCAATGTCTTACCGATACCCACATGACCAACACCTGCGCGTTCAGGAAATGCAAGAAATGTGATGGGAAACATAACATACTCCTCCATGATGCTTTCGCGAATTCCACAGCTCCATCCGTCCCAAAGGATGATCCAAAATCATCCAAAGAATCAGCCCCAGAAAATACAGTCCAAAAATCCAATGTTGGTAAGGAAAATGTACCAACCGCCAGTATTACAACCAATGTGAATACTGCCAATGTTTCCCACAAAACTCAAGTGTTCCTTGGCACTGTTGTTGTTAGAATTCTGGACAAAGATCGAAATGTTCATCTCTGCAGAGCTCTTCTTGATAGCGGTGCGCAACGGAGCATCATCACTCAGAGTCTGTGCGATAAACTTCGCATCCCAAAGAAATCGGTGAGCATAACTGTGTCTGGAGTCGCCAATAGGCTCTGTGGCGCAAAGCATCTCGTGAATGCTACCATTTTCCCACGTCATACAGAAGATTACATCAATCTTGACTGCTTGGTGATGCCATCGATCAATGGAAATATGCCAAACTGGAAGGTCAACCCAGCAGACTTCAATATTCCGCCAGACATAGTGCTGGCAGATCCTGATTACCACGTACCTCGACCGGTAGATCTTCTCATCGGTGGTGATAGGTACTGGAGAATTGTCCTAGATAATCAAGTATCATTGGGACCCAAGATGCCAATCCTGAAGAACACCACATTCGGTTATGTGATCGTTGGAGAACATGAAATCAGCCAAAATGATGGAAACTCTAATGATGACGACAAGGTCAATCTGAATGTTGTAACTATTGAAGAGCTTGATTCAACTCTTCGCGCCTTCTTTGAAATGGAAGAAGTTCCTGCAGATAAACCCATTTCAAAGGAACATGAAGAGGCAGAGAAATGGTTTGTCGAAACTCACACACGAAATCCTGAAGGTCGATTCGTCGTGCATCTCCCTTTCCGAAAAGATTCTCCTCCCCTAGGAGAATCTCGATCCCAAGCTATAAGTCAGTGGCTTCGTACTGAAAAACGCTTAGCACAACATCCCATCCTCAGAGATATCTACAATGAGACCATGAAGAATTATCTAGCCAACAATTGGATGGAACCCGTTCCTCCAGGAGAACTTATGAAGCGACCATGTTTCTACCTACCACACCACATTGTGTACAAGAAAGGTGCACCATTGTCCAAAGCCCGAGTCGTCTTTAATGCTGGTGCTAAGTCATCAAGTGGTGCTAGTCTAAATGATGCTCTTCTTATCGGTGCTGCAGTCCAATCTGATTTGTACTCCATTCTAATACGATTCCGCCTCAAACAGTACACCATGACTACAGACATCTCAAAAATGTATCTACAACTGAAACTCTACTTACCTGATGCCGATTACCAACGCATTATTTTCCGTGCCAGTCCACAAGACCCAATTCAAGAATTCAGAATCACATCTGTTTGTTTTGGAGTTGCATCATCAGCTCATCATGCCACCCGAGCACTCAAACAATTGGCTGATACATATGAGAAGGAATTTCCACTTGCTGCGAGAGCCATCAGAGAACATTTCTATGTTGATGATGGGCTAATAACCGCTGATTCTCTCCAAGAAGCTCTAGAAACGCAGAAGCAGCTCCTTGAACTATTTGCATCCGCTGGATTCCATTTGAGCAAGTGGACATCCAATAATCCCGATTTACTGATCAACATCCCACCAGAAGATCGCCAGGACTGCATGAAGGAAATCTCAGGAAATGTGAAGGCCTTGGGAATTACATGGAATCCCAAAAATGATGTCTTCAATTTTGCAGCTCCTAAAATGTCAGATGGACCTGTGACTAAGAAAACCCTCGTTTCTGACGTAGCAAAACTCTTTGATCCTCTCGGTTTAATTGGACCGGTAATTACTGATGCTAAGATTCTCATGCAGGAAGTTACTCGTCGAAAATTGGATTGGGAAGAGGAACTACCAATGGATTTGCTTGAGAAATGGCAGACATTCAAGAGTCGCCTGAAGGATGTGGAATCAATTTCTGTACCTCGTTGGATTTCTCCAATGGAAGCACCCAAAATTCAACAACTGCATGGATTCTGCGACAGTAGTAAACTTGCACACGGTGCTGCAATTTACTTGGTCAGTATCAACACAGAGACAAATGAAATTACCTCCAAATTGATGACTTCAAAATCACGAGTCAATCCAATTGATCCCATTACCATTCCCCGGAGCGAACTCTGTGGTGCTGCACTTTGTGCTAAACTCATGGCAAAAGTTAGCAAAGAGTCCGGCATTTCCGACTGCTATTATTGGACTGATTCTGAGATTGTTCTACATTGGATTAATTCTCCACCAAAGGATTGGAAGATCTTTGTCTCCAATCGTGTACGCGACATTCAAAACATTTCTGATGTGAAGAAATGGAGACATGTTCCATCAACAGAAAATCCCGCTGATATAATTTCCCGTGGAGCAACGCCAAAGCAACTTGCTGATTCCCAGCTATGGTGGAATGGACCGACGTGGCTCAGTCAAGATTCTTCATCATGGCCACCTCCTTTTACCAAGCATTCTCTCACGAATGAGGAAGCTGCCATCAATCTAACAAATGAAGAGAACAGCAATGGATTCTCTCAATTTGTGACTGCACATTCCAAGTACATGCGGCTACTACGCGTTACTGCCTATTGTTTAAGATTCAAGAAAAATCTACTTTCCAATCCTGAAGATCGTTTTCTCGGTCCACTGTCACCCGAAGAACTCGATGAAGCCCTCAATTGTCTGTTGCGTCAAGAGCAATCAGAGAAATATCCTGATGTATTCGAAGCAATAAATTCTGGTCAAATCCTAACCAGCAAGAAATGGAAATCGATTGCTCAATTCAATCCTTACATCGATCCCAAAGGAGTGATAAGATTTGGTGGTCGTATTGAACGTGCAGCAATTCCGTATGATGCCAAACACCCGATTCTTCTACCGAAAGGACATCTTTCTGAGTTAATATTTCGTCATGAACACCTTCGCAATCTCCATGCTGGACCTCAATTACTTCTCAGCACAATTCATCAAAGATTTTGGGCTATTAGTGGACGGTCCATCGCTCGTAAGATCACTCGAAGCTGTGTTTGTTGTTTCCGACGTGAGCCTCGTTTCCTTCATCAGCAAATGGCACAATTGCCAGAGTCAAGGGTTAATCTCGAGAGTCCGAATGACCTATTCAAACATGTAGGTATCGATTTCATTGGACCTTTTAAAATGAGAATGACTATACGAGGAGCAGCCACTCGACCAGTTTGGATTTGCATTTTTGTTTGCCTCGCAGTCAAAGCAATTCATTTGGAATTGGTGACGAGTCTTTCTACTGAAGCTTTCATAGCCGCCTTTCGCCGTTTCACAAGTCGAAGATCATCTCCAGCTGAAGTTTATTCTGATAATGGGAAGAATTTCATTGGCGCTGAAAGGGAGTTGAGGAGACTTTTGTTCCAAGAACAAGGACAACGTGAAATTGTTGATGCCACTTCCGGCGACGGCATAAAATGGCATTTCCAACCAGCAGCATCTCCACACCATGGCGGAATTTATGAAGCAAATATAAAATCCGTAAAATACCACCTGAAACGAGTAATTAAGGATGAACCTTTGAGCTATGAGGAATGGCTTACAGTGATTAATCAGGTGGAGGCAGTCCTTAATAGTCGCCCATTGACTGAACAACCAATTTCACCCGTTGACGACATTCAGCTTACACCTGGACACTTCATTGCTCATAAACCATTGAATGCACTTCCGGATCCATCACTGGAACATCTCCCTACAAATCGATTGCAAGGGGTGTTTATCTGAATGAAAATCTTCGGATCTTCGGATTATTCGCCAAAGATTCGGATGATTCGCGAAAGATTCGGATTATTCGCCAAGATTCGGATTATTCGCCAAGATTCGCTTGATTCGCCAATATTCGGTTGATTCGCTAAGATTCGATAGATTCGCCTATATTTTTGGTGCACAAATAATACTTTTTAAGCAAAAAACTATAGCTTTTAAGTATTTCGCGTATTATAGACGTGTCTAAACGTGTTTGTTTGAATTTTTTGAACTTGGTTTAAAATTTAGAACAACTTTTAGCTGTGTTTCTTTCAGACACAGCTTTTGTGTACCGAGCAAAATCGAAAGTCGTCAGATCGGGCTCAAACTTGGGATGAGCACGAATTAGGGTCCCCACATTCCAAAAAACGTATGCGCCAAAAAAATTTTTTTCCGGCCGTCCGTCCGGAACCTTTTGCTAAATTACAAGAGAACGGTAATAGATAGAGACTTGCGGTAAACGGCAAAGTTTAAAAGTCGACTGGAAGACGTCAGATTATGATGTCAAATTTTACCCCCCACCCCCGCGTCCGCCATTTTGAATAACCTCAAAATTTTGTTTTCGCTATATCTCAGCCGCTATTATAGCTAGAGGGCTGAAATTTTGATATGTTGTAGGGGCCATCAAGAGCTTTCCAACGATACCTCATTTTCGAAAATCGGTCAAGCCGTTTAGTCAATATGGCCGTCACAATTTTTCATCGAAAATCGACCATAACTCGAAAACGGCTTGACCGATTTTGATCAACCCGGGCTCAAATGAAAGATCTCAACAAACCCTACAACTCTCTAGAACATCCGAAGTTTCAAAAGTGACCGCTAGAGGGCCAAAAATCAAAAACAAAATTTTCGATGAGTTTTCGATGAATATCTCGAAAACGTCGACATAAATTTTTTTCATTTTTTGATATGTTGTAGCTGACCATATTATCTAGCTTCATGCCAAAAATGAAGAAAATCTATGGATCCGTTCTCGAGATATAGCCTTCCAAAGTTGGCATGTCATATCTCGGGTTCTACATGTCCGATCTTGATCAACTCAAGCGCAAATGAAAGGTTTCGTGAAACCCTACAAATGTCTAGAACATTACAACTTCGAAAAATGTCCGCAAGAGGCGCTAAAATCGAAAACAAAGTTTTCGAAAATTTCGAACTCGAATTTTTCGAAAATGGCGACATAAATTTTTTTCATTTTTCGATATGTTATAGCTGACTTCAAGACCTTTCAAACAAAAAAAAATTTATGAAAATCTATGGATCCGTTCTCGAGATATGGTTTTCTAAAAATTTATTAGCGTATGACTTTAATACTATTCCAGACTTTGCGCGTATTTAAATTAATTCGCGTTCTAGTTTGCTCTCACAAAATTGGTACACTGAAAGAAACACAGCTCCCGTAAGCTTGGTCAGCTTACCAGTACATTTTTGTAGTAAAAGTAGTAAAAGGTTCTCAATTCGACGGAAAATTCGATTCTCTAACTTCGGGGCAAAACTGTACTTAAAAGCACGTTTTATACATCACATATTTGCGGTGAAGAAAAGCTATAATAGCCTGTAGGCCGTCTAGCCTTTTTGTTAGTCAATATTTGTCTTATAATTAGTAAGACAGAGATATACGATTTGAAGCTTTCAATTTATATGTTAGAATAATATAAAATATTAAAAAAAATATTGTTTATTCATCTTCTATAGCAAAATACGTGTAAATTGTTTTTTAACACTTTAAATACCAAAAGGATCATAATACACTTTACTTAACTGCTATCAACCTGCTCATACAAATGTTGATTTAAAATTTTAGTTTTTTGAACCATTTAGATAAAAAAATCTGTTCTGCCGTTTTCAAGATATTGTCATTAGATTTTTTTTTAAAAATTTTATCTCTTGTTTTACTTGTCTTAATTTGATTTTATTCAAATTGTAGCCTAAGCTTTTTTATAGCTTGAGGTTTCTGATGTTTTAGATAGTCACATAGCATTTCAAAAAATTAAAATGTCCAATTTGAGCAAAATTGTTCAAGGAGCACTCGAGATATGGCCTTACAATTTTTAAAGAATTTTTTAAATGGCGAAGTCTTCTAAACGGCGACATAGATTATAGAAATTGCCCCTTAAATTTAGGCAATATTTGTTTTTGATTTTAGCGTCTCTTGCGGATGTTTTTGGAACTTGGAATGTTCTAGACATTTGTAGGGCTTCTTGAAACCTTTCATTTGATACCAAAATGGTCAAAATCGGTCAAGCCGTTCTCAAGTTATATCGAAAAAACACTTTTTGCTTTAGACCGCCATATTTGCTAAACGGCTTGACCGATTTTCAAGTATGAATTATCGATGAAAACGTCTCACTGAGCTCTACAACATACTAAAATTTCAGACCTCTAGCTATAAGGGAACTAGTTGGCGATATTTCAAAATGGCGGACGGCGGCCATTTTGGATTTTGAAAATGCGAAAAAATGAAATTTTACAGCCACATTTCTATAGAAAACTTCAGACCCGAAGTCTCTATCTGTTACCGTTCTCGAGCTATAAGGTAAATTTTATGCCACCACCGGTAAGCCGGTTGGAACAAAAATGTCACTCCAACTTTTTCGTAATGTGGGGTGACTAAAACACCTAAAATCTAACTTATACGAAGTTTGGACGCGGTCTGAGGTCTCTGAGGTAGTCAGTTATTCCGACATTAACTAATTATGAAGAATGTTGATCAAAATTCGCAAATATTTGTAAATATTTTCCAATATTCGCCAATATTCGCAAATATTCGTGAAGATTCGGATTATTCGCCATGATTCGGATGATTCGCTAAGATTCGCGAAGATTCGCCTAAAATATCCAAAGATTCGCCAGATAAACACCCCTTGATCGATTGTCTAGATGGCAATTATGTCAACAAATGATGCAAAATTTCGCAAAGAGATGGAAGACCGAATATCTCCGACTTCTCACGAAGAGAAATAAATGGTTGAAGCTCGGAGACAATTTGAATATAGGAGATGTCGTTATCTTTCATGATGAACGATTCCCATCTCAACGTTGGCCACTAGGCCGTATTGTAGCAGTTCACCCAGGCAGTGATAATTTGGTGAGAGTTGCTACTATTAGAACCACTCGTGGGGAATACACGAGATCTGTGGAGAAGATCGCTAAGTTGCCGATCAATCTTTAATTTGCTACGTTCCAAGTTCCATGTTTATTAGTCCTATTCAGAGGACGTGTTATTGTTCAGATCATCAAGAAGATCAGCCCGGGGAGTATGGAAGTGAAATTTGTGAAAATTTAAAAATGATCTAAGTGAGTGTGTGAAATAAAAAAAGAAGAACAAAAATTAGAGTAAAAAGAGTGCAGTGAAAAGATCGAAGAAAAAGAGAATTTTAAGAAAAGGACATAAAAAAATAGATTGGGCGCCCATCTCGCGAGTGTAGTGTATTGTGATGGAAGAGGGCTTCAACAAGAACAGCAACATAAGGTAGGCTCTACCAAACACGTAAAACACATTTACCACGATAATTAAATTAAAAAATACGCAATTTTTTTTTATTTTCTCCCAAAAAAAAATGAAACGTCAAACTGTCATCAACAAGCTCATGACGAAGCATTGAAACATATGCTTCATGCATTGAAAGAGACAAAATGGCGAATGGCGGCCAATTTTTTTGAATTTTTACAAAACTTTGTTGGCTTTTTTCGTTGTGACCCCAGTGGAAAATGGTGAATATTTTTGGCGATTCTTTATCATTTTTTGATTCCCTACAAGACTGGGTGGGTTAAAATTGTTTTCTGCGTTTCCTTCAATTAGGTACTTCGCCCTTGTTTTGTGCATGACATCCTTTCAATTATTGGAAAAAAGATGATTTGTCAATTAATTCTGATTAAAAAAAAATAATAAAAAGAACAAACTTTTTTTTCTAACTAAAAGAAACGATAATTTCAACAAAAAATGCTTTAAAATATTCTTTTTAATGAAAAAACTTGTAATTTCAATTTTTTTCATAATGATTTGTGACTTAAAAACATTTTTAAGTCAAAATTATAATTTGAATATAAATATTTAATCTAATTTAATGAAAATAAGATGATTCGTCAATTTATTTTTGAGTTAAAAAAGTTATTGAACACGCTCTATTTTTTTAACTCAATAATAATTAAAAATAATAAATAAAAATATTTTTTCTTTATAAAAAATTAACAAAAATGATTATTTTCGACTTTTTACCAGCATTTCAAGGAACTTTTCTGCATAAAACTTTAACTCTGTATCTTTGATCTTATAAAAATCTTATTTAAATCTTAAATCTTAAATCTTATTTAATCTCCGTTCTATTCAACTCTGAATTCTTCCGGAAATGTTTAAAAAAAAAAAGAAAAAAAGAACTTACACGGGATCCCTGCTGTGGAGCGCCTGAATGAGGTAATGCATGTTCTTTGTGGGCATCACCCCACCAGCTGTGTGTTCCTTGGACAGCATAAGATTCTCCAGGCGTTTCTCCATTGGAATCTCAATGGTCTTCATGGTTTTCCTCCCCTCCCCACCCAGGGCGTAGTTAACTTTTCCCGGATCCACCAGAATGTGCTTCCCGGGGGCGTCTTTGCCACTTTTTACCTTCCTCGGGTCATCCCGGATGAGAACTTCGTACTTCTCCTTACGCTTTGGGGTAACAACTTCAAAACGAACGCATCCCGATGCGCCGTAGGCAAGCTGAAGGGCCCCATTTGGGGTGAATTTCGCTGAGACAATGGGAAGGGATTCAGCTGTCTTCCGGTTATCGGTTACAATTGACATCCTCCAACGTGTCTTAATGGGCTTCACGGAGTTGAGAATCTTTTCCGGAGCCTCCGTGAAGATGTGAATTAGCCCATTTCTCGTTGAGGCCACAATGTGAACAGCCCCCCCGTGTACTGCGGCATCCAGTGTGGCCACTAAATCATCCACAATGAATGTTGCAACAGCATCCTTTTGCTTCTTCCCTCCATCTAAGCTCCACATTGACACATTTCGGTCCATTTTGGCCGCGGAAATTGCATATTCTGCCCCATCTACGGTGAAGGTACACACGTGTGTGACTGTAGACGTGTGCCCGGTGAAGGTTTGCTGGCACACGCGTGTGCTGGGATCCCACAGGCGCACCTGCCGTGAAGCTGTAATGACTCCCTCTCCGGATGCAGTGCAACTGATGCACGTGAGGCGTTCATTGGTTGTTGCCCACTCCCCCGTGGAGCTTCCTTTCTCCAAATCCCACACAATCACCTTGCAATCCTCCCCGGAAGTGTAGAGTGTTCGTGTTTTGTCCCACGAAGAACTCGTAATGCCTCCCATGTGCCCATCTCCCTTCAGTGTGTGTTCAACCTGCAAATAAACCCGGAAGTTTGAAAAATTTTGCATTATTTGTCATTTGGGAAGCTGCTTACCTTTCCTGCGCTCAAGCTGAATACCAAAACACTGCCCGTCGTGGTGCCCAGAGCAAGAAAATCCTGTCCGGAAATTGTTGACCGGCGTGATTTCTTCGACTGAAAACAAACATAACCTCACTTTTAGTCAATTTTCATGTTTTTTCGTACAGAAAAGTAATTTAATTTAAAGAATCAAAGTAGCTGGGAGACAGATAAAATACTCAAGATGCTAAACAATCAACAATCTCCCTGGGAATCCCTTTAGGAAGCCCCAAAAGGCACAAAATGTCCTTCAAAGCAACGTACCAAACCATGTTTGAGAGTGATCCAGGTGAGACAGGTACAGGGACTACTGTTCACAATACTGGTGGCATAATCATGCTTCAGCTCATTCGTTTCCACATCCCACACCTTTAATTTCCCATCATCACTGATATTTGCAAAGAATTTACGATCTGGAGAAAAAGCACCCGCGTGTTGATTCATTTTGACAAAACACTTTGACATTTCTTCTTATTCTTAATTTGAGTTGTTTTCCGAATGTTGTTTTCATCGATTGTTTCCGATATATCGCAGTAAACTATCGATTGTATCGACTATTTTGACAGCTACAATAGGGATGCAAAACTATCGGAAAAATTCGCCATACCTATCGATGGTTTTTGGGAAAGCTATCGATGACTATCGATAACTATCAATGACTATCGATAAAATTTTTGTTCGTAGATATGATCGGTTTTTAGCGGCGGGGATTTTTTAATGAAGGGGATTGTTTCAATGTCTTGTAATTCCGTCCAATATCTCTCGCACTCCAAGATAATCTTCCTGATGTATTTATTTTGACTCAATAAAAGACTTTGAATGCTCTTTGAATTTTACTTTATTTTGTAGATCTTTAAACTCTTCTGTTTAGGTCAGGAAGTAGACTGTGATGAATAAACGTCCAGCAGTGTGGAAGCTCTGATCGTCAT
The DNA here is from genome assembly GCF_024334085.1 of Lutzomyia longipalpis. Classification (NCBI taxonomy): domain Eukaryota; kingdom Metazoa; phylum Arthropoda; class Insecta; order Diptera; family Psychodidae; genus Lutzomyia; species Lutzomyia longipalpis. The sequence goes on along the minus strand of NC_074710.1, from coordinate 15,446,744 downwards.
CCAGGTTAGAACTGATCCTGTAATAGGGAATTGTATGAAAAAGAATAAGGACGGGAGGGAAAGTATTTTGGAGGTAAGAAATAAGGATATTGGGAGGGAAGTTTAGGAACTAAGAAAGATCTTGAGTGGAAATCTGTATACAAAAGATCTTATCCGGGCAATCAACAGTTAAATTAAAACGTAATTTTGCCTTTTTTGTTGATATTTTCTTCTAAATTTCCTTTTTTTCTCATAATTTCGCGAATTCTGTATTTTTTGCATACACAAGTGCAACGGAAAAAAATCAAATTTGAAATAAAGAGCCCAAAAATAGTTCATGAAGTTTGCTTCACTTCCGCAATGTGGAACAGGTGGAACTTCAGTTAGCCAACTGATTCCACAGAAATGGAGCGCGTTTGAAAACACGAAGTGAAAATCGCGAATTTTCTCGCTTTTCCACGGCTTCTTCGATTAAAATAAGTTGCGTATCACTTAGAAAAATGTATAGTGTTGTGATCTTGCGTGAATTTCAAAGGTTTTTCGTGTTAAAAACGGTGGAAAATGCGACAAGAAATTTTTCCAAGCCCAAGAAGTGTGTGAAGAGAATTCTTTTTCGTGTCGTGCGTGAATTGAGCGAGAAAAAAGGACTTTTTGGTCCTTTTCAGCAACAGCAGGGTGCGGAGGTATCATCAGAGGAACTCCTGGATGCTTCAAATATCCTGGACATGGCCAGCAAGTGAAAGTAATGTGCGCCAGAAGTGCTCATGGGGAGGATTTTCAACGTCGTCTTAGCTCCAAGATGTCGTCATCGTAATTCGTGAAGCTGAAGACGCTGGCCTTGAGGACAAGCAAATAGGCAGAAAATATCAAGGAGAGACACTTCAAGGGATGACTGGTTTGCTCTTCGGTCCTGGACAAAGACAATGGAGTAAGTTTTCAAAAAAAATCTTTTAATTTTTTTTAAAAAAAATTCTTCAGTTTGTCAGTTAAGAAAAAAGATGAAGAAAAATTTCAAAAAATTAACCCTCCTGTTGCCATGAGGGGGTACGGGTAGTTGACTGCGGATGATCGACGTTCAATACTATATTTCCTGTTATTGTGAATTTCTCTGATCAATCTTCTGCAAATAAATTCTTTGGTTTTATGAGAATATTTTATTAAAACAATTTTAGCAATTAACCCTTTCGTGTCAATTGGATCACAAACTAGCACATGAAAAAATTAATTTTCATGAATTTAAATAAATCTAGCTAGACTCCCCTGCTGTTTGTAAACTTGTGAATAAAGACTTCTTTTTTATTTTTATTTTTTATTTTATTCAACTTTATGAATTTATTTTTAAAAATTTTTGAATTTTTCTTAGCAACACAATATGAGAATTTAAAGTAAAAAAAAAATATGTAAGATCACTCTCACACTCAAGCGGCAGGGACGTGTCGACACACCTCCTGTCGCAGTCACTGCCATCACAACACTGACTGTCCCGACAAGGTTGGCGATCGATGTCCCGTTAATCCCCGTTAATCCGCTCATACCTTACTGTTAACCTTACAAATATATCACAATTTACCTCAAAATTTTTATTAATTGTTTTCAATCTTTTTCTAAGAATTTTTGTTTTTTTTTCATATTTTCCTGACTTGAGCATTTTCTTACAAATTAGCCTTAAAAATACCTATAAAAATGAATCCCAAAACACCCCATCTTACGGTAATAAAAATTTTGGTTGTACTGTACATTTTTCAAGATTTCACATTTCAATAATTAACCCTTTCATGTCAATTGGATCACAAGCTAACCCATACATGAAAAAATTAATTTTTATGAATTTAATTTTTTTTCCATATAAAACGTATTGACCCAAAATTTCATATATCACCCCCAGTATAAAATATCACGATAAAAAAATCCCTACAAAAAAAACTTATGCTCTATTTCGATTCATTTTTCTGTAAAAATCAACGTAAAGTAGACTTTTCACATAAATATCAGCAGCACCATCATTACTTCAAGAATGTAAACGACAGCAGATTTTTAATTTTTCATGAGAATCCAACCACCCAGTTGGATATTTTATTAATTTATTTTGGTTTAATTATTCAATTCTGTAGCTTTTATTTGTCCTTGATTGCAGCAGTGTTAAACGTAAAATATGAATAATTTTATGCCAAAAAAAAACTCAAATTCAATTCATGTTAATTTTCTATAACAAATAAAAGGTACAGAAATAGATTAAATTTTTTCAATTGATAACTAATGCTCTATTACGATTCATTTTTCAGCTGAATATCTGCAAACCGGCGGCGGTGGAAGCACTCTCACCACACCGATGCGATGGAGACTTCAATCAAATCAACGATGTGAGAGAATTGCTCCCGCAATTGGCTGGGGGTGAGTAAATTTTTTTCTTTCTACATTTTGAGGGATTGCTTAATGGTGCTATGCAGGAAAAGAATGTCAAGAGAAAATGATCATGACATTTTTTCCTGACATTTTTTTGTCATTCCCTCTCACTCCCACTAATGTATTTCTGTATCTTTCGTCTTTCTCTGACGCATGCTTCCGACATTTTCATCATTCTTTTCTGTGCACTCAACATGTTTTTCATTTCGTATTTTCTCAGTATTTGGGGATATTTTTCCATGAAAAAGTGAAAATGGGCTTTGCTGAAGTGTTCTCAGTGCCAGGAAAGCCGTGAAAAGTGGAAATTTGTGGTCATTTAGCGGCCAAATATGTGAAAATGCGCGAAGTGAAAAATCAAAACATTCTTTCCCTGACGAATTTTTACGGGATATTTTTCTGTATTTTCACGACACAAATCACTTCCTGCAGGTTTTTTGGACTTTCCCACAGGTCATCTGCAACAAGGAAGGTCTGTGTGGGGGGCAGGAAAATGCTTCCTGGGTGGTGGAATCCCACCTAAACGCGGAAAAAATTGGTCCGGGAGTGAATGTTTTGCTATAGAAACTGCACAGT